>NW_028261391.1:61794776-62156026 GCF_051295495.1 Thamnophis sirtalis
TAGGAAGAATAAGAAAGAATAGACATGATATTAATAAAAGTCTGAAGAGAAGAATGAAGATGAGAGAGAAAACATAAATTAATCCTATTATTTTTGGCATCTAACCTTAAGGTGTAAAACCATTGCAATGTATTTTCCTATTCTCCCCCCTTCCCTAATTTATAGTTTCAATCTCAAACCACAGTAAATATTGATACAAAGCCAAAAATGGATCCCATGTTTTCTTAACAGACTTAAGAATTTATTGAATTGACTTCTTTTTGCATTGTTATTTTGATTTGGGTTTGGTTATTTTGGCATGAGGGACCCGTAGCAAACATTTTACATTGGGCTTTCCCTTATTCTTTGGCTTGGCAGAAATAGGCACAGTCCTTGCCTTGGGGACTAATCTCTTATTTGTATTTAGTCCAAGGATGCTTGTGAGTTCTGCTCTCTCGTAGACAACGCTGGAGTTCGAAAGAAAGAAGTTAGAAGTTCAAACACAATGGAGTGATAGACCACAGAGCACTGCATATGAAAGCAAACGTGCACTTAGCAATAGCACTTAGATTTACACAGAGAGTCCTCAATTTACGACTACAATTGAGCCCAACATTTCTGTTAAGTGAGAAATTTGTTAAGTGAGTTTTTCTTGCCACATTTATTAAGTGACTCACTGAAATTGTGAAGTGAATCTGGCTTCTCCACGTTCACCGACAAATGCGCGCTCGACAAAAGCGCACCGATGAAACCGCTGTGAGAAAACCGCGAGTTCTAAATCGCACCAACGAATGAGCGCAGAAGCGCGCCGACAACAGCGCGCCAACAAAAGCGCGCCTTTAACACACAAGTAATAACCGCAAGTTCTAAACCTAGCCCTAGGAGTAAGGAGCCGAGGTGGCGCAGTGATTAGAGTGCAGAACTGCAGCCACTTCAGCTGACTGCTAAGCTGCAGTTCGGCGGTTCAAATCTCACCGGCTCAAGGTTGACTCAGCCTTCCATCCTTCCGAGGTGGGTAAAATGAGGACCCGGATTGTTGTTGGGGGCAATATGCTGACTCTGTAAACTGCTTAGAGAGGGCTGAAAGCCCTATGAAGCGGTATATAAGTCTAACTGCTATTGATATTGCTAACCCTAAACCTAACCCTAAACCTAACCCTAAACCTAACCCTGAATCTAACCCTTATCTTAACTGAAATCCCTAAACCTAAACCTAACCCTGAACCTAACCCTTACCTTAACTGAAATCGCGCTTTTGTGGGCGCAGTTTTGTCGGCGCGTTGTTGTGGGCGCGTTTATGATGTCGCAGTTTTCTCACCGCGGTTTCATCGGCGCACTTTTGTCGTTCGCGCATTTGTCGGGTCACGCTTCTCCATTATCTTTGCTTGTCGAAAGGTTGCAAAAGGTGATCACATGACCCCAGGGCACTGCAAATGTCATAAATATGAGTCAGTTTGTCAAGCATCTGAATTTTGATCATGTGACCATGGGGATGTTACAATGTTCATGTGTGAAAAATGGTCATAAGTCACTTTGCCATTGTAACTTTCAATGGTGACTAAACAAGCTGTTGTAAGTCAGGGGTTATTTGTATACTGCTACATAGTGCTTTACAGCACTTTCTGGGCAATTTACAATGTCAGCCTACTGCTCCAAAGATGGGGCTCCTCTTTTTATTGACTTTATTGGAAGGATGGAAGGCTGAGTTGACCTTGAGCTGGTCAAGATCAAATTCCTGGCTGTTGACAATCTCTCCACTTGGCCCAATGGAATATCAGAGGGTTAAAGACCAATAAAGAGCTTGCCAAAAATGTATGTGCAGATACATAGAGGAAAAGTTTTCAACAAAAACACATGAGAATTAAATGCTATTTTGCAAAACTACGCAGAATGCTGTAAAATATTGCCCTGGTTAGCTTATAATACATAAATGAACTCCATTGTTCCTTAGGATTTGCAAGGTTGTTAGCAATGGTTTGGATACAGTTTAGGCACCTTCAGACCAAACTCTATGTCACATGTCAATGGAAACTCAATCATCCAGGCCAAAGGTGTTTAAAGATTGACTCATGGCAACTCGACAAAACTTTGTTAATCTGAGACATTTTGTTGCTCATCCAAGCAACTTCATCAATCAGAGCAAAATTAGTTATGCAGAGAGAGTTGTTGGAATAGGCCAACTCTTGCCAAAACAACTTCAGGGGTTTTCCCCAAATGGCTTGCAATATGTTAATGAAGAGTCAATCATCCAGGCCAAAGTTTATTAAAAGATTAGCAATAGCAATAGCAATAGCAGACTTATATACTGCTTCATAGGGCTTTCAGCCCTCTCTAAGCGGTTTACAGAGTCAGCATATTGCCCCAAACAATCCGGGTCCTCATTTTACCCACCTCGGAAGGATGGAAGGCTGAGTCAACCTTGAGCCGGTGAGATTTGAACAGCCGAACTGCAGAACTGCAGTCAGCTGAAGTAGCTTGCAATGCTGCATTCTAACCACTGCGCCACCTCGGCTCTCCTATGATTGAATCATGATTGAATCATGGCAACTGCACAAAACTTTGTTAATCTGAGTTTCAGGTTGCCCTCGTTCAACCTTTAAACAAAGTTTATCTATAGTTCCTGACACAACACCAAAGTAAGCTGCATAATTTGTTCTGCCTCAGTTTCTATGCTGCTTCAGAAATGGAACAAGTGGTTCCATTTCTGTCAGTTTTAATGACAAGTTAAGAGAAGGGATTGGTTGATTCCATGCCATCAAAAAATCATCGGCCAATCAATCTCCTAATGAAAGTGGGTCTAAGGCTTGAGTTTTGATTGAGGGTTTTAGCCATAGGTCAAAATTGTATTGGAAGGAGTTTCCTATTTTCTTACCGACCCTCAGATGTCAGGAGCTGTAGCTTCCACTAAACCCATGGATGTTCTTTCTATTTGTGGTCTAGGACTTTACATTTTAAGAAATTAAAAACCTCTGTCACAAAGGCAGATTGTCAAGGCATTTATGTGTACACATGTAGACAAGGAGCCCATATAGTGTTTGGCACTTTACATCTCGGTACCTGATCATTCCTACTAGCCAAGCCAAAACACCCATGGAAGAAGTCAACATAATTAGAGAAGAGGTGGCATCTTCTGAGCAGCAACAATAGATGGTGGGTAGGTTCAGAGCCTGCCAATTCATCAAAAGCCAATCCAACGTGTTTAAACCGATCATTTGTCACCATTATCATTTTAATTACATAGCATCATAAGATGTAGCTTTAATAGAGCCGAGGTGGCGCAGTGGTTAGAGTGCAGTACTGCAGGCCACTTCAGCTGACTGCTATCTGCAGTTCAGCGGTTCAAATCTCACCGGCTCAGGGTTGACTCAGCCTTCCATCCTTCCGAGGTGGGTAAAATGAGGACCCGGATTGTTGTTGGGGGCAATATGCTGACTCTGTAAACCGCTTAGAGAGGGCTGAAAGCCCTATGAAGCGGTATATAAGTCTAACTGCTATTGCTATTGCAATAATACATTTGTACAGTATATGGGTAAACATACATATTCTCTTAGTGTAACAAAGGTAGGACTACTACACTTGACCAGCACAAGATGGAAGCAATGACATAGAGAAACCTAATTCTTAAGTGCCATCTGCTGGACCTCTTTTAATCTGGATTCAAGACAGAGTACAATAGTGAGGAAGCACGGGTCGTATTTGCAGGTGACCTTGGTGAGTTTGAGAGTGGAGTGGTGTGAGTGTTTTGCCTTCATGCCTCTCTCAGCAGCTTTTAATACCATGGTAATGGAATCTAATGGATCAAACAATTAAAAGTGATAGTGGGAAGTTTGTGCCATCACATTTTCAAAATTCTGTTAATGTAGCCTTACACTAAAGTAGAAACTCATCATGTTTTGCTTCCCTTGTATCCCATCTTTATTATTTTTACAAATAGCTCAAGGCAACAAATTATCCAACATACATTCTTCCTCCTATTTCCCCCCACAATAATAACCCTGTAAGGTGGGCTGGACTGAGAGAGGGTGACTGGGCCAAGGTCATCCAGCTGGCTTTCATGGCTAAAATGGGACTAGAACTCACCTCCTGATTTCTAATCTGGTGCCTTCATCAGTAGTTCAAGCTGTCTCTCTTGTTCCTTGTCTGGTTTATCTGATAACCATCAGCCAGGGTTATCCTTCTAAGTTGGCTTTGGGGACTAGAAGTGGGAGACACTGTTTTGTGGTGGTTCTCCCCCTTTGTCCAGTTTCAGTCAATGCTGGTGAGGAGAGAAAAGTCAAGCTTTGTCCGAGGGCTCGGTCTCTCTTTAGCATTTATATGAAACCACCAATATGAATTGTGGTACCAATCAGTGTGCTGATGATTCCTAGTTAGATATCTCCAACTCTGGCTGGTCAAGTGATGTTATCACAAATGCTGACCAACTGCCTGGAGACTCTGAGAGTCTGGATGGTGAGGTATCAAGTTCAACTCAACCCTGGCAAAACAGAGTCGCTGTGGGATTTGTTTTTTTTTGGCCCTGGTCAGAGGTGGGTTCCTACCAGTTCGCACCTATTCGGTAGAACTGGTTCATCAAATCTACCGAACCGGTTAGAAGAGGTTCCACCAGTGGACCCAGAAAGCAGGCCACACCTACAGAAGAGGTTCCAATTTTTTTGGAAACTCCTTGGATATGATTACTCTACACTATCATGCTCATATTTATAAAACTCAGTGCCTCTGTGAAACGTAAGGATGACTATTGCGTTTGTGGTGCAGTCAGAACATTGCGTGTGTTGAAGTTGTTTTAACGCAAACCAAAGATGCCTGTTAAATAAACAAGTTTACATCATATTCTTATGCATGCCAGTCTGTGTGTGAGGTAATTTAAGGTGGTTCTGACAAGTGTCGTCGGCATCTTCATATCCAGTCACATGGGCGGCAAACCGCTCCCATCTAGTCACATGGGCAGCAAGCCACTCCCACAAAGGAGGCCACACCCACAGAGTAGGTTCGAACAATTTTTGAAACCCACCACTGGCCCTGGTGATATGCCATCTTTGACTCTGGATGTGACTATGCCTCCAAGACGGAGCTGGTGTGAAATTTGGGGTCCTCATAACTATTGCTTGATGAGGAGATAGCAGCTATGTTGGGTGGGGACTTTGCATAGATCTACATTGTATGTTATTTGTGCCCTTTTCTGTAACAGCGTTCCGTGCACCTTCGGCATTTAGTCATGCCGGCCACAGGACCACAGAGATGTCTTTAGACAGTGCTGACGCTTCAGCTTTGAAACGGAGATGAGCATCACCTGCTAGAGTCGGGATCGACTAGCACATATGTCCGAGGGGAACCTTTACCTATATCTTAACCACCACCCCCCTTAAGATCAGATATATTATTACCATTTATCCTTATGGAGAGCACTCAAGACTCTTTTCCCAGGTGCTAGGATATAGTGCAATCAAGATTAAATGAGACTGTATCAGGAAAGTGTAACTGCAGCACCAAGTTTTTTTCCTGGTTATATATATATAAAAAAAATCTATTAGATTTTTTACAACCAGGGGTTGTAAAAAATCTAATAGATACCTTTCACCCTGGCTTCGCTGATAATGGATAAGAGCCTGTGGCCTAATGGCTAAGAAGTTTGCCTAGTATGTAATATAGCCCAGGTTCAAATCCCAGTAAGGGTATGGCTAGCTGATGAGAGCTAAATAGCTTGAAATAGATCTATACTAGTCTCCCTTTATTTATTTATCAGCACAAATAAACACACACACACACACACATACACACACACACATATGTGTGTGTGTGTGTGTGTGTGTTTTATTTGTGCTGATAAATAAATAAAGATCTATTTCAAGCTATTTAGCTCTCATCAGCTAGCCATACCCTTACTGGGAATCGAGCCTGTGCTGTATTGCCTCTAAGGCAGATGTGTTAACCATTGAGCCACAGAGCTCGACTCCTTATCAGCCAGCCAGGGAAGAAGGTATATATTTAGAGTCACAACCCCTGGTAAGCCCCAATTATGGGAGGAAGCTAACTGCTCCCATCATCTGTCAATCGGCTCGTCACAAGAATCCATCACGACAAAACCCCAATATTTTTACTGTTGCCTTTGTTATATTTGTGTTTTATTTGTGCTGATAAATAAATAAAGGGAGACTAGTATAGATCTATTTCAAGCTATATATATAGTAATTGTATATATTGTCTATTGATCAAAAGCCGCCAAAGTCAATTTTAAGATGAGCAGCTGTACAAAGGTTTTTTTTAAAAAATATATAATATAAAATAACTAGTTGCCTAGGTTTTCATATCTTTATTAAAGGTTCATTAAATCTGATCCTCCAAAGCTGTCATTAGAAAGAAAGGGCTCCGCAAATACAAATTGTTCTCTCCTCCAAATAAGAGGGAACGTCTTGATAACAGCCAAGTACACATTACATGTGTTCTTTGTTTATAAAAGTAAACACAGCAATGAAATCATTTGGCTTCAATTTAATGACTAGCCTAGAGAACTGCCCCAAGGGGGGGGGGATATGGAAGGCAGCCCATAAATATCAACAAACCATTCGTGGTTTTAGTTCCATCTCTTCGTATGAAGTACCGCTCAACTATAATTTTTAACTGTGTGGTCCATAAAAAGATAACATGAACTTTGGCACCTCCGTAAAAAGACGGTGGACATATTGGATTTGGTCTGTTAACTTTTAGATCTACAGATAATCTAACATGCTAATCTGCTTTCAGCAAAAGGACTCACGTTTTACATAGATAGTAAGAGGTTTGGTAAGCTTAATTTTGCAAATAATTCATAAATTTTAACACATAATCTTAACCTGGGTGAAATATTTTCTTTCGTGGGAAAAAATAGCAATAGCAATAGCAGTTAGACTTATATACCGCTTCATAGGGCTTTCAGCCCTCTCTAAGCGGTTTACAGAGTCAGCATATTGCCCCCAACAACACTCCGGGTCCTCATTTTACCCACCTCGGAAGGATGGAAGGCTGAGTCAACCCTGAGCCGGTGAGATTTGAACAGCCGAAGTGCTGAACTGCAGTCAGCTGAAGTAGCCTGCAGTGCTGCATTTAACCACTGCGCCACCTCGGCTCTTACCATTACCATTGAAAACCTACAAAGTCTTGAGACAAAGTGAAAAAAACGTCAGAACAAGACATTCACACACTTATATTAAAATAATTTCAATGAGGAATCAGCCTTGCTGTGTACATTACTCTGTCAAATGCCATGAAACATACACTAGTTTTAATATCACCACGCCCAGGGGTGAAATCACTCACATTGCTACCGGTTCAGTAGCAATGTGAGTGCACATACATGTGCAGAGCATCATAAACAGATGTGATGACATCCAGGTAGGTGGGCGGAGCTTGCTACCGACCATGTCTGTAAAGATAAGTGAACAGCAAGGGGGGGGGAATCCGATGTGCCACACAATTTAGATTTAGCTAGAAAGCAGGTAATCCTGCTTTCTAGTTAATATAAATTGTGTGGCACAGCTGATCATCGGAAATACTGGTTTGCCTGAACTGGTAGCATTTTTTTTTACTACCAGTTCGAGTGAACCGGTAGCATTTTTACTACCGGTTTGGGTGAACCGGTCCGAACCGGTAGCATTTCACCCCTGACCAGACTCCAGGCATGAGGCAATCTTCCATCATGTGAAACTCCATCCCTTATTTTAAAGTATCATTATTCCTGAGCATCAGGGTAATTCACAGAAATATCCTTATTTTTGGAAATGTAGGGTTCATAATATTATGTAAGAAAAATAGCAAAATGCTATTGATATGATATGGATATGATGTACTTTCTTATCAATCATTTATGATAAAAGTACTACTTTTCACAAAATATAACAAAATCATGAAAGGAGACTGGGCAAAGAATTTCACAAGATTTGATGTTTTTGTTTAATTATGCCTTTTTTTAAAAAAAAATGCTGTTTCCACCATTGGACAAATTATGACACTTTCAAGTGCCAGGAAGTTGCTAGTCATCATTAGAACATTTTACTCAAAATAGCATAGCTTTCTATCCAATAGATTTTCTTAAGTATCCTTGTTTTGGACATTTGTCATGATTTAGCATCTTACAATTCTATATAGATATACATAATGATAGTAGACAATAAAGCCAAGGTGGCGCAGTGGTTAAATGCAGCACTGCAGGCTACTTCAGCTGACTGCAGTTCAGTAGTTCAGCTGTTCAAATCCCACCAGGCTCAAGGTTGACTCAGCCTTCCATCCTTCCGAGGTGGGTAAAATGAGGACCCGGATTGTTGTTGGGGGCAATATGCTGACTCTGTAAACCGCTTAGAGAGGGCTGAAAGCCCTATGAAGTGGTATATAAGTCTAACTATTGCTAAAATACATATCAATCCATTTATGAGTGTTTTCAGTTCAAATTTTCCTTTACTGGGACAATTACAAATCTCACAAGGTAATCTCACAATGTATAAGAATAATTTCCAAAGCACCAGAAAAAAAAGCAACAGTATATATTTATGAATATTGTTGGTATGGAGGGAGACCCCAAGCACATTTACTTTAAACATTTCCTTTTGACCTGTTTTCACAAAAATTGTTTAAAATCCACACTTTAAAATATTTCTGTTTGACAAATGCTTTACATTGAGAGTGAGTACTGACTATACATTTTGAGTTCGATATTTGAGCGATGAGATTTAGAGATTAAAAACATATTACCCTATGTTATACTGGCTGTGTGTAATTTTGACTAGATTTAGTGGAAATGTTTTTTATATTTAACACCTACCCACATTAAATGCAAATTTTCAAATTGATGGCTTTTTAATATTTGGAATTCACCAAAATACTGAGTACACTTGATAGCTTTCTGTTTAAGAGCAAGAGGGGACAAAGGTTATATTGCAACTTGAGCAACAGCTTTGATTAATGGGTAATGTGTAACCCACCTTGTTTGAAAAACATTAATGGAAATTATGAAAGACAAATGATATATCCAATCCTCCACCTTCAAAATTCTTTTTGGAAAATAACATTTATTGGGGACTTCGCATGTTAAATTACTACTTAGCTGGCAGTTCTCATCTTTCTGTTCGAGTAAAGTAAAAATAAATAATAGCTTTTATTTAAATGTCTTGACAGGTCTTGTATCTTTTGTTAACATTTGATAAAAAAATAGATTTTCTGTTTAAGCTGGCCCTCCAGCACATAATAACTCTTCACTAAACACACATCTCTCACACACTTTTAAGTATAAGTCTATAATAGACTTAAAGTAGAATAAAAAGTTTAATTAAAACATGGAGCAGTAATAATTAAAATACCTCACCAACTAATAAAATTTGATTTTGGGAAGGGGGCACAGTTGCATGTCTACTGAAAGATTTCCAAAAAGGGGGGTCTGACTTTTTTGTTGGGAGTTTCATAGTAGCAGAATCATAATCCTGTGTTACATACTTTACAAGCAGGCCCATACAAGAATTAGCAGCCTTTCAGATATTCTGGCCCCAATCCAACATACTCCTGTTTATGAAGTAGTTATTTCATTTTAGTTTTCAAATAGTACGAGATGTAAATTGTATGCGTTGTCAGCAGTTTAGTGGTGGAAATAATCCCTTAGGCATATTTATTGGAACAGAACAATTTTGTTCTATATTATGGCTTTATTACTAGCCTCTATCGCCCCAAGTCAGCATGAATCCCTCATATAGATAAGGAGCAGTTTTTTGAAATCATCACTCCATGTTCACAGAAACAATTCCAGTTTGCCAACGATGACCCAAACCACCACATTAATGTATAATCTGTTTATTAAGATACTACTGAGAATGCTCTTTTTCAGTTTCAGTGTTACTCCTCTAATAGCAGAAGAGAGATGTCACCAAAAGAAAACCCCAGCTTTCCTTTTTATCAATGGGAACTACTGTGGCACAAAATTCAAATACTTGAATGAACAAGCATACATAACAGCAAGAGAATGGAAGTACTATATTCATTGAATCCTGAAATCATTGACGTGCTTCATTCAATGTTCTTTTGGTGGCTCAAACACTTTTGTTGTTTTCTTCAAACAAAATAATATTTAGCTTTTATATCAATTACATATTTTTATTCTACTGACTCTCCACTATTTTATGACCGTACAAGTTGACTCCAATAATGGTTTCCTTATCAAGATTTCCAGGATTAAAAAAATAATAATAAGTGGCGAGAAACCAGATGCAGAACGATAATGAATACTGCTGGAATGGCAAACAATATATTACTGATTTTCAAGTTGGAATGTGCCCCCTAGTGGCAATTGAATATGTAGTTAATTATTTTTATTGGATAAAAATGACACAGCCTAATTGTAATTATCTAATTGCTCTAAAGAATGGGCCCTTTGGTTGTTTGGGGAGAAATAAAGATACAGTCAATCTTCCAAGCAGAAATTCTGAGTATGAAATCCACGCAAGATTAATCCAGGTGAGGTTACATGTTACCTTAATAATACTTATTTTACTTCCTATATTTTACATTTAAAGGTATGTTATTTAAATTCTAAATGCTAGATCAAATACTATCAGACTGTATTCTGTAATCTGTAAAATAAAACAGCATTGGGATTAATGCTGCATTGATTTCAGTAAATTTATTCTACGTATGACTTAAGTCTGACCCAACTTCAAAAAACATATATCTTATTTTAGCCACAGCTGAAAAGCGTTCAAAATAATTACAAGAGACAAGGAATTCATTCTGGGTAAAATTTGCAGGTGTAAAAATAACTATGTAGAGAAAAAAAGAAATGTTACTTTCAAAGGCAAGAATAATCATATAGGGCATCCATACGTTCTTGGATCACACTGTTACTGGCTGGTACTAGGTTCAATGATCATGCCAAACCTTGTGTGGATGCAGGAATAAAATTAAGAATTAATTAAGAAAATGTGTGATTTTTCCTCTTCCCAAAATAATGGCTAATAATGTCAAAACTACAACCCGACAACATATCAGCATATTTAACTAAACATGTATGCATTTCTGTGAACATACAGCATGCAATAGCAATAGCAATAGCAGTAGACTTATATACCGCTTCATAGGCCTTTCAGGCCTCTCTAAGCGGTTTACAGAGAGTCAGCATATTGCCCCCAACAATCTGGGTCCTCATTTTACCCACCTCGGAAGGATGGAAGGCTGAGTCAACCCTGAGCCGGTGAGATTTGAACCGCTGACCTGCTGATCTAGCAGTAGCCTGCAGTGCTGCATTTAACCACTGCGCCACCTTGGCGTAGCATGCACTACGATATGCTTGCAAGAGTCTCTGAAAGAAGGCTGATTCCGTGCATACTATTATCATGTTTTCCCAAAAACAAGACAGGGTCTTATTTTCTTTTGACCCCTGAAATAAACACTTGGCCTTATTTTCAGGGAGGTCTTATTATTTTTGAGGTGCAGAAGGTCCCTTAACTGCAGCCTGCAGCTGAGCTGATCAAGAGAGGGCTGGAAGTTCTGCCTCTGTTTCTGGCTCTTGCCAGCCCTAGCATCAGTGGGCCTGCCCCTCTTTTTGAAGCCGCCATTAAGGGGTGTGGTAGCTAAGGCTTGTGGGAGTAGCTTCTGTGAGGCCATTCTGCGCATGGTGCATGTTCCCCCCAGGAAATGGTAGGGGCTGGCTGCGCATGCATTTAAATATTTTAGGGGAAGGCTTAATTTTGGGAGAGAGCTTATTTTAGTGCACATGCTCAAAAGCCTATTGGGGTCATTATCCGGGGAAGTCTTATTTTGGGGGAAACACCTGGGTACTTGAGAGACCGCCTTCTGCCAATTACCTCCCACAGACCCGTTAGATCGCACAGGGTCGGCCTCCTCCGGGTTCCGTCTACCAGCCAATGCCATCTGGCTACTACCTGGGGGAGGGCCTTCTCTGTTGCCGCTCCGGCCCTTTGGAATGAATTCCCCACGGAGATTCGGACCCTCACCCCTCTCCAGGCCTTCCAGAAAGCCGTCAAAACCTGGCTGTGCCGGCAGGCCTGGGGTTGATGAGTTCCCCTCCCCTCTCGACTTGTATGGCCGTATGACTCTTGTCTATTTTAATTATGTGTATTGTGTTTGTATCCCCTTTCCCCTTTTGAGTTGTTCACCGCCCTGAGTCCCTCCCGGAGAAGGGCGGCATACAAATAAATTAAATCTGAATCTGAATCTGAATCTGAAACAGGGTATTACATCCCAAACTACAGGCAAAATCTAGGCAATTAACTGGGTTTTTATGTTCTGCTGTCCTGCTGAATTAGATAATGAGACAAAGATTGATCAAAGTTGTGTGAAAAATATCAGCCGAGTGCAGAATGTTGAATTTCATAGCTTTGTATTTTACAGCTTAAAATACAGCTTAAAATACAGAATGGATAACATCAAAAGTTCTGAAACTCAGTTAAAACATTGCTCAGTGTGAAATGAAGGATTTTTTTAATGGTGTATTGCAAGCATATTCTCTGAATACTACAATGGATATAATGATTAAGAATACAAAAAAAATGGGATGTTTTAATCTACATTTTAAAATTAATTTCTTTGGTAATTTGATAAACATTTTGCCTTCAACCTTTCCCAAAATGTCAATTACAAAAAAAAAACACCACCTAAATCATCAAACTTCCTGGTTATTTCAATACAATTACATGTTATTTAAAGCAAACATCTAAAAGGGAATAATTTGAAAGATGTAATGCATAGATACACATTAGATGGCTTTATATTATATGATATAATAGCAATCCTAGTCACCAACTCTACTAAACAGAGGTTGGGTTTTCCCACTGAAGCATAGTGCAAAACTTTTGCTTACTTACAAGTATCTGGCTAACTGAATTCTGAAATAACACTAGAACAAAATATTAAATTATCTGATAGTAGTCAAAGAAAATAGAAAATTTCTGAAATATTTATACATTTCACAACAACTTATAGTTCATCACCTAGTTGATTTTAAATATTATCTTTACCAAATACCTACAAAATGTGATTTCCCCCACCCCAATGTTCCACTCAATTTTATATTTTTCCCCTTCACTTATTTGAAAATGTAAGAAGGTCTTTAAACTAATGAACTTGGTCATTGTAATATTCTGACAAGCCCTTAATATAAAGACTCAAAATCAATGTTTTATGCTAAAGTTTGTCAACATGTTCATTCCCAGGCAGAAAAAAGGTACACAGTGCTTATTCAATAGGCATAACAACAGAAAAAAGCAGAGATATGTAATATGTATGGATAAAACATCATTCTGGAACATATACAGAATGAATATTCAGCTCCGAAAAAGCAACATCCTCTCTGAACACGCCTGTCCCACGAGAGCTGCATATTGCTGTACAGTTTCTTCATCGCTTGGTCCTTTTCGATTCCTTCTATACATCCTGTAAGGCATAACTGACCTCTTATGGAGAACCTGAACTTGATCAAGTTCCTTTACCATCCCTTCATCAACTGAAAAAGGAAACAGAAATATTAACAAGCTGTAATGGCTAAATGAAAATTAACATGTTAGGTTCTTTTCAGATGACATCAAACTGTACAGGGCAGCAATTTTTATGTTTAGAAAGTGCATCATACGGAAGAAATTTAAAATACTGGATAGGTGAATTTATCTTGGTTTTCAGCTTCAAGCCTGATTTTCGTAAGCAGCGTGATCACAGCCTTATGGAGTTCTCTGAATTAGTTCTATTCAGGTTTTAAGTATAGGAAACCATGCACGTTACAAAGATTTTATTTGTTCACCACTACTATTTTGAAGTATGCAAGCTATGTCTAATATAAATATCAGGAAACAAGTAAGCTTTTCTAAGGTAGCTGCTTAAAATAATTGTTCAAGGTTTAAAATGTTTACTGTATATACTCAAGTATAAGCCTAGTTTTTCAGCCCACTTTTTGGGCTGAAAAAAGCCGACTCGGCTTATACTCGAGTCAGTGAAAAATTTGCCCGAAATGGAGGAGAAAAAGGGGCGGGGCCATGCCGCTGGGTGACACTCGTGAATGGCCCAGTGCCCCTGTGAGTTTCCCCTCCCTCTGTGTCAGTTTGCCGCGCAGCGCGCACCGCACCATCCCCCCTCCTCACGTTCTAATGTAATGCAGGGCTGTCTTACGATTTCCCTTCCTCCCCCTCCTGCCGCTCTGCAACGATGTCCCACCTCCTCCTTGTTATGGCAAGCAGCCACATAGCGATGTCCCACCTCCTCTGGTACAGTGATCCAATGATAGGAATCACTGTGCCGTGTGTCATAGGAGGCGGGACATCGCTCCCGCGGCTGCACGGGACATCATCATCACAGCGGGACATCAGCATCATGAGGTGAGTGAAGTATTTCATTGAATACACCGCTAGTTTACTGTTTTTCTTTGAAATAAATATTCAAAAACATTATTGGTATCTATTTTTATTTTTGAAATTTACCGGTAGCTGCTGCATTTCCCACCCTAGGCTTATACTCGAGTCAATAACTTTTCCAGTTTTTTGTGGTAAAATTAGGTGCCTCGGCTTATATTCGGTTCGGCCTATACTCGAGTATATACGGTAATTGTGCTTGAGTAAAAAGTGCTATATGCTCTTTAAAAATATATTATTACAAGTTTAGAGTATACATGAAAAAAATTGAATCATACAAAATATATAAAAATGCTTTACTAGACTTACCTCAAGGGGTCATATCCCTTCATAAAACCTTCCCATTTGGAGCTAGTCTTATTTTATTCTTCCTATAAAACCATAGTAGGCTTGCACTTTTTATGTCAAGACATTATTTATTATTACTGAATAAAGTAATTATAGAATCGGTGCCATTTTATAATTGTTTATAGGATGGGTTATAATGCAGAACAAAATTGAAATAGTTGTATAAGAGACTTCATTCAAGAAACAAGCAATAACTGAAACATGATGTTTTCCGTTGTTAAATTTAACACTGAACATCTGTTACTAAGGTATATTTTTATATTTGATTAAGAAAAAAATAGATTTTTAAACAAATTATAACTAGGATTTTAAGAAACTCATTTTAAGCTTTGAAACTCATTTCACAATTTATCTGGAGATATTTTTTATAAAATAGGCTGAATTGATGCAATAATATAAAGCATGAATGGAAAGGCCCCCTACTTTGAAGCCATGTATTTATAAAAGCACACAAATCAACAGAAAGCGGAATGAATCCAAACACTTGATAATCTCAAATTATTGTACAAGTTTGTTATGGGAAACTGGCAGCCTATATCAGTAGGAAAAGTTTTGTGTCAAAACAATGCCAACTTTCTCTCTAGCCTCTTCATTATAGCAGTAGAATTTACAAAGACTTGAGACTCCTTTCTCCTTGAGAATGTTTCAGGATATGGATATCTATGTGCAAAGCACAGCATCCTTTAATCACTATTTATTCATTTTGTTTCAAACATAACAAAACATAAAAGGAACATAAGGCTCCATGTTGTGTGTTGTTCAACAAGTCCAAATTTACTTTTGTTTTTAATATTGACAAATGCAATCAAATCCCCAACAGTGACTCAACTTGTTAGTGGCTTTTTGAACAATTAGCCATGTGTAGACCAGTGTTTCTCAACCTTGGTCACCTGAAGATGCGTGGACTTCAATTCCCAGAATCCCCCAGCCAGCTGTGCTGGCTGGGGAACTCTGGGAGTTGAAGTCCACGCATCTTCAGGTGGACTAAGGTTGAGAAGCACTGTTGTCAGAGGTGGGTTCCTACCAGTTCGCACCTATTTGGTAGAACTGGTTCGTCAAATCTACCGAACCGGTTAGAAGAGGTTCCACCAGTGGACCCGGAAAGCAGGCCACACCTACAGAAGAGGTTCCAAAAAATTTTGAAACCCACCACTGGTCTTTGGATATGATTATTCTACACTATCATGCTCCTATTTATGAAACTCAGTGCCTCTGGGAAAGGAAAGGATGACTGCTGTGTTTGTGGTGCAATCAGAACATTGCGTGTGTTGAAGTTGTTTTAACGCAAACCAAAGATGCCTTTTAAAAAACAAGTTTACATCATATTCTTATGCATGCCAGTGCTGTGTGTGAGGTAATTTAAGGTGGTTCTGACAAGTGTCGTCGGCATCTTCATATCCGGTCACATGGGCGGCAAGCCACTCCCATCCGGTCTCATGGGCGGCAAGCCACTCCCACAAAGGAGGCCACACCCACAGAGTAGGTTCAAACAATTTTTGAAACCCACCACTGACTGTTGTAGACTATCTTTTTCTAACATTCTATCAGGTTTATGTATTTCTACTCCTTTGATTACAAATTTGGGGGGGACATTCTGCAAAGAATTTCAGTTTCAAGTAAGTTCATCATAAAATGAGTTTAAGTTCTTAGAAAGAAACAGAAGAGTTATTTAACCTTATGAGCTGCAACCTGAATATTCTGGCACTAAATCATATCTTTAAACAAACATCCACAAAGACCCACCCTCCTATTTCAAGACTCTCATATTTTCCAATCCTATTTCTTTTACCAAACATTGAAATTTGAGATTGGAGAAGCATTTCTTTCTTATTTTAACTGCTCCTAGATCCAGATTTTGTTGACTTTATTAGATGCTGCCTTATAACTATTTTTAAAAAAAAATTGCCAGTGTTTGAAGAAATCATATCTACTACAATAAAATCTGATTTAACTATGGTCTGTATGTCATACAATATTCCTAGTTGTCTTTAATTGAATTCTGGGTACCTCTCTGAACAATAAGTAGAAATCTTTTACGTAAGTATTGCCAAATAAATTAAGAAAACAAACAAAACCCATTGAAATGAACAAAAATGAAATGAAAATGAGATTGCTAAATCTGCAATCCACATCTATCCAGTTGCAAAAAACTCTAATCCCAATTCCACCTGCCTACTATTTTCTAGTGTAAATGTTATTTTTATTTATTTATTTGTTAAGTTTATGTTATACTCAGTTAATGTCAGTATAAATTGAGTTATACGCTCTAAATTCTTAAGAAATATTTTTGATGCAGGCAGTTCTCTCTCTCTCTCTCTCTCTCTCTCTCTCTCTCTCTCTCTCTCTCTCTCTCTCTCGTTTTACAAACTCTAAGGAACAGACTGAGTCAAATTATAATTGCACAAATTATAATTTCAATCCAAGTGTCTTAGTTATTTATGGATATGTACAAGATAATTACAAATATACACTAATCACATGAAGGAAGGATTATGTATTTAAATCTGTCCATGCAAGACTCTGCCAGGAAGTGCTTTTCTGAAAATAATTAAGTAATACTTCATCACTAGGATTTATATGGCAAACAAAGACAGAAATATAAATATGAGCTAGCAGCTTACATCAAGTGAGCAAGATACCGTAAGTATTTCACTTGAGTTGGTTGAGGGATTAATAGTAGATCCCCCCCTCCCCGCTCCCTTCAATCTTTTAATCATAATTTTGTATTCTTGATAGTAGTATGGAGTATGGAGTAGTTTATTTATATGCCGCCCTTTTCCCTGGGGGGACTCAGGGCGGCTTACAATTCGAAAGGAGGGGAAAACAAACAGATTAACACATAAGACAGTACATCATTAAAAGCACAACATTCATACAATTCGGGTGGGTTACAGTCTTTAACCCCAGGCCTGATGAGATAGCCAGGTTTTAAGGGCTGTGCGGAAGGTCTGGAGGGTGGTGAGGGTACGAATCTCCATGGGGAGATCGTTCCATAGGGTCGGAGCTGCCATCGAGAAGGCTCTCCTCCGCGTGGTTGCCAGTCGACATTGACCGGCAGATGGAACTCGGAGGAGGCCTAATCTATGGGATCTAATTGGTCGAGTGGAGGTAATTGGCAGTAGGCGGTCTCTCAAGTACCCAGATCCCAGATTCTTACCTTTAAGATAGATAGATATTTAGTTACAACTGTGTAACTAGACCAGAGCCTTGACCATTTGGCTCTTCATTAGCCATAATTAAGCAACTAGCTAATCATCAGGCTTGCTACTGAATAAGAAACTATCTGAGAAGGGAGTCAGAACATTACCCTGGAGGACTGCATGAGATTGTGTATTATGTCAAGAGGCACGCTTTAAAGTATCACTCATTTTTGTGTGTTTTTCGTAAAATACACTTGACGTCCAATCCAAACATAACACAGTAGGAAAACTCAACATTTATGTGGGAGCTCTGGTAATCACACAATAGGCCCTGGCGGGCTATGTATGCCCACAGGATACACTTTTTGAATTCTAGAACTGCAATGCAAAGTCCATTCATGTTGAGACTGGCTGACTAGACAAGAAGTCAGTATTATAACACAACCCGTTTCTATATGATGTAATTTATTTGGGTTTAGTTAAAATAATGGATTAACTCCCCATTGTGGCTTTGCATTATGTTTGCATTACTAGCACAAACAGTTCCAGCAACCATAATTTAAAGAATTGTGTCAGCATTATGGGTAAATGCAGCAGTCTTTTGAGTACAATACCATGATTTAATAAAGATCATACAGATAGTAGGTAAGACCACAAATAGTTCACACTAGAATGTCCTCAATGATAGCTTCTGACCTCATTTTTTTATGCTGCCCTCACAAAATTATTAAAGCCCCAATTGTAATAGGTGAATTATAGTTAAAATACTAAAATAAATGTTAAAAATAGGGATGTACAAAACATTTTTGTGCTTTAACTGTTTAGGGCCAGTTCATTCTATTCTCCTTCATGTGTCCCAGGAGTGATATGTGCATTTCCAAAAAAAGTACTATAGGAAACTAAAAGAAACATGATCGTGTCATCCCAAGTACGAATGGGTCAAGTTTTAATTCACATCCTTTGTTCAACTCCTGCCCTTTAATTCACATCCTTTGTTCAACTCCTGGAATTTAATTATTAGATCTTGAATTCCAGGAAAAAAACCAAGTAGATCCATAACAATAAAAAACAGAGAAATAGAAATCATGTTAAAGGTTTTGGAACATATCTGCAGTTAGTTAGATCCACACATATATACATACACAAAAGTAATAATTTTAATCCAGAACTTTTAACAGATTATTCCCTTTTTAAAAGACTGCTATCTAGCTTGTCTTTAAAAAACTGTAAATTTCAGAATAAAAAGCTATCAAAAAGTACCAAACCATGCCCTCAAGTTAAATTAATGCTACCAATCCTCCCCATATTCTTTTAATGTAGCTTTATGTATAAACTAATCTCAAAAAAGCAAAGACTTCATGTCACAGCAACAGTATTAGTTATTTAGTCAGTTTGAATTCAGCTATTGTTTTAATGCCAAGAGCCAGTCAAAAGAAAAAAAAAACCACTTTGTTCATTGTAACCCTTCAACAGAATGGTTTTAACTGAGTATAACGGAATCTAAAAACCCTTTACAGCTGTTAAAGAATGACACATAAAAATGATACAATTCTTGATTACTTATAAATGGTTCTGGCATTCCCAGACAATAATACTGATCTGTCAGGATCAATTTTACAAGAATATACCATGAAGTATATATATACAGCATACTATGCTACCTTTTAAATTCAAATTAATCATTTTTCATGATAGAAGTTTTGGCCAATATCTATATTTTAATAAAACAAAAGTTAACGCTGTCTGGATAAATTTCTGTCTATTGAAAAAAGAGTTAGAAAGGGAAAGAGCAAGGAATCTTAAGATTTGGTGGCACCAAAGCCTAACACTGAGACATCAGTAGATTTATCTTCCACTATTCTCATCTGTCCAATCCTGGAGAAATTAAAGTCCAAGGTTGGTTTCTCAAATTTGGGGAAACTTGTGACACTACTGCATATAGAGCCAAAGGGTAGAAACAATGAAATGCTTAACTGCTTGAAATAACCCCTTTGGTTCAAGGTACTATCAGGGGTGGGTTTCAACCAGTTCGCGGCGGTCCCCGCGAACCGGTTGGTCGGCGAACCCGGAAGTAAGTAACTTCTGGGAACGGCAAAGGGCCCACCCGCCCGCCCTCCTTACTGGTCTTTGAAGGCTTCTGCGCTTCCACGCGGGCGCATGGCACATACAGCGCCTGCACAATTTTCCACGAGCAGCTGGAGCATCGCGCAGGCACTAAGACGCATGCGTGAACTGCGCACGTGCACGAGGACGCCGCTGGCCCCGTTCCAACCGAACCGGTTGGAACGGGATAAGCAACCCACCACTGGGTACTATAGAATATAACTACTGAAGAGTCCAATATTTGAACTTGCAGCAATTAAGACTCTGTCTGGAGGCAGTCAAATCCTGAAAGAATTTTGTCCCTTAACTCCAAACCTTACTTAATATTGTTACAAACTTTTGACTCTTCTCTGGGCCTGACTAGTTTGTATATTGCACTTTGTTGACTGAACTCTAAGCTGTGCTGTTGTCTGCTTTTAAGTATTCTTGGCTGATTTTTTAAATCTGGGTTGTTGGTTCATGCCTTTTGCCTTACTATGTGGACTCAGGATAGGATATTATGCTTTAGACCAGGGGTGGCAAACTCTATTTCATTGAGGGCTGCATCAGGATTGTGTTTGACCTCGGGGGGCATGGGGGCGTGGGCAGAATGGGTGTGGCCACCTCGACGTCACTCGTGTCAGTTGTTTATCATCCCCATGGAATATAAAACACTGTAATGTTGTAGTGACATATTTTAAACTTCATCCTATGAACACAATAAATGTTGCTTTAACACTAGTTCCATTTTTCCCCTTTCTAGTTGATGGGAAACTGAAATCTTACAAAATTATAATCATCATAAACATGCTTCCATTAATTTGGAGAAGAATTGTTTATCAGCAAAGATTAACATGCTTCTGCTTACATGACAAACATTCTTTGTTCAGATAAAATGTTCTCTTTTTTATCACAGCATAGCTAGAATTATTGAACCATCAGCGAGTCATCTACTTATTAGGGTTTCCTAGCATAGACTAAAGTTCAGTTGACAAATTTGGATGCAGCTCATTAGCACTATCTGCACTGTTTAAACATATTTTATGATCAAGAATCATATTGGACTGTGAACTTCAAATGCCTTCAAGTGTTTATAAAGTTAATTAAGAACAGATGCAAGATCCAAAATGTAAGAAGTTAAAGCAGTTCTGGGAATAAATCAACACATTTTATGTCTTCTGTAACTTATGGAACAATAACCTTCTACATTTTGCTAAGAACTATGAGAAAATAAGGCTGTTTCATAACTTTCAAAGTGTTGTTTCAAATCTATCCATCACAAAGACAGTATCAATATACTGTATTAAAAATTGTTTATTAAAAATAAAATTTATTTCTAATGAATTCTTAAGTACTCGGGATATAAGCTTGGTTCATTAAAAGAGGTGTAAAATTTTGCTGGCTACATCAGTATATATAAACATATACCGTATTTATCGGCGTATAACACGCACCGGCGTATAACACGCATCCCCCATTTTAACACAAAAATTTGAGTAAAAATTTTTTTCATTAAAAATAAATGACTTGGAAGCTCGGAACTTAATGTTGGATTAAAATTTATAACATTAGAACATGAATTATAACATTAACTCCTCTTAAAAGGCAAATATGAAATGAAAAAACACCTCTTTGAGCAAAAAGTTATTTCCATTTTCTTCCTTATATAATATTTTCTGTTTCAACATAAAGTGCCTTCCTTCCTTCCCTCCCTCCCATCCCTTTCTTTATGTTTTCTTCATGCTTTCTTTTCTTTTTCCTCTGCTCTTTTTAAATCCCCCCCCCTTCTTCTCCTCCTCTACATTTAGGTTGGATTAGTTTGTACAACGGTCATCAAACTTCTGAAGTAAAAATAAATAAATAAATCATATTTAAGAAGAAGAAGAAAAAGGAAGACGTTTTTAGTTAAGTCAAACGTTTTAATAAAAGTTTCATCTTTTAAGATTTGTCCAACACATCCAATTGTAACCTTAACAGTAAAGAATATCACCCCAGCTGCTAAAGGTTCAACCAGTCTGAGAACCATTAAAAAGACAACAGTGCAAAATCCAAAAGACACAACTTCCTCACCGCCATTGCTTTGGTACCAAATCTTTGAGGAAGGGGCTCCAGAAAGAAGGAGGAGGAGGAGGAGGAGGAGGAGGAGGAGGAGAAGGGAACCAAAGAGAGGCTTTTACCGGGTCTGCGCCCCACAGCCAGGACCGTCCTGGCGCCTCCAGCCGCGTTTCTTCCTGCAAAGCCCTTCGGGCAACCCGAGAGTTCCGCTTGACGCCAGAAGGGCTTTGCAGGAAGAAACGCCGCGTTTCTTCCTGCAAAGCCCTTCTGGCGTCAAGCGGAACTCTTGCGGAGTTCTGGCGTCAAGCGGAACAGACTGTGGAAGGAGGGGGAGGAGGAGGGAACCGAAGAGAGCTTTTACCGAGTCTGCGCCCCACAGCCAGGACCGTCCTGGCGCCTCCAGCCGCGTTTCTTCCTGCAAAGCCCTTCGGGCAACCCGAGAGTTCCGCTTGACGCCAGAAGGGCTTTGCAGGAAGAAACGCGGCTGGAGGCGCCAGGACGGTCCTGGCTGTGGGGTGCAGACTCGGTAAAAGCTCTCTTTGCTTCCCTCCTCCTCCCCCTCCTTCCACAGTCTGTGTGACGCTGCCGCCAGGCTGAGAGCTGCCGCTGAAACAAGTTTGGGAAGGTCCTTTGCAGGCAGCCAGTTCTAGCTGCCTGCAAAGGACTTCCCCACGTTTGCTTTGAAAGAAACCTCTGCGCGGGAGTTAGAAACCTCTGCGCGGGGGTTTCTTGCCATGTGCGCGGCCGCGCGGCCGCGCACCTTAGAGGGAACAGTGGACCCGGCGTATAACACGCAGTATCGGCGTATAACACGCAGGCAGGGTTTAAGCTTCAAATTTTAGTTTTAAAACTGCGTGTTATACGCCGATAAATACGGTATGTCTTATTATTTGGCAATAATTATAGTAACGATCATGCAGCCTATATTATCTTTCCAATAGACAACTGTAATTTGCTTCTTTATAAAAGGGAAGCAAATAAAAACGATGCTAGAAAATCATATAGAACGTTTCTTCTGTAGATCTTGTTCCTGCATTATGTTCATGTCTGCTTCACAATCACATAAGTATTAAACGGTTAAGTACCACTATAGGATCATTCTGTTCACCTTAAAAGTCTGAGGAACATTGCACAGGTTGTTCAGTACTAGCTGGGACTGCAAAATTATTTTATTTATTTGGCTTCTATGCATATATGTCTTGAAATTTGCAAAGTAAAAAGCAAAATAAAATTGGTACCAATTGGCTACATCTGTGTTAAAATAATTGGTCTTTATTTTACTCGTTGTGCATTGACAATAAAGGATTGAATTTAAATCCAAACTAGTGAAGATGATGTTTACTTTGTGCTATAGAAAGTATCTTTTTTTGTTTTTACCCAGCATGTAGCTGTTTAAAAAACATTTTAATACTGGAACAGAGAAGTGTATTTGAACTGCTTAAACAAGAAGTCTACTATCTGGAGTTGCATGATACCTCTGAAAATTATAAGGCAGTAGAACTCTCTAGTCTAAAATGTATTTGGAGATGGTTGGTTTTAGGTTGATAGAACCTAGAACATTCAACATGAACTCAAGCGAGTCATCATATTAATAATCTTTAATTTTTAAAACGTTTAATTAAAGAGAGAGAGAAAGAGAAAAAGAGACAGACAGACAGACAGACAGCCCTTGGCTTCACTCACTAGCTTTTATGTCCCACTAAAGCCAAATCAATTCCCAATCTGAAAAAAATGAGAAGATTCCTGATAGCCATTACAACAATAGATTTTCATCACTAACTGCTATACTGATACACATCCATAAAACCAAGCTTTGGCATGACAGATTATGGTGTGATAGGTCTGAAGAAATGATCACCAATAAATGAATATCGCTAAATAATTCTTCCAAAGGTAGCTAACAAGTATCACTATTAGAATAAATAATATTTCTACTGAATCTCACCAGATTCAGTAAAAGATACATTTTTGAAACGAAGTAAGCTGGTGGTCATTTACAGCTATTGATAAGATAACTCTGTCTTCTTACATTGTTCAATTCTGACAACTATTTTATGAATTGGGTGGTCTATCAAACTCTTATGAACTCAATAGCATAACACACATTGATAAAGCAAACTATAGCATGTGAAACAGCATACCACTGTCTGTCTAAGCCAGTGTTTCCCAAAGTGTGGTACGCGTACCCCCAGGGGTACGGGAAGAGTTTGGTGGGGGTACGCGTTGCACCGGAATTTGGTGGGGATCACGTGGGAATATCCACTGCACCGTGCTTAGCTGCGCCCACAGAACAAGGAAAGAAATAGGCGCGTCATACTTTAACATCATTCTGGTTACAAATGCAACACGTGTATCCGGTTTTAACAGAAAAAGTCCTGAAATACATCTTGCCTTTTCCAACTTCATATTTATGCGAAGTTGCTTTTTCTGCATTTGTAGACATTTAAGTCGAAAAAAAGGAAGAGACTATTGGACGTGGAACCGCATCTCAGATTATAATTAACAACCAGGGAACCAAATTATGATGATCTGTCATCTCAACATAAACAATTTCATCCTTCTCATTGAATCAAATAAACGTTCTTTACAACTTTCGTTTATTTTGCGTATGTACCCAAAAAATAAAAAAATAAATATATTTTGATTTTTATTAAAGCATATGTTTTTTATGAGGGGTACTCAGCGTTACGAAAATTATAGAAGGGGTACACATATGTCAAAAGTTTGGGAAACACTGGTTTAAGCCAATATTCATTACATTGTAATTAAAGGCCTTTTTTTAAACTGATGACTGTAAAGGCAGTATTCTGCAGGAGACAAGCCTTGGGATGGTAGCTGCATAAACCTTGATGGCTCTCATTCACAGCAGGCATTATGTTTTAATTTCCTTAAGCCACAGGACCCAAGCTTGAATTCATATTGTATCTGCACTTATGCATTCACTATGGACAAAGAGGCAGACTTTAACATTTATTATTTTGAAGTAGAATTGGTACAAACGTTCAAATTCTTTAAGCTAAGATCACTATTATTATTTGGGTATTAGTTCCTTCATCTTGGAAATTTTTTCTAGACCACCTATTCAAAGCAGCATTTTGTCCGTCTCCTAGTCAGATGGTTTTGTTTGAATTCAATTTATAAAGCAGTGTAATCTTCTTCTTACGGGCAAGGCGTATTTTGGCATTGTTTTAATCTCAGAATCAATTCAGACTTTACAGATCAGCCAAAGTCAGAAAGCTCCTCATTACATGTTCAAGGAAAACAGCATGAAAAAAAACCCCTCACCAACTATAAATTGATTTATTTTCTTCTGGATAAAGTATTCAGACATGAGTAAGCACTTTCATATTTATCAACAGAACCATTTACTTCTATAACAAAATAATCTAGGAAGCAACAGGTTTTGCCTAAAGATCAATGCCAGGAAAAGCCTCACATTTTAAAGAAGCATAAAAATATTGCGTAGGACACAAACAGGGCCTTTCAAAGAGAAGCGTATTTTTCTTTAGCTCTATAATGCCATATAATGTGAGACTGTGCCCTAATTCATATATTCCTCAGGAGCAGACGATGAAATGTAGTGGAAAACATAAGTTCTTCCCACTTCCTCACACTACCTCGTACAAATATTTTATCTTTACACAAAATGTCACATTGCACAGGATACAAATATTTCCCAGGGCATTCCTATGAAAGAGTTTGTTCACCGAGGCTATATGTACATGTGTGTGTGTGTTTCCATTACTCCATTACCATCGTGTTATTTCAGCACTTGACACTGGTGAATATATGAAAGGGACTATAGGATTTTTTCTTAGGTAACATAATAGCTTGTGAAAAATTCTAAAGGAATAGTCGATATATTCGGGTCTTTTCCCGTGTAAGATTGAGATTGTCTTGGCAATGTTTCGGCAACAGGCGCTCTGCACGGCTGGAGAGGGGGGTTGTGCGAGCGGCTGTTCCGCTCTCGCTCACCCACCGCCCAGACTCACCCAGCTCTTCCTGCAGAGCCAGGGCACCTCCACTGCCGCCACCATCCCAGCATGGCTTTTTTGGCGGCTTCCAAACCGAGTCTTCCAGCAGTGGCTGCTCTGGATGTATGCTCTATGGTTGTATGCTCTGCCGGCAGCTGGCCCACAACCATAGAGCGTACGCCCAGAGTGGCCACTGCTGGAAGACTCGGTTTGGAAGCCGCCGAAAAAGCCATGCTGGATGGCGGTGGTGGCAGCAGCGGAGGTGCCCTGGCTCTGCAGGGAGAGCTGGGCCAGGGCATCGTGAGGTGGGAGGCGCGCAAGCAGGAGCAGAACAGCCACTCATGCACCCCCCCCTCCAGCCGTGCAGAGCATCATTCACTGGCATTTTGAAGGCGCCAAGCCACGGGGGTCGGGCGGCAGCAAACAGGCGGTCAGTGAATGACGCTGGAAAGGGGGTTTGCCGGGTGGCTACTCGTGAGCGTGGTCGCTTCATGGCTGTTGTGTTGCGCTGCTGCGACAGCGCAACACAGCCATTCACCCATAAGGCTGTGCCCGGCTCTTTGGGAGCCCGCTCAGAAGAGAGCAGCCGCCCGCCAAACCAAAAAACAATAAACCCCCCCACCTCATAATAAGGCCCAAGCCATATTTTGCGGATAAAAAGAAAATAAGTCTTATTTTCGGGGAAACACAGTATATATAAAAGTGAAATACCACTCATGCAGCATCACAAAATCTCTAGAACTGTAAAGCCTACAAACTTTAAATTTGGCACATATGTTCCTCTTGGCTTCCAGGTCCTCGCTAAGAAAGGATTTTTTGAAATAAGCATCAGATCATTAGTATTTCTTATATTATTATTATTATTAATAACATGTTCTGATGCTAACTATTCATTAATTTTTAAGCTGTAAGTGTCAATTTATTAAGCACAATCACACAGTTTTGTAGCGGAACACAAGTATCCAGTTAGTACATTATAGACTGAAGGTGTCTGCAAAAGTTCCAATGAACTGAAGTTATGCACCTACCTATTTTCAAGTCTTGATTGAGGCGAGAATATTTTGAATGCTCAAGAGTAGGCAGACACTGCTCAAGGGGTATCCAAGTATACGTCTCTGGACATAGTAAATCAGAAGGTCTATACTGCCCCTGCAAAGAAAATAATAGCATGCCATTTATCAAATTCAAATATCTCTTTGTCCAAAAAGTCTCCTGCCTAATATAGATATGAAAGCTTAATAAAACAATCCTGGTACAGTATGTGTGAACAAATGTAAATTTCTCTAAGTATGTAGATTTTCTGCTGGGATGTCCAACTTTGGCCAATTAAAAAAAAACAAAACACCAATACTTGTTTTATTCTTGGATATGAAAGTGCCAGGAATCCCCCAGGAAATTTGAAGACATTTACAAAGAATGCAACGTGCATTTGAAATAAGACAAAACGAACATATCTATATGAACACTGGACGGTCTCTTTATCTTTTACTGCATCTCCTTTTTTAAAAAAAATATGGTATCGCAACGGTAACATTAATGACAATTATCTTAATTTCACTGGCAGCTGCTGTAAGCAAAAATACATTGCACATTAAGAACAATTTATGTGACAGTTTATTGTTTTGAGAAGATAAAACGGAATTAAACCCAATACTAAATAACACATTAAGCCGTTACCTACAAGTCACAGAATGTCTGCCAGCATCACCATACTAGCTGGGAATTTTAGCATCTGCAACCCCAACACAGCTGGTGGGTACCAAATTGGGGAAAGAAAATCTGGAGAATGAATTATCAACTCTGCTCCTTTACATCACCTGTCTTAATCAAATGAAAACTAATTCTAGCTGAAAGACTTAAAAACAAACTAACAAAAAATCAGGATATGTACGGATATAAAATGAAAATAGCGGGGCACAGGATTGGGTTCAAATAAATTAGAGTGTTTCAGAGTAGCAATGGCAGTTAGACTTATATACCGCTTCATAGGGCTTTCAGCCCTCTCTAAGCGGTTTACAGAGTCAGCATATCGCCCCCACAGTCGGGGTCCTCATTTCACCCACCTCGGAAGGATGGAAGGCTGAGTCAACCTTGAGCTGGTGAGATTAGAACCGCTGAACTGCAGATAATAGCAATAGCAATAGCAGTAGACTTATATACCGCTTCATAGGGCTTTCAGCCCTCTCTAAGCGGTTTACAGAGAGTCAGCATATTGCCCCCAACAATCTGGGTCCTCATTTTACCCACCTCGGAAGGATGGAAGGCTGAGTCAACCCTGAGCCGGTGAGATTTGAACCACTGAACTGCTGATCTAGCAGTAGCCTGCAGTGCTGCATTTAACCACTGCGCCACCTCGGCTGATAACAGTCAGCTGAAGTGGCCTGCAGTACTGCACCCTAACCACTGTGCCACCTCGGCTCTATGTGTAAATTGCTCTTTGCAAACACACGGTCATTAAAAAACAACATGGCGGTGACATCAGCGGCAGCAAGGGAACCGGTTGGGGTCACGGCAAGCCTGGGTCACTCCCGGTTCTGTGACCCAGGCAAAAAATTCCACTACCAGTTCGGCTGAACCGGGTTGAACCGGGAGCAACCCACCTCTGGTGCAGGCTTAGTACCCGTAAACAAGTTCTTAAACCAATGAGTCTTTTCTGAGGATGGTGCTGCAACAGTGCAATCTTAGGAAAAGATGCCGTTTCTTTAAAAGGAGAGATGCTACATCTGGGCTATTACATGCTTCAAACCCACTCTGTCCCTTCAAAATTGAAGCTCCAAACTTCACCAGCATCTTCAGTGATACATAAGCTGTTAATGAAAGTAAGCCTTAAAGCAGTTCTGTAAAATTAAATCTTTTCTGACAGATCACAGATATTGCCACCTTAATGGAAATGAGGTTGGCAGCAGCTTTTCTGACTTTTAACACATTATATTGTATTAAAAGCTGTATTAAGCCATTCCATGTAGTGGGTGAAGCAAGGTGAAGCTCATGAAAGCTTACACTTTTTAATAACATTTGTTAGCTGGAAAAGAAGCTTCTGCTCCTGATTTTTTTTTTCCTACCATGGATTAGGATGGCTCTTTTTCTACAATGCTACCTCAAAGTGAAACATTTGGAACATTTTTCTTTCTATAAAATAAAATCTGAAATATCCCTTATTTTACCAATCATTAAATTTGAGAAAAGGAGAAAATCTCTTGAGCCAAAAATAAATATCTTCAGGATAATCATTTATACAAAATCTATGAAAAAATATTTTGGAAAGCAAACTACAATGCCAAATTTTAGGTGATATATATATATATCCTTTCAGCCCAGAAGATTTCAACTTTAGCCACAGAGAAGCCTAACAGATGCTGAGGCTAGGCTAATCAAGCAAGCAAACTTAAGTGAACTAAATATGGAATAAATATCAACATCATTATTGTTTTTTTTAATCAATTTCATATATACATTCACAATTATATGATCTCATAACTGTTATTAATAATATGTATTTATAACAATTTTTCCCTACAGTTGACAATATACTTGAAGATTGCTTTCTTACCATCCCATAGATCCATCTTATCTTACAACGGTCCTACTTCTTCTTCCCTCCTTCCCTCTTTCCTTCCCTCGTTTCTTCTCTCCTACTCTCCTTCCTTCCCTCCTTCCTTCCCTCCCTCCTTCCCCCTTCCCTCCTTCCTTCCTTCCCTCCTTCCTTCCCTCCTTTCTTCTCTCCTTCCTTTCCCCCTTCCTTTCCTCCTTCCTTCTCCCCTTCCTTCTCTCCTACATTCCCTCCTTCCTTCCCTCCTTCCTTCCCTCCTTCCTTCCCTCCTTTCTTCTCTCCTCCTCTCCTTCCTTCCCTCCTTGCTTCCCTCCCTCCTTCCTACCCCCCTTTCTTCTCTTTCTTCTCTCCTTCCTTCCTTCCTCCTCTCCTTTCCCTTCTCTCCTTCACCTTCCTCCCCTTTACCCTTCCCCTCTTCTTCCCATTCCTCCCCTCTTTCCTACTTTTACATTCCCTCCCATTCTTCCTATGCCTTTCCCTTTCTCCTATTCCTTTCCTTTCTCCTCTCCTTCCTATCTTTCCTTCTACTCCTCCCTCCATCCACTCTATCCGTTGTTGTGTTTACATATTCTCAACATCATTATTGTACATTGAATCAAAGACAACCCCTATTGACAGATAATCCTTGACTTATGACTAGTGATTTAAGTGACTTAAGTCACTTAACAGTGTTCGGGGTTACAATGGACTTTTTAAAAAGCTTACAACCCATCCTTGAAGTTATGTCTGCCACCTCAACGCTCTCACACGATTGCATTTCAGGCATTTTGCAACTAACCTGCATTTATGATCAGTTGCAGAGTTATCCAGTTATGTAACCATGATTTGCAAGTGTTTTGTCATTTTCTGGCAGGAAATGCCCATTGGATATATTCCTTTAATGATCACAATTCACTTTACGAAAGTAGTCACTTCCTTTACAAAAAGAATTGAATCTGGCCATGTGATGACCCAACTACTTACTACATTGACTTGTGACCAAAATTCCAGGCACTGTTATAATGATAAGTCAACTACTATCTGTATTTTATAACAGTTTTAATTTAAGTTTGGCACTAGAGAGCTGGCTATTTTTACAGCAGATGCAAACGAATATTAAGCAATGACCTAACATATGGTTCGAATTCCATATCCACATATCTAGTGGGGAAGAAAAGCAACAAAAAGAATTGAAGGAAACTATCACCTGCCAATCATCATATTTTTATATTAAGATTTTCATATTAAGAACATGTGGACTTAACACATGAAATATTTTTAAGACCCATTAAATTGTTAAATTATTTCCTCAAAGAAAAATATCAGTAACATATTTATCTGATCAATGAAAAACTTCACTTTCTACATTTTAGGAATTTTTTTTTTCAGATGGCTTCACATGAAGGCTAACATTTAAACAATGTTTATACTATTTAAAACAGAAACTATTTTCATTATTCCCACAAAATCATAATGGGTGTGAAAATTTTCATTCATGCTTTTGATTAGCCACAGCTCCTTATTGCATCTAACTATGATGTAACAATGTAGCTTATGCAGCTGTTTTATTTTAACAAACCATAGTTAGTAAAAAATAGTTTGCCTGACATTCAGCAACAGTGAATTGTAATTCGTATACATGTAAACCCCTTCTCTGAGTCAAGTTGGAGGAAGAGGCTGGGGTAGAATAGCAATAGCAATAGCAGTTAGACTTATATACCGCTTCATAGGGCTTTCAGCCCTCTCTAAGCGGTTTACAGAGTCAGCATATTGCCCCCATCAGTTTAATAAAATGCACAGCAAATAGACTTACAAAAAAACATGTATAGTCTAAAAATAGAAAACTGGAAAATTAGGAGTACATTCATCCTCTATAGGTGCAGCATATAGATCAATAGCAATAGCAATAGCAGTTAGACTTCTATACCGCTTCATAGGGCTTTCAGCCCTCTCTAAGCGGTTTACAGAGTCAGCATATCGCCCCCAACAACAATCCGGGTCCTCATTTTACCCACCTCGGAAGGATGGAAGGCTGAGTCAACCCTGAGCTGGTGAGATTTGAACAGCCGAACTGCAGAACTGCAGTCAGCTGAAGTAGCCTGCAGTGCTGCATTTAACCACTGCGCCACCTCGGCTCTGTTTCACGCCACCTCGGCTCTTTTTAGAAGCCTAGCTGACCTGAGCTAAGCTATTCTTCTCTCTCATGTTAGGAAATGAAGTCATGTTACATTGAAGGCCCATTGCCACGGTTTCAATTTGTGATGACAATCATAAAATTCCTCTTTATGTGCCACTCGGTCCATATGTGTTCACTTAGAGAAAATCATAGTAGTGCACCAAATCACAATTCTGCTTTTGGCAGTAGGAACAGCTTATCGTGTGCCCAAGCAGCAGAATGGAAACAGAACACCCTGTCTCCACAATTATCTGGCATAATGTGTGCATCTTACTGTTTATTAAATATATCTTTCCACATGGCTCTTTTGAAGTATGCAAAACACTTGCATCATTTTTTTGTTTCATCCCACACATTCCACTATGAGGGGGCAAAGAAGACAAAATATTCCTGATGAAGAGGGAGAATATCTCACTCAGATTTATTCTACAGGCAAATTTCAACTCGAGTAATTATTTTGTCTCTCCTTTCTTTCTCCTTTTTTAGTCTTCAGCCAAAAAGGCATTCAACCAATCTTTCTTGTCGCTAGTTTCCCTCTTGTAAAAGAGACACTGAAAGAAAAACCTTACATATGACATTCATTCAGGCATGGCTAGATATTTAATTGGAAACTTCTGGAGGCAAACTTGGCAGTTCTGCCTTAAGGAGTCTTTAATTGAAGTATTCTCACTTTGCAAACCTTTCTAGTTCCTGCGCTAAAAGCATCTCTGGACTTCTGTTCCAAGGCAAGGCCAAAGATTTTAATAAAACTTTAAGTCTGAAGATTTACTTTTAAAATATTTTGGAAACTCTAAGGGATTTGGTGAGCATTTGAGATGAGGGTATGTTAGTGGGGTTTGTTTTTATAGACTAAGCCAAATATGAAAAGTAAAAAGCTCCAGAGAAAGATAATAGTTGCAAAAAAACAAAGGAGGTCGAGTACCAGTAGCACAGTACAAACAAAAGAGGTTAAACACACATTTAATTCTTTTATCAGGTACAGTGTACATCTGTGTTCTATTTTTCCACAATAAACCCATTGATCTTTTATTAAAAGTGAATTAAGGCCTTCGTCTCAGTTTCCAGACAGCTGCTTTGTAAAGGAATTTTAACATTACATAAACAAAATACCCTAAAATTATCAACAGCAATATATTAAGGCAAAGGCATGAGAAAACGTGAGCCAATCCAAGGATTTATTAAATTCAGCCTTTTCCTTGAAAGAGGACACCAGCAGAATCCCATCAGCCCGATATAACAGCAGACCCTTGCCCCCTTATTTAATTACATAAACAGAGATATGCGTTATCCACCCCGAGAGAGGTCTTTGCAACTAAATTCAGCTACTCTGTTTTCACAAACGCTGTTTAGAGAGCATCACACAGGATAAAGCAGTGTTGAAGGAGGAAGGGGGGGAAAAAACCCAACTATTTGGTCAAGGTTCCAGAGTGCAGGGAGAGTTTGCATGCATTGGATCTTCTTTGTGGATGCCCATACCTTATACCAGCAATGGCAAACCTTTTTTTGGTGTGCATGGCGCGCAGGGGGGGGGGTCGTGCGCAGGAAGTCACTTGCGGTTTGACTCGTAGGGTCATTTTTAGTCCTCCGGAGGCTTTAGAATAGCAATAGCAATAGCAGTTAGACTTATATACCGCTTCATAGGGCTTTCAGCCCTCTCTAAGCGGTTTACAGAGTCAGCATATTGCCCCCAACAACAATCCAGGTCCTCATTTTACCCACCTCGGAAGGATAGAAGGCTGAGTCAACCCTGAGCCGGTGAGATTTGAACAGCTGAACTGCAGAACTGCAGTCAGCTGAAGTAGCCTGCAGTGCTGCATTTAACCACTGCGCCACCTTGGTCCCTGAAGCCTCCGGAGGGCTTAAACCCATCCTATGAGCAAACCAGAAGTCTGTTCCTGAACTTCCGGTTTGCCCATAGGGCTGGATTTTTGCGTTCCAGGGGCTTCAGAGAAGCTCCTGAAGCCTCTGGAGGGCCGGGGGGGGGGGGCGGAGGAGGCTCTTTTCACCCTCCCTAGGCTCCCATAAAGCCTCTGGAGCTTGGGGATGGCAAAAGATGGCTTTAAAAAAGACTGAACGCCTTGCATGCCCTGACAAATGGCTCCATGTGCCAGCTGTGGCACGCGTGCCAGAGGTTCACCATCCCAACTTTATACAGTGATGCTAGGAAACAGTGCTAGGCAGCCTTAAGTACCAGGGCCAGTAGAGACTCTACAGCAGTGTTTCTCAACCTTGGCGACTTTAAGTCCTGTGGACTTCAACTCCCAGAATTCGCTAGCCAGCATTGCTGGCTGGGGAATTCTGGGAGTTGAGGTCCATAGGACTTAAAGTCGCCAAGGTTGAGAAACACTGCTCTACAGCCTCTTTTTACATATAATTTATTTTCACATGTCAAGGAGCAAAAGAGCTTCAGTATCTGGCTTCACATTCAACATTCCAGAACTTATATTTTTGGAAAGCCCGGCCACACTTAAACTTGGCCCTAGAACAACAACAAAAAAACCTTGTGTCTAATATTTCTATTTTGATGGCTTAGGATGTTGTTATTGTTTCAAAATATCAGGAACGAGAACAGATATTTTTGCTGATCATTTTTTTTTTGAAAGCTAGTAATACATTTATTCTAGTGAAATATTTCAGAATAGACTTTTACACAAATGCATATGCATAGATACATACTTGTGATTAAGACAGAGGCCAACAGCTATTTCAAAGAGGGAGTTTGGCAACACGTCACTAAAAACCAACTTCTATACTGGCAGTGGTGTTGGTTTGTTTACCAAAAGATTCCTATGACCCCCATGTAGGAATCCTGAGATTATTGCGGCATTGGTACCATTCTGTCAACCTCTGTTAAGAGTATATAAACATTTTGTTTATTTTGAATATGTAGTGCTTATAGGACCAACTAATTCAATTCTTCAGAACAACTGGATATGACACAAGCCTTTATGCTCCCTGTTGTAAAATCTTATTGAGCAGCATTTGTTTAAAATGATAGGTGAAATCGATAGGAAACCCTTTTTTCTTTTCCTCCCAGGTATCTGTGTTGTTTCTCAGGCCTATATTTAAGGATTAAACCATCTTTAATCTTTGGTTAACATTAACGTCTTAATTTATATAATCAACTAAAGAAAAAAAAGGAGAAATTTGCAGGGGAAGAGAAGAAAATCCTTTGTATAATTCTAAATAGCCAGCTTTGACTATATTCCTACTTCTTTAACATGCAAATCAGATTTCTGGTACATTCTGGTATTTTCCAAGCTCCTGTTTCAAAAACCTCAAATATTTTAAGTGGTAAGTTCTTTTTAAAGCATGAATAATTCAAGTTGTCAGATGGCTCCTAGTCTACACAAGTGAATGGAAGCTTGAAAGTGGCAGACAAAAATATTCAGCCTACTCTCTTCGAGGCTATTTCTAGTCTGTAACAATTATAACAGATATAACAGAATAACAGAGTTGGAAGAGACCTTGGAGGTCTTCTAGTCCAACCCCCTGCTCTCCTTGATTAAGTTTTCTTTTACACTTTTAGTCTACCATGCAATGAGTACAAGAGCTCAGAATGTGGTTGTGACAAGTTATCAAATCTGCTGGAAATGGAAATCTATGCAGTTGTACAATGAATTATTGTTAAAAACAACTCCACACATAAAGTATAGTTAAATGTGAAATAAACTTATCACAATTAATATGACATTTGTTCAGTATTACATTACAATCTTGCCTTACTCAGATCATTTACTTTTAAAAATTCAGTCTAATCCACATATCCATTTGCTAACAAAGAAATCAGTCAAAAAATATTTTAAAAACTTTGTGATAGCAACATTGAGTTGATATAGGATTATATTTACAGACGCTGAAAGGGGTAGATTGAAGATCTATAATTCCAGAATTTTTTTAAAAAACAAAAACAAAAATAGTATACTAAATAGAATACTGTAAATAGGTTACGTTAGTGGAGATGCTACCAATTGAAAACCAGAGAAATTATTGTACATCCTTCAATTCCTTTAATCTGCTTAAGGATGTAAATAGCAATAGCAATAGACAAATACCGCTTCATAAGGCTTTCAGCCCTCTCTAAGCGGTTTACAGAGTCAGCATATTGCCCCCACAGTCTGGGTCCTCATTTCACCCACCTCGGAAGGATGGAAGGCTGAGTCAACCTTGAGCCGGTGAGATTTGAACCACTGAACTGCAGATAGCAGTCAGCTGAAGTGTCCTGTAGTACTGCACCCTAACCACTGCGCCACCTCGGCTCATTCATATTTTTAAAGGTACACTCTGCTCCCAGCACTGATTGACTATTATTCTGAAGAAGATGCTATTAATTGTAATTCTGTCGAACTGACCTCATTGATAGAAATGTGATAATGAAATTCTCATTTTCTCTTTTCAATAGCTTAGTAGATGGGGGAGGGGTGTTTTCATCCATTCATTTGTGTCTGATTCTCAGAGACTGACTCTGCGACTCCCTGCAATTTGGGAGTCCTCCTGGATCCACAGCTGACTCTAGAACACCATCTGTCGGCTGTGACCAGGGGGGCCTTTGCCCAGGTTCGCCTGATGCACCAATTGCGACCCTACCTGGACCGGGAGGCCCTTCGGATAGTCACTCACGCCCTCGTCACCTCAAGACTGGACTACTGTAACGCGCTCTACATGGGGCTGCCCTTGAAGAGTGTTCGAAGACTTCAGCTTGTCCAGAATGCAGCCACGCGAGCGATTGTGGGTGCACCTCGGTACACCCACGTTACACCTATCCTCCGCGAGCTGCACTGGCTGCCCATTGGTCTCCGGACACGTTTCAAGGTGCTAGTCGTTACTTTTAAAGCCCTACATGGTATCGGACTTGGTTATTTGAGAGACCGCCTCCTGCCAGTCACCTCCCAAAGACCTATTAGATCCCACAGACTAGACCTCCTCCGAATTCCATCTGCCGGCCAATGTCGGCTGGTGACTCCCCGAGGGAGGGCCTTCTCTGTGGCTGCTCCGGCCCTCTGGAACGATCTCCCCGTTGAGATCCGGACCCTTACCACCCTTCTGGCCTTCCGCAAAGCAACTAAGACCTGGCTGTTCCGGGCTGTTGAACTATCCAGCCCCCTTCAAGGTTATGACTGTTGTTGTATTTTAAATTTCTGTTTTCTACTTTTATTATTGTACCCCCTCCCCTTCTGATTGTTAGCCGCCCTGAGTCTTTCGGGAATAGGGCGGCATACAAGTCAAATAAAACCTAAACCTAAACCTTTTCATAACCTTTCAAAAGTGGTTTTGCCATTGCCTGATTCCTAGGGCTGAGTGAAAGTGACTGGTTCAATATAGCAGTAGACTTATATACCGCTTCATAGGGCTTTCAGCCCTCTCTAAGCGGTTTACAGAGAGTCAGCATATTGCCCCCAACAATCTGGGTCCTCATTTTACCCACCTCGGAAGGATGGAAGGCTGAGTCAACCCTGAGCCGGTGAGATTTGAACCGCTGAACTGCTGATCTAGCAGTAGCCTGCAGTGCTGCATTTAACCACTGCGCCACCTTGGCTCCTCAAGATCACCCAGTTGGCTTTGTGCCCAAGGCAGGGTTAAAACTCACACCATTAACCACTACATTAAACTGGCTGTCTTAGAGACCCTATCGAACTTGTGGCCAAGAAAAAAGAAACGTTTATGAAACACATGTACCTGAAGAGTTTCAACTATTCTTGAGAGATTAAAAACAATTTCAGGGCAGATTGAAACACAAGGGTTATTTTATTGTCAATCAAATGGCACCACAATGATATGTACACCATTTGTTTAACAATCTGTAAAAATCCCTATTTTTAACTGAACAGTACAAGAATTACCATTCTTAGAATGGATTGTATTTTAATGATTTGTATTTTTCCAAATATCCTCTAATTGTATGCCATTTAAAGCATCTTTTAATGCATTTTACATTATCTGCACTGATTTTCTAGTGTCAGAAACATATTTTTACACTAGAAAACCAGCATACAACAAAGGAGAGCCAAAAATTGGCTGCCGATTATTATTTTCTGTATAAAAAATAAATAATTCATTCATTATAGATGCATATTTAACTGCAGGAATGAATTCTCAGGCAGTACATGCATTAATTCAATACAACTCCAATAGAAGAAAATATATGTAGCTCAGGGTTGAACTGTGGAACCCATGAGCTTATTTGTTTGGTTGTAGACATTACATTACCCAAGTAGGTAACATTATCCATTTAGGTAATAGGTAAGAAGAAGAACTTATCTTAGGGAACAGGAAAGAATAGGCAACAGGCTGAGAACAATTCTTGATTTAGGACAAAATCCAAAAGAACAAAATTCATAGCCAGGCAATGCAATTATTACAACTATAATTTATATGAACATTTTAGTTCTTTAATATAAGTTATGTAAATTATCCTAGATAGGCTGGTTGGAAACAATTAACTACAGTTACTTATAATTTAGAGGTGGCACGGTGGTTAGGGTGCAGTACTGCAGGCCATTTCAGCTGACTGTTATCTGCAGTTCAGCGGTTCAAATCTTACCGGCTCAAGGTTGACTCAGCCTTCCATCCTTCCGAGGTGGGTAAAATGAGGACCCGGATTGTTAGGGGGCAATATGCTGACTCTGTAAACCGCTTAGAGAGGGCTGAAAGCCCTATGAAGCGGTATATAAGTCTAACTGCTATTGCTATTGATTTACATTTCTGATTGGGAGCAAAACCGGAATGAAAAAGATTAGGATTTTTAGGCTCATTCAATTCAGAAAATGCCTCCCAATACAAGTATGAACTGGTATGACAAAAGCAATTTTAAAGTATTGCTACATTTTTGACTATCAAGAAAATCTTCACTTGTTTAGATAAAAGTTTTCACTAATACTTCAAAATTTTCTGAGGCGAGAATTTATCAACATTGTTCAGCCACTTCACTGGGCAAGAGTAATAAACAGCACATCATATGATAATAAAACATCACTGAATGAATTACAAGGGTCTGAAAAGGGTCACAGCTCTCAGAAGACACTCTAGTATTTCATCCTATGCTAAAACAGTGTAATAAAAAGATTATGTAATTAGCCTTTCAAGACCAATAAATACTATTTAGTCTACAGCAGTTTTTGTACTTTGGCTCCAGACTGCTGATGACAGAAATACGTTTTATGGTTTCTCTACTGAGGTAAGATCTCTGAATGTTTATTTATAACTAAAATAATAATATTCCAGTGATTTCATGTATGGACATAGTTCTAAACAGCCGAATAGTAAAAATACGGATAATAAAAATAAAGGAAAATAATCAGTATTCTTCTAAACAGTTTGTTTGTTTATTACCTTTAACTGCTTTCATTTTTTTTTCACCATTGCAAAATTGATCTTATGACTCTGAAAAAGGAGCTTTTAAAAACATTAGACATGTTTTTAAATTTTTAGCACAAAAAATAAAACACACTTCCAAAGAAGTATATGTCTCCTTTTCAGTACTTCATCTTACATTTATAGATTCTATATGCTGCACCATTTCTATATTAACTAAGGTAATTAAATTAAGTTAAATTGTATTGTATAAAATGGGGGGGGGGCAAGGATAGTTGATGCGCCAAATATAGCCTCTCAACTATCAAACGACAACCCGGCCTTCACGTGGTGCCCCCTGTTCCCACCAATCGGGCTCTGTCGACCCTTGGGACTGGCGTCCCCTTGGGTATATCCAGCCGAAACAGCTTCCATGGATCGCCATAAATTTCCATGGAAGTCGCCTATACCCACGTTGGGTGAAGAGGCGTCGAGTGAGTGAGTGAGTGTATAAAATGCTTTTTTATATGAGTTATGAAAATATAATTGTTGATATGAAAGCTACAAAAGAGAAATATTTCGTTGAATAGGTCCATAAGGAAGTGCATTACGGCTTTAATAAAAGCGTGCTATATACTAACTACAAGACCATGGGTCAACTAAAAAAACATCTATTGAGATTTGAAAGCATCTTTGAATTGCATCTTCTTTGCATTTTCTTGCAAAATAGAAGATGGATTCATACAGAATTGGTTTTAAAAAGCTAAATCATAATTATACAGTCTATATGACAAGTTTCCAGGAATCATCTGTCTTCATGTTTTAGTAATGTAAATCATACCAATCACAAGCATTATAGCAGGCCTTCATTGTTTTGATATAATTCACAACTAACCTCTTTGCATTTTGCCTTGATTAGCTTAAGTTTAGTACAGCATGAATTAGTCATGATAAATATCTCCCTAGTGTGTCATTTAGAATAGTTCATTTCTAGTATGTTATGTGAATCTGGAATTAATCTTTCTGGCAGCTCTCTTTTTGACAGCAGCAGTCAAATTTCCCGTAACAAGTCAGGGGCTGTTAACTTCCTTTGCTTTTCTCTCAATTGCCCTGAAATTCAAACTTTGAAATAAATAATATTTAAGTGGTCAAAATAAAAAGGCAATTTATTATTTCTATGTTTTATGTTATCTTATTAAGAAAACATTCTACATTTGAAATGAAAGATGTTTGCTAAATGATATAACCTTTTGTAAGGATACGTCCAAACTGGAATTGTTTGCTGAAAAAAGTAGAAACAGCATTTACATTCCCGAAGCTAATCAGAAGTAAAGGCTGACATATTTTTAAGGAAGACAAATACTTCTGTCTTTTTTACCGGTATCCCAAGATAGTGCAGATTCCACTCATAAATGTTAGAAAACTGAAGTTTTCATTTTATAATTCCAGTCAACCAAACAAGTCATCTTAAGTAATCTTGACCTAATACTTTGTAGTGTATTATAGCAATAGCAATAGCAGTTCGACTTATATACCGCTTCATAGGGCTTTCAGCCCTCTCTAAGCGGTTTACAGAGTCAGCATATCGCCCCCACAGTCTGGGTCCTCATTTCACCCACCTCGGAAGGATGGAAGGCTGAGTCAACCTTGAGCCGGTGAGATTAGAACCGCTGAACTGCAGATAACGGTCAGCTGAAGTGGTCTGCAGTACTACACCCTAACCACTGCGCCACCTCGGCTCTTACAAAAAGTATTACAAAAAGCTTCTAAGAATTTTGTTCAAGCATTCACAGGCCAGAAATATTCACAAACACTCTCAATTAACTTTATTTTTCATCTTAAGTGATATTACCCTCAGGACATTCACATATGAAACATGAATAATAGCATAGCCAGAAATTTTTCATGTAAGCAACAATCAGATTTCAAGATATTTGCTCCTACAGATACACATACTGCATAGATATTTTCCAGGGGCATTAAGATGCTTTATGTGTACTTCCACAATTAAACCAAAAGCAACTGCATAGATAAGCTGTGGTGGCGCAGTGGTTAAATGCAGCACTGCAGGCTACTTCAGCTGACTGCAGTTCTGCAGTTCGGCTGTTCAAATCTCACCGGCTCAAGGTTGACTCAGCCTTCCATCCTTCCGAGGTGGGTAAAATGAGGACCCGGATTGTTGGGGGCAATATGCTGACTCTGTAAACCGCTTAGAGAGGCTGAAAGTCCTATGAAGCGGTATATAAGTTTAACTGCTATTGCTATAAGTTCGGCTAACAGATAATGGATGATCCAGAATGACTCACTAGGCGTCCATGGCTGAAATTGACCATAAATCTAGATTTCTATAGTCCTAGTCCAAAACATTATATATTACATTCTCCCCCACCTCACACTGCCCCATACACACTTACAAATATGATTAGGGAAGGGTTATGTAGGGCATACACAAAGTTCATTACAACAGCCCAGAGGATAGCTCATTTTTCAGGACAGGCCTAGTCAACCTAAACCTTTGGAAGTTTTAGAATGCAAGTCTCATAATCTATGATTACTGAAATGCTTCTGAATTTTCTAGGACTTGTATACCACAGTATCTGCAGAAGAAAAGGTTGACAGTCCTCATTTTTTAAATCCGTGTACTACTTTTCAAAATCAAGCTTTCGAAGAACAGCTTACTATAGATAAAAATCAAATGTTTTTAAAATTAATATCAGTGGCTAAATCTATGTAATATATGGATTTAAAATATTTATGGCCTAAAAGAATATACCAAAATTTTAGTTCCAATATTAGTTCCAAGCATATCTCACTAGGGAGGGCATTCTAGAATCTGGAGGCTAACGGTGAAAGATGCCCATTCTTGGAATGCCACATCAAACATATAATGGATAGCACATATAGAAAACCCTTTGAAGATACTTTTAGTGTATTAGTTGGTCTCATTAAAAAGCCCTAAATATCAGAAGGCAGAAACTATTAACAACTGGTGACAAGTAAACAATATGAAGGTGTCCATAAAGTCACCAGTAATCAACCTCGACTTGTAGAAAACTTTACTATAGGAAAAGGAACATATATAGGAACAAAACTACTGTGTTAGGATATCAGGAATTATATATTATATATAGAATTTCTAAGATATTATGTATCTAAGAAATCTTACATGAGAAATCTTACATGAGTTTAATGGTGACATTTAACAAAGCAAACATTTAAAATTTGATTTCATCGCAACATCTTAGGTTAGATTAGGTTCATTCGATTTATATGCCGCCCTTCTCCCAAGGACTCAGGCGTACAACATTAAAAGAAACACATAATACAAAAGTTAAAAAGAAATTATCCCAAACCCAATTAAAATTGACAATGACATTTTTTTAAAAAGAATTAAAATTAACAGTAATCAATAATTTATTTTGTTTTGTTCGGGCCAGGCTGGCTTGCTGGAAAAGCCAACTTTTTAGGGCGCATCGGAAGGACCGGAGGTCAGGGATTATACGAAGCTCCGGGGGCAGCTCATTCCAGAGGGAAGGCGCTCCCACAGAGAAGGCTCTGCCCCTGGGGGTCACTAGCCGACACTGTCTGGCCGACGGCACCCTGAGGAGGCCAACTCTGTGGGATCGCACTGGACGATGGGAGGCTACCGGTGGCAGTAGGTGGTCTCGGATCTTCGACAATGAAGTTATCTGAGGTTTAATTAAGAATCTTTCCATATTGTAACAAGATATTTTAGTAGCTATGACTACAAAACAATGGTCTCTTCTTGATGCAATTGCTAGAGATTAGCATTATTATCCTCAAGGAATCAATAACATATGAGCCTTGAATGGAATATAACCCTTCCAATGTTGTAATTCTCTGACAGAGGTCAATATTATCATGTTAGAAGCTCTGGCATGTACAGGTAGTCATCAGTTGTGAAACTTTCTGTCACTAAGTGATGCAGGTATTAAGCACAAGTCATGTGACCACACTGCTTAGCAACATCAATCCCGCCCATCCCAGTTGCCATTGTTAACCGAATCCCATCAGCTGGTTAGATGGGGACCTAGCCCAAACCCAATCAATCCTGACCTAAGTCCTCCCACATCCAAGCTTGAGTAAAGTAAGGGACTGTCTCCTCTTGAACTCCACTCACCCACAACAGTCTCAGCTGGCTGCTACTACCCCAGCCTCAATTTCAATCCCAGGGGCACGGGCGCTGCCACTCTCAAGTGCTGCCTGAAGGTTTGCATCCCCAGTCCCTTGTGAAGAGAGTTTGGCATGGTTGTTCCTTTTTAGTTTTACAGTTTTAATATGGTTTTCTATGTTTTAACTCTTGATTAGGAACCACCCAATGCTGATTAGAAGATGGGAGCCTACATCAACGTTTTAAACAAACAAACAAATAAATAAATTTGAGGAAAAATATGCAACGGTCTGGCTTTGGCAGGAGAAGTTATCGTTATAGGAAGGTTTTTTTTTAGATATATGATGTTATTCGCATGGAATTAAACCTGGCACCACTATTAACTCAGATTGTTAGACTGCAACATTCAAAATAACAAGAAGCTGAGATCAGAAGCACAAGAGGAAATTCCACTGCCATATGGCAATGCTACATGTCACATGCCATCTAAGAGGCAACTGCAGTCATTCCATGCAATTTACATTGTATTACATGCAACTTCCATCTTTTCTCACAACAGAAGGAATACTTTGAGAAGGGCATATGTTTGTGTCAAATAAGCAAAAAGGACCTTCAGGATCTGATTGAAGAGCCAAAGTTTTTTCATTCAGGCTTTAGAAGCCTATCCGTGATGCGCAGAAGTGTACAATTAATGGTAGACATTATGGTAAGTAAATGCAGGTAACAAAAGAGCTAATTTCAAGGATTATTTTCCTGGTTCGTATATTAAAATATGCCAATTGTATCTAAAGTTATGTAGTCGAAGGATCACTTTTCATTTACTCCTCATATGTAAAGAATTCAAGCTATGTCAGTTTAAGGGTCAGGCAAAATTTCTACTGCACTTATCCTGCAGTTTTTTTGTCTATGGCAGGTGTCAGCAACTCACAGCTCCAGAGCCACATGCGGCTCTTTCGTCCCCCTGCTGTGGCTCCCTGCCAGCTGAACCAGCCACTGGCAGGCCCCGCACCTCACCTTCCCCTCCCAATCTCTCCTCACCTCACCTTAAAAGGTAAGGGCGACGGCGGGAGCTGAAGACTCACTGTATATTCCAGAGTGGGAGCAAATGCCGCTGTACTTGCCTCATCTCATGAGTGCTTCTTCCGGCCCTTGTTAGTGTTGCATGCACCTCGGTTGCTTTGGGAGACGTGCAACTTGCTCTCCGCCCCAAGACACTGGCCTGGTCTGGCTGAGGCCAATATTCTACATCGTAATGGGCTCCGGAAGGAGAAGGGGATGCCGTCTTCCCCCATTGGGAAGCGGGCTAAATTTAACTGTGCTGCACAAGGTGCTGCAACAGCAGCGGACAGGCCATGGAGGTGGCAATAGCAGCGGCGTTGGCCACAGCTGGGCTGGGCCAGTGTCTTGGGGTGGAAGGTAAGTCATGCGTCTCCCTGAGTGACCGAGGTGTGCACAGCACCAACAAGGGCAGGAAGAAGCACCCGCTTTGCTTCCACTCTGGAATAGGGAGTGAATCTCCATCCCCCGCAGTCGTCCTTACCTTCTCAGGTGACAAGTGATTGGGAGGGGAGGGCGAGGGGCAGGGCCAGCCAGTGGTGAGTTCAGCCGATAGGGAACCACAGAAGAGGGGATGAAAGAGCTTCATTTATCATTGAGTTGGCCATGTCCACCCAGGCTTCGTGGCTTCCGGTGTTTTCTTTACAGTGGGAAATGGGTCCAAATGGCTCTTTGAGTGTTTAACATTGCAGACCCCTGGTCTATAGAGATTCTCAGTCATCCAACTCATGGTTGTCTCAAGGTGCCATTGAAAAAGCAACAGGACTTTCTTTGTGTTTTTCCTTGAAAATATTTAGCTTCCCATCCAAGGGTTTTTTAATAGCACCTTTGTGATTACAATTTACTTACCTATTTATTCAATTTATATGACACTTATCTCACATTCCTACAATCTGACCTATCATAGCCGTTTTAACTGAAATCCATGCAATAAATATTATAAAACACAGATTTTATTGCATTGCCAAAATAATTTCCTGTTCATAACAATGACTTCTGGCAGACCACGGGGCCATACTCACTTTCTCCACACCCAGATTATATTGTTCCTTTGCTTAATTTAAATTTTTATTTTTTATGGTATAATTTTTAAGTCTGTAAGGTTTGGGTTGTACAACAGAATAGTTGTATATTTGAGTGTTCTCACCCACTCAATTGTGTTATTCAAGAACAATTTCAAAACAATTATTGCAGCTTTTCGTTTAAAAAATGTTTGTGCAGTCCAGTAATAGGTCATTGCTGCCACAGGACTCTATCAGTACATGAGCCAAACAGTTGATTTTCATCTTAAATCAGCTAAAATATAAAATGCAATTATGCTGACCAAATAATCCTTCAGGAAGACACAAAGTGAAAGCTGTATTGTGTTAGGGCTTGCAAAAGATTTGCAATCTTTTCAGTGTTACAATGGCAGGCTCACAATTGTAGCTTTGAGCAGGAGATCATAGGTAAACAAGCATCCTGTATGGATTCTGTTCTGCTATGGTTTTCCATTTCTGCTTAGGCAGCAAAGCTAATTTACCGAAAAAGGTTAACTAAATTCCACAGTCATGGAACTATGAAGGAGCCAGGGCTCAAGAGATTAAAACTGCTAACATTCCTTGCACAACCTTTCAAGCTGCTGAATATCGCAAAACTCAAATCACAAAAATTGGTTCTCAAGCACTTTCAAAAAGTACATTCTGCTTATCACAACAGCCTATCCAAAGTAATGTAATAATTAATCACAGATGAATTGGCCTTTTATTTCTTCGTTAACCTTTTGGAATCCATTCTGATATCAAGCTATCTCATGACAATAATAACCTGGGTTTAATCTGTTAAACTAATCACACTTTCTATTGTCTTTCTGCAACTCTAAATTAAGTTCACTTAAAATGTTCTGTTGAAGTGATATCATTTTTTAAGAATGCTGAAATATATTTTCAGAAATTTTAATTCTACTATATTCACATAAGTTATAATTTGTTCTAAAAATACAAACCTAACGTAAAAGTTTTTGAGAAGATAAACAGTTGGTTAAACAAAAGCAAAACTGGAAATGAAACTGAAATGTATTTGCATGAAAACGTACAAAATGCTAATAAATCTTGGGAAATTCCTTGACCATAAAAATCTAGTCTGGTAGGTGTTATGTTGTGCTGTCATTGTCCACAGATCCAATTTAAAGATCTTAAAATGGCTTTTAATTTTCAAAAGATGCTTTATAACTATACTAAGTAAATAAAAGTGTAAGTTGCCTGGTACTGTTATCTGCCAACTTCTCTACTACAGGGCTATGGATTCTTTCTATTAATACATGGAATTATATTCCAAAAATTTGTTCTTCAAAAAGACAAGAAAGTAATTCATGTTTTATGAAATACGTTCAATCTATTGAATTATATTAACAAAGTAAAACTTAGAGGATTAAGATACTAAAGAAAAAATTGTATTCCTGAATTAGATTGCGAACCAGCATGGTATGTCATAAATATGTTTTTTTAAAAACTTAGGAAGTGTATTTATGAATATGTGAATTGAAGAACAGAATAGACAATGTGGAACTAGTTAGATAAATGGTTTAATCTACTAAAAGCATCTTCCTGCAGAGTAGGGAATCTAACAGAAATCCCTTGGACTTAATTTATAAGCTCCATGTTTCAATTCCTCACCAACATTTTATTGGTTTTAATAATTTCAGCAGACTCACGGAAATCAAAACTAGGAAACCTGTATTCCAGCTAACAATATTTGCCAAAAACTGGATCATCAGATCTTTACAACAATTACAGAAAGTTATATTTGTAGATGGAAAGAATAGAGAGCCACTAAAATCCATTTTGTCAGGGCAATATTCTGTCTTGCTCAGCAGATGCTAACCCATTTTTAAACAGCGCTGCATTTTAGCAACTGAAGCAAAGCTCACTTAACACTAAAAGGATGTGAGTTTTTTTTAGCCAAACCAAAGAGCTCTCAAAGGACATTAACACTAGGATCTGGGAAAGAAAATAGAGTCTACACTAATAAAATAATGTAATTGCCATCCTTACTTTATTCAACATTCAAATGTTACTTATATAAACATGTCCCTGTTAGATTAGGCTGAAGACCTATCAAACCCAGAAACCAAATAATTATTTTAAGTATGCTGAAGGTTTGTGTGTGTGTGTGTGTGTGTGTGTCTTCATGATTTCTTTTTCTTTTTCAGTTGAATAGGATATCCTTACCCATTATTACGATCTGTTTAGAAAGTTTCCCTCATGTAAAAAAAAGTTTGATAGGTGGAACATGGAACAACTATTTGTGAAATATAAAGTCTTTATTCTCCAATTACCCAGCACCAGCCAATTTATAGACAACTAAGCAGATAGTAGTTCTCTCTTTTTGACCAAGCAAAGCAGGAAATATTGAGAATGTATAAATCTGTCCTAATGGTATTGAAAAATCAAATATCAGGCTAAATTCTAATAATTAAAATTGTATCTTACCTTGTATCGCATTTTAGGACATGAATAAATATAAAACCCCATGTAATAATAACATAGATCATAGGCCTTTTCATGAAGTTGCCTGGTAAAAGCAATTTCCCTGTAAAATAAAAATAATCCAAAATGTATCAAAATATAATACCAGATAAATTGTGTACAGAAATACAAATAGATCTACAGTAAATGTACATATAATAAAATAAAATGCCCTAAAATTTGCTTTATGTTAAGAACTTATTACATTTAAGAAACAGATTCTACCTACATTAAAAACTCCAACTAATTTACTTAAAAAAACAATTTTTCATGTTGTCCTGACAAGATGCTAATACAGTGTTTCTCAACCTTGGCAACTTGAAGATGTCTGGACTTCAACTCCCAGAATTCCCCAGCCAATGCTGGCTGAGGAATTCTGGGAGTTGAAGTCCAGACATCTTCAAGGTTGAGAAACACTGTGCTAATATGAAACTCAAATGTGAAGCAATTAATAGGAAATTTTTGAAAGTTTTTTTAAAAAGGTTAGTTTTATTGAGAAAACTATGGATGTTTAGCCTAGTCCTTGCATTCAATAAGATTTCAATACTTTCAATGCAACTTCAGAGATTTTTTTTAATCAAACCAGATGATTTTAAAGAACTTTTTATTTAGTTACAGAAATTTACCCAAATATCTGCATAAGAGCAGCAAATACTATTGTCTGTATTAACTCAATTTTCATCCCTTTTCTTTGATGAAAAATGTGCAGTATTTCCTTCTTTTCTTATTCAACCTGGAGGCCATTCTGCAGTTTTGCCAATTACATTAGTCACTTGCAGAGAGCTGCTTTTACGCTGCTTAAAAGGAAGAAAGATGCAGGATTGCCAAATTCTGTTCTCTTTGTACCAGAAAGCCATTTAGCGTTTTAACCTTCATCTAAATTGTTCCAACAAACATGAGGGTTAAGTATCTCAAATCCTCATACAGGCACTTATAAAGAAATGGAGAACCGAAGCGATTATGAAAGTAAGTTAATATAAGTGGTACCTTCTAAGGGAAATAAGAATCAGTTGGCAAGATGGTAAACATTTTATAGCGTGACCCAACAAAAGGGCAAATGACAAAACCGCGCCTGACTAAACCGCGTCGCTAAAACCGCAACATCATCAACGCGGCGACAACAGCGCGGCGACAACAGCGCGGAGACAGAAGGGCGCTTTACTACAGCGCGGAGACCGAAAGCCGATTTAACTTAAGGTAAGGATTAGGTTTAGGGTTAGGTTTAGCGTTTTGTTTAGGGTTATGGTTAGCGTTATGTTTAGGGTTAGGGTTAGCGTTACGTTTAGGGTTAGGGTTAGGTTTAGTTTTACAGCGTGCTTCTGTCGTCGCGCTGTTGTCTGCGCAATTCAGCGATCATTCGTTGGAATGCTTTAGAACACGCGGTTTTATCACCGCAGTTTAGTCGGGCGCGGTTTTGTTGTTCGCCCTTTTGTCGGTGAACCCATTTTATAGGGGTGTTATAAATGTTCCTGAATATAAGATTGAAGGCTCAACCATATTCCCATGAAATACAGTTGTTTATCAAAGACTGTCTCAGATTATGCTGGAGAGGAAAAAAAAAACGTTTGATATGTTTAAAACAAAAGAGAAAATTCTGGAAAGAGGTTGAACAGAGGCTTTCGATGTTAGATCCTCTGAAGAAAGCATGGAACCTCCAAGAAGATTCCTGGAGAAGTCCGAGAACCCTAAAGGAAAAGGTCATTGTTCAGAAAGTCTAACATACAAAACCAGAAATTTTGCTATGCTTTTTATTTTATTTTTGTTTTCAACATTATACCAAGCCTCTTTGTATTTAAATTTTCTACATACATTAAGGAGTATCTAATTTCAATTTCATCCATATTACAATGTAAGAAGATATAATTTTTTTTTCAGAATCTTCTTGTAATGTTCTGAACCCTCTTCTTGTGATCTATAATATTCCAGGTAGATTAGCAGATTCAGCTCTCTACCGGCTGCTCTTTTCTTGTCTCCGCTGTAATTTCTGAGTTGCTATATACTGTGATCTGCTAAACTCTGTAATTTATCTTCCTCTCCACTGAATATTTAAATTTTTATAATTAAAGTCCCAGGGGGTGGAGTAATTCAGGAGGTTTTTTAAAGAGGTTTGATGTCACATAGTCAGAAGCAGATACATTATTTTATTTTGAATTTTTAATCTCCTTAAGAGGCAGCACTGAGTATGAGAACCTTAATTTTTTTTACTCATTAAGATTACAGGGTGGACATCAGGTGAAGCCTCCTGAAATTTAAGTGGCAGCAGCAGGAACTACCAACCACATTCCCAAAGTAAAGGCAGGACCAATACACAAGGTTCCAGAGGGCTTCATAGAAAGGAGGGCCTTAGCAATTCTGTACAGGGTTTTCAAACAAAAGTTTAGAAAACTGCAGAACTAAAAAAAGCAAGGGGAACAGCATTTCCCTTCCATACCTATGTTTATTAATTAGAAAGACTATAAAAAGTGGATTTTTTCATACTGATTCCAACTGACTACGTAAATTAGAAGACATAGATATCTAATCTGTTGTAAATTATTGTTCTTTGGTAATAAACTATTGTGCTTCATGTTTAAAATTAAAAGAAATGTACATACAGATTTTAAATTCAGTCCAAGACCCAAACTAAAATTCACAGCAAGGAATGAATAAATGTTTGGCATATATTCTGAATGTTACATATCTAATTCACATAGTTTTTAACTATGTAATCTGAGTTATTGTACTGTTTACAACTTCCTATAGTATTCGAATGTAAGGAATCAATAGCTATCATATGTCAGCAAATCACACTACTATTCATTACAGATATGATTTTTATTGCCAGCAATACTCAGAAATGGGAATGAACCCAAACTATAAGGCATACTTATTCTAATTCTCCTTAGCAATATTCAAACACTGAAAAATTAAGCAGTTAGGTAATTTTAATTTTAAAATATCTGACATAGATTGTAAAGGATATCATAGTTCTTTGGTTGAGTCAATCAAACTGTTACAGAAAATAACCTTAATTACTGTTTTTCAAAGACAAATTAGTTCTAATGCTTTTCTCATTGCCCCACAAAGTAATGAATAAAGGCTAAGGACATTTCAGAGTGCCACAAAACTAGTTAATCTAGTTTACTATTTCTTTTGCCCTGTTTTCCTGTATTGAAAAATAATTCTTAAATTTAATGGCCTGGAGTGAAATATAATGAATGTTAGCTTGATCAAACAAAAGGCGCATTAAATACAGCATCCTACAAAGTACTAGCTCTTTCTTAGTGCTACCACATATAGATTGGATTAGAGAAGTTTTATACCTAATTACATGGCCTCTGACTCTGTTATAACATTGTGAAGAGCCTATGTTGTTCTTCACTAGTAAAACATCCTCAAAGTAGTCATTGAGCAGTACAAGGGAGCCTACTATTATCATGTCCAATATTATACAAAGATGTTGCTCTGGTTGGAAAATTTTGGTAGACCTTTACTGAGTTCAACAGTTACATCAAATAAAAACAGTAACAGTGAAAATCTGTGAGATGGTTCTGCAGGAGGTAAAATAATTACCCTTGGATCAAATATGTTAAGGTTATAAGCATTTAAGTATTCCTGCAAAAGGAAATAGTGTCATTTCTGTTTCAAAGAACACTGTTCAGAAAATAAACAATTCATTTAGCCCACATCAACTTCTATATACTGTCCCTAGAAAACGAAAATAAACAGATACATTCTCAGAGGCACAAGAGACTTTAAAACTAAGCATGTAGCAGGAAGTAAGAGTCCTTATTTGATTACTGATCTACTTAAGTCAAGAATCTGCCAATCAATCTTTAACAGATCATATTAATTTTTAAGAAGTTTACTGATATTCTCATATAGCATTCTTTAAATGCTTAGCCAAAAACAACAACAATGCCAATGTAGAATTAATGCTCATTAAAAAATTACAGAATAAAGCTGGTAGCAGCTTGTATGTAACCAATGCCTTCCTTGCTTCCTAAGAGTTTTCTAGTCCTAGCAACTTCAATTAGTTTATGTGTGCAATTCTACATAAGAATTACTAATCCTCAAATGAATTCACCCTTATATATTAATGGTTTAACAAGCTGACTTCTTTTTTTTTATTGAAAAGTTTTAATAAATTTTACAAATATTTCCCTTTCCCCTTCCCTCCCTCCACCCCCACCCTACCCCCCTGCCACCCCTCCTTCCCCCCAACTTCCCAGAGCAAAATACAGGGTATAAACATTTAACAATCATACACTAACATAAGCTAACTAACTGTAACATCTTACCTCCCTCTTGTACTTTAACTCCCCTTTTATTAAGCTAAATTTAGATTAATTATAACATTCCTTGGTCCTTCATAAGCTAAATAAAATTCCTCAGTCCAATATTTATTATGAATGTAGTCAATCCATCTTCTTCATTCCAACTTGTATTTCTCATCTGAATAGTCTTTCCAATATGCTGAAATTTTAGCCATCTCTGCTAAGTTTACTACTTTTAATGTCCATTCTTGAATAATAGGCAATTCTTCCTTCTTCCAGCAATCTTCTGACTTCTTAAGTAACTTAGACATAAAAGCACACTGAGCTTAGCTAAACTTTATAATTTATTATTAATCACAGAGAGACACCAGATACACCAAATACTGCTTATCGGCAAATAATACATTATTTCCATTAGGGGGAAAAGTATTGCAACTGTTAACACTTATTAACTACATTAAATGAACTTGTTATTGCAATTGACATTCATTGATTGATTGATTGATTGATTGTCTGCTAAATATCACTGTATACATCATAATTTGTTGTATCAACCTGTAGTCTTATCTCTATGGATGAACACATCTGATTTTTTTTTAAATGAGAAACTAAAAGAAACAGAAGAGCATTTTTCAAGGAAAGGGGGAAAACCCTTCTGCATCTGTGGAAGAGAGCTGGTGAGGAAAGTTAAGATGATAGCCACAACTCTGGAAATCAAAGTCCTACCCTTTTGTATATGTGTCAATACCATATAGAAAGAGAAAAGGGATTGATTTGACTCACCTGGGTAAGGATCCCCCCATCCCTTTTATGCTCATGCAAATTTACACATCTTCACAAACTTTCCTGGCGTTCATCACAGCTCCTTTGCAACCTCTGTGACTTATATGTACCTTCTCCAACCCTCCCTTACTTCATGCTCTTCCCCCAACCTGTGCCTTTTGCAACCTCCTTGTACCTTTTCCAACCTGTGTCTTGCTCTTCTTCCGCAACCCCTCTGTCCTGCACACCTTTCATGACCCCTTTGGAGCACACACACACCCATCCATGCCATACCTCTCTCTCACACCCTGTCGAGCCCTCCCTGACTTATGTCTTGTTTTGGTTGTGGGAAGCCTGCAGGAAACTGCATCTCAGTCATGTTTTCACCATAACAGTCAAGTGTTCTCCAACTGGCCTCTCCCCTCCCACAGAGTGGAGAGCTTGCCTAAACAAGTGATCAATTCTGAGTGTTTTTTTCCAAAGCTCCAGATTTCTATAAAGTGAAGTCCAGCTCTATGAACCTGATTAGTCTTCTGGCAGCTGCTGTCTGTAACTGATGAGAGTTTAATCAGCTTCACAGCTTTGCTTTTTCTAAGAGGCTCAGGGTTTGAAGCCCAGAACCCATTAGGCCACGGGGGGGGGGGGGGGAGGGGAGGACGGGGACGGGTGTGTGTGTCAAACTCAACTTCATGGAGGGATGCAAAAGGGTTGTGTTTGAATTCGTGGGGTCGGCATGGACAGGGTGGGCATGGCCAGCTCAATGTCACTCGTGTCAGGGGCACCAGTGGTGGCCTGAGTGCTCTCCCAGGGAAACAGGCCCCCAAGCTCAGTTTGCAGCCGCGACAGCCTCCTGCAACCTTCTGCCAGTGAAAACGGAGCTTCGGAGAGCCACGTGCTGCCCTCCCAAGCTCCATTTTCGCTGGCAGAGGCACCATGGGCCAGTCCTTCACTGTTTCCAGGGCAGCCCCATGGGCCAAATCTAAGCACCCCACAGGCCAGATCCATCCCTCGGCCCTTGAGTTTGACACCCCTACACTAGGCAAACAAAAAGGACCAGCGCATTCCTCTTGATGTGTATTCCCCACTTTATAGTATGCCTACTTAGTCTCTTGTAATTCTTTCTTCTCCAATAAAAGTAAATACAAACATTAATTTTTTTTCTTGCCCTCTTCTTAATTTTCCAGTGCTTGGATGAGCATTCCAAAGACTAGGGGAGTAGGGGGAAAGTGTTATGACATGTGCCCTTTTAACCTAGTTTGCTCTTAGTTGAATTTAGGAAATCTTCCTGCCATTTGGGCTCAATCAGCTGCCTGAGGTTGTATCTTTCTGTCCCTCTAAAACAAATGAAAGCTGAAATAAATCTGTAAGCACAGTCACTGGGACATGATTTTCCACTTTGTGACGACATCACTTAGCAACTGATTTGCTGATCCCAATTGTGATCATTACATGAAGACTATCTGCATTAGAAATGTCATTAGATGAGACTTGAATACTTTTAGGTGCAAAAATATGACAAGGGTCTTGTACATATCTTACCTTAAAGCAGAGTAGACACCCAAAGACAGAGAAGAAAAATCTGGATCATAGTAGAGATACACAGAGGATACACACTTCGGAAGGATGTCAATTACACCGACAGCAATTAGTTTTCCCTCAAGCCAATATTGCTGGTGGAAAGAACCATAGCCACAATCTGGACCATTTGGTGAATGTTCTGCCTAGGAAATTAAAATCATGATAGAAGGATCTTGTTTTTATTCAGTATGACTTCTTAAAATTGGTATTAGCAAATAGGGGGGGGGATATTTATCATACAACAAAACTGATACTTAAAAAGGGGTTCCACCACAAAACCGCGGATGACAAAATCGCGGTCGACGAAAGCGCATATGTGACGTCATCACAGCGCGACGAAAAAGATCGAAAAATGTAAAAATAAAGCGAAAACCTTACCCTAACCCCCCCAAACCTAACCCTAAACCTAACCCTAAACCTAACCCTTAACCTAACCCTAAACCTAACCCTAAACCTAACCCTTAACCTAACGAAAAACCTAACGCTAACCCTTAACCTAACGCTAAACATAATGCTAACGCTCTAAACCTAACCCTAACCCTTAACCTAACCCTAACCCTAACCCTTAACCTAACCCTTACCTTTATGTGAATCGGCTTGCTGTAATTTAATTTTTATTTCAATTTTTCGATCTTTTTCGTCGCGTTGTGATGACGTCACATACGCGATTTCGTCGACCGCGCTTTTGTGGAACGCGGTTTTGACGGGTCACGTAAAAAGGCAAATTCTTTGAAAACACATACATACATATTGAGAAAAAGACTCCTAATAATAAAAGTTACAGTGAGTTCTTTCACAAGAACCTGAATTAAGGCTTAAAGCAGTATGTGAATCAATTTCTGACCTTTTTTTTTTGGTTTAAAAAATTAACATTCAAGGCAGTGGTGGGTTCCGGGTGGTACGACCCAGTACGGCTGTAACAGGAGTAGCGGGGAGACGCAGCCACTGTACTGGTATGGTGGCTAGTTTGGCCCACTTGCCTGCCCACCCTCTATGGTCGTTTAATACCACGACCGGCCCATTGTGCACGCGCGCACGGCATGTGGTGCCTGCGCAACCTCCGCCAAGCAGCTGGGTGTCGCAGGGCAGTGTTGTATGCAGGTGCGCGCAGCTTGTGTGCCTGTCTAGGATGCCCGGCCCCATGTGCAGCGTACCGGCTGCACTGTGGTCTGGAAGCCACCACTGATTCAAGGCAATCACCTTGAATAATCACCTGCAGTTAATAAGTTTATCTCTCAAATGTAGTAAGGTTGGGTTTAACGGCTTAAATCAGGAGTGTCAAATTGTATTTCTTCAAGGGCGAGATCAGCATTGTAGTTCTCCTTGAGCCGGCTTGGGGGGCGGGGCGGGGCAGAATGAACGACTTCTGTAGCACCCTGACAGCCAAAAGCCCCTCCCCCTGCACCCATTTTCGGCCTGGACAGCCTCCTGCAGAAGGCGGCTTCCTGCGTTTTGACCAGCAGAGTTCTGCAGGAGGCCATCCAGACCAAAAATGGGGCACAAGGGAATCTGCATGTGGCACTCCCATGCTCCATTTCGGCTCCCAGAGGCTGTGTGAACCGGTTGTTTACTATTTCCATGCTGGCCCCATGGCTAGATTTAAGCACCTCATGGACCGAAACTGGCCCACACCCCTGGCTTAAACAGACTTGATGAGTCTACCATTGTAAATCCAATTTATATAATTATGCTTATGTAAATTGTTCTGAGTGTACTGTGATTGGACCAATGTTGAAAAATCAGTATGCTTATTTAATTAATCCAGCAAGTATATTCAAATAATTTTAATTTTCTTAGCTTAAAGTTGTCACCAAATAAGGATTAGAAGTTTTTCAGAAACCATACTTCAGGGGATATATGGTTATACTTGTTTTATCTAATGGTTCCTCCTTAAAAATGTATCCCAGGAAAATATGTGTTTATCCCAAAGCATCTTGCAATCCAGAAAAATTCATTGACAATAATCTTTTAGTTTATTATGCCAATTAAACCAGTTGAAGAGATGCCTACACTAACTGACAACTTCTGGAAATCACACTCACCACAGTCTAGGGTATCTGGATGTGGCTCTTCTTCATTTAGACAATTATTCTACTACCAGTGTTGTCATGAGGAGATGCTCTCTACCTAGAATCTGGGTGTATCAGAATAAGACAGCTCTCTTCCATCCGAATAAACTTTTAAGTGGACGGCTCCAATTTTAACCAGGGTTACTAGATCTAAATTGTCTTGGATTATACAGTGCTAGATAGTAGTAGAGTAGAAAAATTATGCTTTTAAAAAAAATAAAAGATAACAAAATAAGGATTGGAGAGAATTTAGTTGTAACAAGCTGCATAAAGTTGAGATCTGCCCCAAAGCTAGCACTGAGAAATCTGCAAGTAGTCTGAAGAAACAAAGAGGTAAGAATTGCAGAATTGGAACAGATTAAAAAAGCCACCACTGAGCCAACAGCACATAAAAGAAATAAATGATCCCTCACATGACTAAATGAACCTTGAAAACTGTACTAGTTCCAGTTCCCCTGGGGATTTTTAGGCACAAACATATGAAATCCTTTTCTCCAGATTCTTGCTTTTTGCAGACCTCCAACTAAGACACAATGAGAATTTAAAAAAACTCAAGTTCCCCTTTGAATTCCTCCGTCCCTCCATTATTACCCACTGAAGAAAGTCATTGTCTTTAGAGAACCTTTAAGAACCATCAGCAAGCCATTCTTTTAAAACGTGACCCGTCAAAACCGCGGTAGACAAAAGCGCGCTCGACGAAAGCGCGTACCTGACGTCATCAGCAGCGTGACGAAAAAAATTAAAAATAAATTAAATTGAAAGTAAAATAAAATTAAAGCAAGCCGATTCACATAAAGGTAAGGGTTAGGTTTAGGGTTAGGGTTAGGTTAAGGGTTAGGGTTAGGTTTAGGGTTACGTTAAGCGTTAGGGTTAGGTTTAGCATTAGGTTAAGGGTTAGCGTTAGGTTTAGCGTTAGGTTAAGGGTTAGGTTTAGGGTTAGGTTTAGGGTTAGGTTTGGGGGGGTTAGGGTAAGGTTTTCGCTTTAATTTTAAATTTACCGCTCACAGCGCGATGTTTTTGTCGCGCTGTGATGACGTCACGTACGCGCTTTCGTCGAGCGCGCTTTTGTCTACCGCGGTTTTGTGGTGGAACCCTTTTTAAAATCCAATTACTTTAGATACTATTCTACCCCAAAATTCCTTAATTATTAAATCAGGCAATATCTTGACAATTTGAATTGTATCTGATTAAGTTACTGGAGGCAGCTAGGCTATTGAGTCTAACTCCATACTTAGCAAAGTGGTCCAAATTCAGCCATATGCAACAAATGGGTGGTCAGTATTTCTTTGAATGTGTCCAACTATTGATGATAGAATAACGATTGATGGGAATTGTTTCTGCTATCAAACTGTTTTTAACATTCGAAAGTTTTCTTTAACATTCAACTAAAATTTGCCTTTCTATAACTCTTAAGACTTGTGAAAATTGTTTGTTTCAGAATCTAGAGCAACCATTCAGTCAGCCAATTAATTTGGTGGAACCCAAAACTTGGAACATTCTGACTTGAGGTTTCATATAAAATAAAATCTGGATGGGGCACGTAGAGCAAAGCTGTTATGTGTTTCCAGTGCAGTATATTCCAACAGCTTACCCACAGCCAAGTAGCTTTTTCCCCTTCCTTCAGCAACTGTAATCTGATAGCAATAGCAGTAGACTTATATACCGCTTCATAGGCCTTTCAGGCCTCTCTAAGCGGTTTACAGAGAGTCAGCATATTGCCCCCAACAATCTGGGTCCTCATTTTACCCACCTCGGAAGGATGGAAGGCTGAGTCAACCCTGAGCCGGTGGGATTTGAACCGCTGACCTGCTGATCTAGCAGTAGCCTGCAGTGCTGCATTTAACCACTGCGCCACCTTGGCTCACACAGTATACACAATCTTCTCAACCCCTTTCCTCCCTACTCTTAGTCACTGACATAAACATATCTTACTAAGCCACTGTTCTCAATCTTCCCAACACTTTCCTTTGCTCCACTAATCTTAGAAGGCTTCTGTCTTTGTTTTGATATTATCGTCCGTTGGTCTCCTATTAAAGTACATCTCTATCAGATTATGAAACTCTGCCTATAGCCTATAGAACCGAGATGGCGCAGTGGTTAGGGTGCAGTACTGCAGGCCACTTCAGCTGACTGTTATCTGCAGTTCAGTGGTTCTAATCTCACCGGCTCAAGGTTGACTCAGCCTTCCATCCTTCCGAGGTGGGTGAAATGAGGATCCAGACTGTTGGGGGCGATAAGCTGACTCTGTAAACCGCTTAGAGAGGGCTGAAAGCCCTATGAAGCGGTATATAAGTCTAACTGCTATTGCTATTGCTATTGCTATTAATTAAATCTTGGGTGCAAGCTCTAAGAAATTCTTTAGAGCTTACTTCCAAGGCTACAATACATTATATTGGTCACTTTATAATTTTTAAGAAGGTAATAAGCATTTGTTTAAAATTATTTTTGACCAGCTTTCATTTAAATTAAAGAAAGGAGGATGGTAAAAAATACCCTTCAGTTAATTAATACTTTGGACTTCTCCTGTCCCATAAACCAGTGTTTCTCAACCTTGTCAACTTGAAGATGTCTGGACTTCAACTCCCAGAATTCCCCAGCCAGCATTCGCTGGCTGGGGAATTCTGGGAGTTGAAGTCCAGACATCTTCAAGTTGACAAGGTTGAGAAACACTGCCATAAACACATAATTGGTACAACTGTACATGACAAGGTATATGAAGCTATCCTGAATGTCAGAATGTAAAATGATCACAGGTCAATATATTCCATTAAAGGTAACAAAACTAATCTGTTGAAATATAATTCCAATAATTATTTTTATTTTGGGTTTCCCCACAATGTCCCAAAGTCTTCTGGGTTATTGACAACTGAAAACAATGATCCTAACAGGCAGTGCTGTAAGAAAATAGGGTGCATATAAAGGAGGCTCAAATTAATAGTATGAAGGCGTACACTTCCAAAGTGTTCAAATCTGGTTTTGGGTTTGGGCATATGCGTGCATGTATTATATTGAAAAAGAGGGAGATGTACCCTTTTTAACTGGCATATGTAGTTCAAAAGTTTTTATGGCCTTGAATATGCAACACTTTTTTATTCAGAGCCATCTAATCAAAAACATATGCAAGCAGTGCCATACAAAATTTAATTCAAGATTCATAAGTTAAAAATACACAGTATACATAAGCAAGCCTACAGCTATACAAAAGAAGAAAAATAATCTGCTGTTTTACTTGACGAGTGATAAAAGCTTTTTTCCTATTAAGTCTAATGATTCTGATTAGCCTTCATAGCTTGGAGAAATGTAAAAAAAAAGTAAGGGTAGATCTAGCAAAGGAAAACAACAAACTCTTCACACATGGCTTTGTTCAAAACGCAGCATCTCAAACTACTGGTGCAATTACTTTAACTTGACAATTTCATTATACTCATGTGATAGTTAACTCTTTTAAGATGGAGAAAAAAGTTCTTTTAACTATTAGATATTAAGTCATCAGGTACCTTGACTTTAAACTAGCATTAATTCTCCAGGCTGGGTTCTCTGTTTTTTTTTTTTTTTTTAAATATAATGTTGAAACTGTTGGCTTTTTTTAAATTTATATATTTGTGTTTTGTTTTTTTTTAAATAAAAGTGCTCAAGCATAAGAATCCTTTTAGGCTCCGCTTTGTGAACGTCAAATTTATCTTTTGCAAAACAGAAAAAAAAACCATTCTTTATTTATTTTTTATTCTTTGCTGTGTAAATGCCTCAAGTATTTATTTTGGTCACAACATTGTAAAAACAGCTTTTTAAACCGAGTCCACAACTTGCCTCCCCCCACCCCCCACCCCCCACCCCCCACCCCAAGCAGATCCAGACAGCCTTTTAATGCCTAGAGAATTGCACTTTAGTATTTTTGGCTGTTCAGATACTGGAGCTGATGGAGTGATAATGAAGAATGGGTAAGCCAGGATTTTAAGGATTTGGGGAAATCTTTTCTCTCTCTCTTTTTTTTTCCTTAAATGATGTGACCCTCTGGAAGGAGGTCCACCAATATCCTCTCAACTCCTATTGTAATGATAGTCTGGAAATCCTTATTTAGTCACTGGGCTAGGCTGAATGGGACATTGTGATGTTTTAGGTATCTTTTACTTGGTTGCTGGATTGCAATTATTTTGTCATTTTTACACTTGTTTTGGTTAATATTCTATATTCTTATTTTATGTGTTTATTGTTGTCAACTGTCCAGAGTTGGTTGGAATCAAGAAGCATTCAAATGGAAATAAATAAATAAAAGTTTGGCAGAATCAGGCATAGGGGGATTGAGAAAGTCAAATGGCAGCTGCAACTCTGCAGTCATACCATTTCCTCTTTTTTGCATATTTCTTGATACCGTGGCACGACAAAACCGCGGTCCACTAAAGCGCGCCCGATTAAAGCGCGTACCTGACGTCATCAGCAGCGCGACAAATACGACCGCGGAGAAAAAAGGCCGCTTTAAAAAGAGCTTTTAAAGCAAGCCGCTTCACGTAAAGGTAAGGGTTAGGGTTAGGGTTAGGATTAGGTTAAGGGTTAGGGTTAGTTTAGGGTTACGTTAAGCGTTAGGGTTAGAGTTAGCGTTAGGTTAAGGGTTAGGTTTAGGGTTAGGTTTAGGGTTAGGTTAAGGGTTAGGTTTAGGGTTAGGTTTAGGGTTAGGTTTGGGGGGGTTAGGTTTAGGTTTACGCTTTAATTTTAACTTTACCGCTCACAGCGTGCTGTTTTCGTCGCGCTGTGATGACGTCAGGTACGCGCTTTCGTCGAGCGCGCTTTAATCTACCGTGGTTTTGTGGTGGAACCTCTTGATACATGTATAAAATGGGTAGAGTTTTGATCACATAGATGCAAACAGCATATTGAACCCTCTTTCCATAAATACCTCTGTACGTGTTTTGAATTTCTATCAAAACATGGCAGGCAACTATGGATCCAAAGACAGAACCCGAAGGTCCTCTGCAAAATTACACTCCATTTCTGCCCCCAAAGATTCTTACCAATAAAGTAATAAAAAAGACTGTGCCATCCGAATATATGTATATATTCTTATAAACAGTTGCAAGTTAAATCATTCTAATATGCAGATACAATGAAATCCCCTAAATGTTCCCTTTTTATAAATATAAGATACGTTTCCTACTAATATTTGTATTTGTATTTGTATTTAGTTTATTTGTATGCCGCCCTTCTCCAGGAGGGACTCAGGGCGGCGAACAACTCAGGGGGGAAAGGGGACATAAACACAGTACACATGATTAAAATACACGAAAATCACACAGCCATACAGTCGAGAGGGGAGGGGAACTCATCAACCCCAGGCCTGCCGGCACAGCCAGGTTTTGATGGCTTTCCGGAAGGCCTGGAGAGGGGTGAGGGTCTGGATCTCCGTGGGGAGTTCATTCCAAAGGGCCAGAGCTGCTACAGAGAAGGCCCTCCCCCGGGTAGTAGCCAGATGGCATTGGCTGGTGGACGGAACCCGAAGGAGGCCGACCCTGTGAGATCTAACGGGTCTTTGGGAGGTAATTGGCAGCAGGCAGTCTCTCAAGTACCCAGGTCCAATACCATGAGGGGCTTTATAAGTTATAAGTGTTTGTGTGTGTGTCTACAAGAAATCTCACCACAACCCTAAGAATTCTCATATCGCATTACCTTGTAAATTCATTCCACCATCATTTATCACATATAGCCATCTGTACCAATTATTCCACAGCAATAAATCCTGGGAAGGATTAAATTGCTAATCACTAACTGATGTAACCTATTCAGTTTTATCTGAAAAAATAATTAAAGATCTTGAGGCTTTAAGCAGCTCAGTTTATTCACAAAATTAGCCACTCATGGTTGTATAAGAATGTTATGTAGATAAAATCAGCAAAAGATTGGCCATCAATTGAACCTGTTTAGGGTAAATTGTAGAGATCAGAAAGACTAAACTTGAACAAGAAGACAAATACTATGGGTATGTCTGTGTCTGTTTTGTGTATGTGTGTATCTAAGACCTGGGATAGGCCAATGTTGTGGTTTGAGGGTGTAAATGCATTGTCCCAGGATGTTAAGTTGTTCCAAATAAAGCTGTTTTTTCCAATTAACTGATGGTGACTTTGTCAATGTCAATGATGCTCTCTGTGTGTTTGGGATTGCATCCATGGTGCCTATTAATACTCTTTTTGCTTTAAATCAAAATTGCTTAAAGTTAGCTTAGCAAGAAGAAGCTAAGATCAATGTAGAGATGTTATTAATTTATTTATTTATTTTTCTCATTAGATTTTAGACTGTGATTGTTAAAAATCTATACCGTGTACGGGTTCTGGGAAGTCGGGGGGGGGAGGAGGTGGGGGGTTGGGGGAGGGTGGGGGGAGGGAGGGATATATCTTACACAATGTGTTAGATCTCAATGCAATGTGACTTCACATGTGTACTGTTTTTCTTTAATTCTTTTTTAAAAAAATAGGATAAGCCAAGTACATCAATATATAGTGGAAATACACCAAGGAGAGGAGGAGTAGGGAAGAAGAAAGATGGGTAGAGAGGGATGGGAGAGAGGGTGGGGGGAAAGGCGAAAAGGAAGGGGGGGAGCGGATCTGGAGAGAGGAGTGGTAGAGGGCGAGGGGAAGTAGGGTAGAGGGGGATGATGGAGGGAAGATAGAAAGTTGGAAGGTGGGTGAAGAAAGAGGTGTATGAAGAATGGAAGAGGTATATTGGGCTTTTATTTTCTGGGGCATTGTTGACAAGAGGAATTGATGCAATTATTGTTTAATACTGTATGGTGTATACATGTGAGTGTATGAAAATGAAAATAAATATACTAAATCCTAAAAAAAATAAATACTCTTTTTGCTTTATTTTGCCACTGTCATTCTACTTAAATTTACAGATTTTGTGATTTTCTCCAGTTCTTTCCCTTCTCTTTTACTGTCTCCAAGTATTGCAATGTCCACTATCCAGACTTTTTTGTCTTTCTTCACACCAACTATTAAGTCTGGAGTGTTATGTAGTAGTAGGTGCTTATCTGTTTGAATGCTACTTTGGTTTCTACATTTGTATCTCTTTGGTTTGGTCCCATCAATTCTTGCTTCAGGCATATGTTATTTCTTGCAGATCTTCCAATATACCATGGTTACTTTGTCATCCTGCTGCATTATCTTATGATTATATCGAATTGTATCTCCAAGTAGATACAATTTATTGAACATGCATTGATCAGATCCCTCAGTCAGAGGAATTTGCAGAGTCTGATAATATCACAGTACAAGCTTCACTTTTTATGTATGTGTATGTGATTTCAAGATATAAATGCAAAGGGGGCTAAATTCATATTGCACCAATGGAATACTCATTTTGACATTCCCTCACTTACACATGCCATAGAATTCTGTTTACAGTTCCTAGTAATCATCTATATCACCTATTGTCCAAAAAAATAATAATTGTTGCTTTACTTTGAAGTCAGATTAACATATCACTAGCCTGTATTTGTAAACTGCCCAGAATCCTTTGGCACTAAGATGGATGACATATAAATTAAATAGACAGATATCAATATTTTAGTTAAAATATGTGCTTAATAGATCTCCGCATATGAAAATCTATTAAGTAACAAAAAGCTCATCAACGGTTTACAGATAGATAAAAATATCAAGCTGCACGTCAACCTTAAGTAATGTATTCATAAAATAAACAAAAATATAAAACTCATCAATCCTTTTCAATTGAAACTCAAAGAATTAAATCAACAATAACAAAAATAATTCAATGCTAAATTAGTGGAACTGAGAACATTTTCTGTATTATAAATATAGTAGCAAACTTTAGATACTGAAAAGAAACTGTATGTTGTATTTAAATAATACAAAGATATAGTGTTAAAAGTAATTTCATACCTCAAGTGGTGAATCACAGAGAAATCGCGTAAACTGTATTTGATGTATTTTTCAAAAGTTCAGATCACCAGAAGTCAGATCCAGCATAAAACAATGAAACACACAGAGTAAAATAAGTTAATATTATTTGCTATGCATTATTATGCAGCATTATTGAAAAGAGTAACTTAATGCCTAGTGCTTTTCTATTATTAACAGGTTGAATTGATGGAATAAATCAACAATTTACTTCAAGTCTTGTATCAATACAGAGAATAGCAATAATAGAGACAGTTTCTGTCTTAATATTAATAGGAAGAGTTACTTGTTGAAATGGACAGCTGTATAAATAAATAAATATTTTTGCAAATTTAGGTCTTGAAAATCTATAACTGTTATCATGTCGCCTGCCTGTGTGATTCATGTATAATGAAGTAGATTATATTTTAGTTTTTTACTTTAACAAATGCATCAAAACATTCAAGTGGCTTTTATTTCATGCAGTGGCTAGAACATTTTAAGATACTAATATTACAAATTTAAAACTTTAGGGCAGGGGTGTCAAACTCAAGGCCCGGGGGCAGAATCCGGCCTGAGGGGTGCTTAGATCTGGCCCATGGGGCCGCCCTGGAAACAGCACAGGGCTGGCCTGGGGTACTTCTGCTAGTGAAAATGGAGCTGAAGAGGGGCGTGGGTGGCCCTTCTGAGCTCTGTTTTTGCTGGCAGAGGGTTTCAGGAGACTGTCGCAGCCGAAAACACAGCTTGGGAGCTTGTTTTCACTGGCCGAGCATTTGGCCCGCCACAGGCGCCCCACGAACAAATAGCATCATGCTAGCCATGCCCACCGTGACCACACCCACCATGACCACACCCAACCCAACCCTCTGAGGTCAAACACAACCTGGATGCAGCCCTCAATGAAATCGAGTCTGACACCCCTGCAATCAGATGAACAGGCTAGGGTCATATAAAACCTATAAGGGCTATTGTCAATATAGGATATTTATTTAGATATGCTATATGAAATGATGTGCCAGCTTCTATTAAAGTCCAGTGATGTTGAAGATGCACTTTAATATTTTGCTTGGAAGACCCAAGTTTTGTATGTTATGGATAGGCATTGACTTACAATCACAATAGAACCTGGGATTTCAATCATAATTTGTAACATGCCCTTCCCCCACTCTTTTAATAGATTATTGCTCTTTTAAAATATTTTTTATGATCCACAAACCAGTCACATGATGAAAGAACACTGCAATCAGTCATAAATGCAAGCTAGTTACCCAACACATGATCACATGACCGTGGGATGGGGCAGTTGTAACTTTCAGATGGAACAAACCGGTAAGTAGCGCTTTAAAAGTCCACGTAACTGAACAGCTGTTAAACAACTGGTCGTACGTCGAGGACTAATTAAAATACCCTTTCCTTGATCTCAATAGCTTATTGATCCTGCTTTCCTCGTTTTTATTTTATTTATTTGTATCACACCTTTATTACTTTTACAAATAAGGTGGTGAACATATCTAACATACTTTTTCCTCCTCCTTTTTCCCCTCAACAACAGTCCTGTGAGGTGGGTTGGGCTGAAGGAGAGTGACTCCTTCTACCAGATGGCTTTCATGCTTAAGGGGGAATTTGAACTCAGTCTCCTGCTTTCTAACCTGGTGCCTTAATCACTAGGCCAAAGTGGCTCTCTACACAGATGCAATGTAAGACAGAAGCAATATAACCCATTTTTTTTAAAGGATAATGTTTCAAATTTAACTTGAATACAGAAATAGTTCTGAAGAACGTATATGAACACAAAGAAAACAAAGTTGCATTTACAGATATATTCCTTCAGCAAAATATTCTAAGAGCAGCCATGTGCATTCATGAAGACTAGGATATAGCCAGAGGTGGGTTTCTACCAGTTCGCACCTATTCGGTAGAACCGGTTCATCAAATCTACCGAACCGGTTAGAAGAGGTTCCACCAGTGGACCCGGAAAGCAGGCCACACCTACAGAAGAGGTTCCAAAATTTTTTGAAACCCACCACTGGTCCTTGGATATGATTATTCTACACTATCATGCTCCTATTTATAAAACTCAGTGCCTCTGTGAAAGGTAAGGATGACTACTGCATTTGTGGTGCAATCAGAACATTGCGTGTGTTGAAGTTGTTTTAACGCAAACCAAAGATGCCTTTTAAAAAACAAGTTTACATCCTATTCTTATGCATGCCAGTGCTGTGTGTGAGGTAATTTAAGGTGGTTCTGACAAGTGTCGTCGGCATCTTCATATCCGGTCACATGGGCGGCAAGCCACTCCCATCCGGTCACATGGGCGGCAAACCACTCCCACAAAGGAGGCCACACCCACAGAGTAGGTTCGAACAATTTTTGAAACCCACCACTGGATATAGCATACAGTAATTTTAAAAAATTCTGTTTGTATGTGTGTGTATATATTGTTATAACAAAACAATGTCCAATTCAAATGTCGGATAAATTGATAGTGATGTATCTTTACAGAAAAGGTTTTTTTTTTTAAAATCTGGAAAATCCCATTTGTTTATTCAGTTTTATTTATGGCAGTACTGTGAGCAGAAAGCAGAAATCACATCAAGCCGAGGTAAAAAACTGTTCATCCTACAGAAATTGTAACTAGGTAAGCAAAAAAAGACTAGCTGTAAACTTCATGATACAAAACAGACAAAAGAAATGGGAGAAAAAAAATCAAAGGAAACCTAACTATGCAGATGACTACTTCCCCACCCCGCAGATATGCTAAAAGACAAATACAAACAGGGCCAAAAGTATTGGTGTCACTCCGCTTTTTCTGAAAGAATCCCAACTGACATGAAATAAGTTGAAACTGACACAAGTGCATGGCATCCACCATTCTTTATTGCACTGCAAGACAGATTTTAAAGAATCGAATCCTCCCATGAACAATACAGATAGCCCCCAATTTACAACAGTTCATTTAGCGACCGTTCAAAATTACAACGCCACTGAAAAAGTGACATGATCATTTCTCACAGTTACCACCTTTGTAGCAAACCATGATCATGTGATCAAAATTCAGATGCCTGGCAACTGGTTCATACTTATGACTGTTGCTGTATCCTGGGGTCATGTGATCGATCACCTTTCCTGACCTTCTGCCAAGCAAAGTCAATGTGAAATTATTATTAACTTATCAATGTGCTAGTCGTCACTTATAAAGCCCTTCATGGTATTGGACCTGGGTACTTGAGAGACCGCCTGCTGCCAATTACCTCCCAAAGACCCATTAGATCACACAGAGCAGGCCTCCTCTGGGTTCCGTCTACCAGCCAATGTCATCTGGCTACTACCCGGGGGAGGGCCTTCTCTGTGGCGGCTCCGGCCCTTTGGAACGAACTCCCCGCAGAGATTCGAACCCTCACCTCTCTCCAGGCCTTCCGAAAAGCCGTTAAAACCTGGCTGTGTCGGCAGGCCTGGGGTCGATGAGTTCCCTTCCCCTCTCGAATCGTGTGGCTGTTGGTTGTTTTTAAATGCCCTGTATTTTTGTAGTTTTTGTGTTTTTTCCCTTCCCCTCCTTGGGTTTGTGCGCCGCCCTGAGTCCCGCCGGGAATAGGGCGGCATATAAATAAAATGAAACTCGAAACTCAATTGCAGTAGTTCACTTAACAATTGGGGCAAGAAAAAAACGAACTAATAAAAACAGGGCAAAAGTCACTTAACTCATGTCTTACTTAACAACAGAAATCTTGGTCTCAATTGTGGTTGTAAATCAAGGATTACCTGTATTTTTTTTTCTGATGCCATTTTTTATTTTTATTCAACCCAAAGAAAGTATAATTAATCCACAAAAGAACAGTAAATATTTACAATCCATTTAGCAATTAAAGGAAAGGCTTCTATAAACTTAAATCAGTCCTGAAGACAATGAAACAATGTAATATTCACTTATTCACAACCAAGCTGTTCCAAAGACTGAATAAATTGAAACTATTTATAAACCTTAGAAGAAAATTATTGGTTTCATTATTCTAATTATACTCCTGAATTTGAAAGTAGTTAAGTAGCTTGCTGAAATCTATTCAGATCTGAGAAATAGTCTATTGTAATAGGAACTGCCTGTTTGGCTTTTATTTAAACTTGCTAATTCCTTAATTATACATAAGATCAATTGGAAAATATAGTGTAATTAAATACTATTTTTTTTCCATTGGAAATATTTTTGACACTGCAGGACCTTCCAAAATTTTAATGCTAGATTTCTATTGCTCAAGAAATGTTACCACATTATATACTGTAAATATATATTCAAGATTATACAGTATAGTCTATCCTATAAGACTATTTTCACTATTTATTATTAAGATAACTATATGAAAGCTATAACATCTAATCACTGTTCTGTGGTTCTTGAGAGCACACAATTTTTTTAATACTATGATTAGATCCGTCTCCTAAAAAGAGATCCCTTAACTACAACTACTTATCTAAGTAACTTAATTGATTTTGTGTTATCATTATATCTTATATACTATCATTAACCTGCTATGAATCTAGCAGAATCAAAGCATAGTAAATAAATATCAGGACCAATTGCTAATAGTTCACAAGAAAAGCATGTTTTAAACTGCAGATTTGTTTCAGATATTTATGCCCTAAGGGAGAAGGGGGGGAAAATATGTTCTTATGCCCAACTATTTTCTTTTCCTTTACGTTCCATTTCCCTTTTTAAACACTCAACTGTATGTTGGGGGGGTGGGGTAGAGTAACGAAGAAAGGAAAAGACTATTCATAACCAGTTCAGTCACACTGGTGCAGCATTTTAGGCAGATAATATTTTTCAGGTCTTTAAATAAATTTCCTTCCAAAACAAATATTTGGCTAAGCTCAAGGTAAGGAGCTTGTCCAGTTTTGCAGTGGAAACTGAGCTACGTAGTATTTTTTTTCCCCTATAAACTTGTCATTATGAAATATACCAAAAGTAGTGGTGAAAATGCTTGCTCCATTAAGTAAGTATTGCAATAAAATAGTTTGCTGTGGCTATTTAATAGAACTACCCACCAACTTATGATCATGTATGGAAATGTTTTCTAACTGGTGCAATTGCCGTTTGATTTGCTTTGGTTACCTGGAGATGTAAACTGATTCTTCAGAAGACTTGGAACAGCATAAAGGGTCTTAATAACCAGGACCATTATAGAAGCTATGCATGGTGAGCCCGAAATAGTAACACTATATTATCAGGTGCAGTTAAAGAAGACATAAAATTATTTTAAGGTTTAAAAAAAAAATCTGTGATCAGATACAAGTGTTCAGCACACTTAATTGGCTCAAGCAGGAGCCCACTTTTAATCCCATATTAAAAGTCTCATTAAGAAACAGCACTACAATATAGGCAATATGGATACTAAATATATTCTGTTTATATGCACCAGCAAAAGCTTTGTCTGAAGATGGAATTGCAAACAGTCGTAGCAAATCGTATTCTTTAATAAGCATTTGGGCTTTCTGGGAATGAACGTGGTTGGTTGTGTTAGAACTTTCAGTTGACTTGACAGAATGAAGCCAAAAACATTTAAAATTAAGGCCATACTGTCCAGCTGCAGGAGAATATCTTTATTATTATTTATTAAATTTATACGACACCTTATTGCCTAGAACTCTGGGTTTCCCTGTCAATCTTCCATCCAGGTGTTAACCAAAATATTTCTGATTAGCTCCAACAAGATAGGACTGATATGGTTACTCTTGGAAGCTCTATGGACTCTTCCCTATATCAGGATTTATCTGGGCTTCTGTTTTTACGTTTAAACGAGATTGGGAAAAACATTGCTTTGAAAGATTAGATCAATCTGAATGACTGGGAAAAAAGTCCATTCATGTTTATTTATAACATTAATAATATGGACAAAAAAATGCATGCAAAAAACTGTACCTGGTCCTCGTCACATTCAAGAGGGGTGTCCTTGTGTATGGTCATCTGATACTTGGCAAATAAACTGGCCGACTGAGTAAAAGATGAACTGAACTGTGGATCCTCAAAAGAAACTGGTACTAACCTCACCTTCAGAGCAAGGGAAAATACAATATTTTATATAATTTTTTTCCTAATACTCCTGAAGGGTAGGCCAGGCTATCATCTCCTCAGATCCTTTCAAAGCCTCTGCCAAGGAGACATACAAGAAACTCCTATCAACCACAAACCCCTCCACCACCACCATTTTACATGCTAACATGTTTCTACATGGTGAGGGCCTTCTCTGTGGCTGCTCCGACCCTCTGGAACGAACTCCCCGTGGAGATTCGTACCCTCTCCACCCTCCAGGCCTTCCGCATAGCCCTTAAAACCTGGCTGTTCCGACAGGCCTGGGGCTAAAGACTCGCTGCCCCACTTCGAATGATATGATTGTTGTGTGTTTTTAACTATGTATGGTTTTATGTTTATTGTAACTTTGTTTGTTTTTTCCCTCCCTTTGAGTTGTGAGCCGCCCTGAGTCCCTTTCAGGGAAAAGGGCGGCATACAAATAAAATTAAAATCTAAAATCTAAATCTACCATGTTACTAGTCTATGCCCAGGCTCCACAGGACAGGCAGCATACAAATATCTGTGTAAATATAAATAAATACTACACAGAAACGATAAAATACAATTTGTACATAGAGGAAACTGTAAAATTTTGTGGCATTTCATAATCTACACTTCTGAGGAAGCCAAGAGTTTTAGTTTTTGAAGTTAACTTTGATACTTCCATTTTCAAGTTGTGATCTGAATTCACTCTGGTCAGTATTGTCTACCTGCCTCAATGAATGGTAAATACGTTCTAAGGAAAATCACACACAGAGCAACATCTAACAAAGGCTACTTTCTCCATGAATTGATTCTCCCTTTAAGGACTCTGTTACTATTGAGATACTGAGGTTATCTGGATTTTTTCCAACAATCAAAGCTGCTATCATAAAAAATTTCTGAAAGATTTTTTTTTCTTTTTCCAAAAGAAAACGAATGTTTCAATTTTAATTGAGTAGAAAATACATAATCATTATTTCTTAATTTGTAGAGCTGTAGAATATGAACAAACTATAAGCAAAAATATGAAATGTAACTGGGGCAGCAGCCCAAATCCTAATTATCAGAGCCAATTTCTAGTAATTTCTGAAGCTCTGCCATTATTCCATTCATGTGCCAAAATAAGAGCTGATAATGAATGCTCTTAATGCCAAAGGAGTTATCCATAATCTGTGACACATCTTTAATAACCAGTCATTCTAGCAGACCCTCCCTTATCACACAATTAACACAATACCAATCATTACCTTAAAAGGGTTTTAATTCAGCTAACATTAAAAAGCACTAAATAATTCCAAATAATTTCCACACGCTATAAACTGGTCACTTTTTAAAAACATTTTTTTTTGTCTACTGAATTTATATATTCTACCACATGAAAGAAGTCAGCGTAATGTAGGATGAAAATGGGATGAGAACTGAGAAGTGATGGCAAAAAGACTGAAAGTTTTACTAGGAAGAAGAAACAGTGAAAGAATGAAAGGAACACAATAATGAATGGCATTATGGGCAAACCAGCATCATTTAGTACCAGGAGGATTCTTAAGAATGAATGCAGGTAGTCCTCAATTTATGACAATAATATCAGAATTTCCATTGCTAATCAAGGGGATTGTTAACTGAGTCGCGCTTGATTTTTACAGCCCTTTTTGTAATGTTTATAAAGCATATCACTGCAATTGCCAACATCCAAATTTTGATCATGCGACCATGGAGATGCTGCGTTAAGTGTAAGAATGATCGTAAGTCACTTTTACAGTGCCCTTGTTAATTTTGACTGGTCACTAAAGGAATGGTTGTAAGTCAGGGACAACAGGTACTGAATACTAACTATAGTTCAGAAGGCAGCTGCGCGGGTGATAGTGGGTGTGCTGAGGTACAACCACGTTACACCTATCCTCCGTGAGCTGCACTGGCTACCTATTGGTCTCGGGACTCAATTCAAGGTGTTGGTTATCACCTTTAACGCCCTACATGGCTTAGGGCCAGGATACCTTCGAGACCGCCTGCTGACACATACCTCCCAGCGACCAGTAAGATCCCATAGACTGGGCCTCCTTCAGGTGCCGTTGGCCAAACAATGTCGGCTGGCGGGCCCTCGGAGGAGACCCTTCTCGGTGGCTGCTCCGACTCTTTGAAACCAGCTCCCCCCGGAAATCTGGACCATACCCGCTCTGATGGCCTTCAGGAAAGCCGTAAAAACTTGGCTGTTCCGGCAGGCCTGGGACTGTTGACCTCACTGTTGAGGTCCGCCCCCGACTAGAATGAATTTATGAGGGATGACTGTTGTTTTAAATTGTATGTTTTTTATTTTATTTTTGTAAGCCGCCCGGAGTCCTTTGGGATTGGGTGGCATATAAGAGCTTTAAATAAATAAATTAAATAAATAAATAGATACTAAACTTTGCCTGGCTTAATTTAAGAAACATTTACAGCACCCGCAAAAAAACTAACAAAATAGCATTTGAAGGAAAAATCAAATGCAGGCAAGCAGAAAAATCAAGCGTGTACCAACTGCACCTTTTTCTAGGTGAGAAGGTTCTCCTAATAATCACTCACATCTCAGTCACCTCTCAGATGGACTAATCCAATGCATTCTACACAAGGCTGCCCTTGAATACCTAGAACAGTGTTTCTCAACCTTGGCAACTTGAAGATGTCCAGACTTCAACTCCCAGAATTCCCCAGCCAGCATTAGCTGGCTGGGGAATTCTGGGAGTTGAAGTCCGGACATCTTCAAGTTGCCAAGGTTGAGAAACACTGACCTAGAAGCTGCAGTTGGTTCAAAATGCAGCAGTGTCGACAGTTATAGATGCTGCTCCATAAATTACATTATTTCCCGCATCTTTCTGAGTCAAATTCAACATCCTGGTGATCCATAAAGTTCTCCATGACATGGGGACAGGTTGTACGCAGGATTTTCTCTTCTCGATCATGGCAGAAGAGGTACGCTATGAAAGAGTGCAACCTGGTAGGATCCAGGAAGAAACCTTTTCCTTTCACAGCACTTGTCCTGGAGATTGGATTGTCCACAACTCGTTTAATCTTTCACACGTCGTGGGCTTGAACTTGGGGTCAGAATGTTTGCTGGAGCCCGTAAATTAGTTTTATTGAAATATTTGGACAGGCAGTCCTCGGCTTATAACCACAATTGAGCCCAACATTTCTGTTGTTAAGTGAGACATTTGTTAATCGGGCTTTGCCCCCATTTCACAACCTTTCTTGACACAGTTGTTTAAGCGAATCACTCCAGTTGTTGATTTAATAACACGGTTGTTAAGTGAATCAGGCTTCCCCGTTGATTTCGCTTGCAAAGGGGGATCCTCTTGGGACACAGCAACGGTCATAAATAGGAACCCATTGCCAGGCATCAGAAGTTTGATCATATGGGGATGCTACAAAGCGCCGAGGTGGCGCGGTGGTTAAATGCAGCACTGCAGGCTACTTCAGCTGACTGCTATCTGCAGTTCGGCGGTTCAAATCTCACCGGCTCAGGGTTGACTCAGCCTTCCATCCTTCCGAGGTGGGTAAAATGAGGACCCGGATTGTTGTTGGGGGCAATATGCTGACTCTGTAAACCGCTTAGAGAGGGCTGAAAGCCCCATGAAGAGGTATATAAGTCTAACTGCTATTGTTATTGCTATTGCTACAAAGGTCGTAAGTATGAAAAATGGTCATGTTGCTTTTTTCAGTGCCGTTGTAATTCTGAACGGTCACTAAATGAATATTATAAGTCTAGACTACCTGTATTGTATTTGTATTACAAGAGCCGAGGTGGCGCAGTGGTTAAATGCAGCACTGCAGGCTACTGCTAGATCAGCAGTTCAGTGGTTCAAATCTCACCGGCTCAAGGTTGACTCAGCCTTCCATCCTTCCGAGGTGGGTAAATTGAGGACCCAGATTGTTGGGGGCAATATGCTGACTCTCTGTAAACCGCTTAGAGAGGGCTGAAAGCCCTATGAAGCGGTATATAAGTCTACTGCTATTGCTATTGCTATTAGTGGTTGGATATGCTGCATTTTTGTGAGAGCGTTTTTTGCTGTGTTTTGAATTGTTGCTAGCCACTCAGAGTCAGTTCTTTGAGATAGATAAGTAAGAAAAGAAAAGAAAAGAAAAGGAACAATAATATTTCAGACTTTCCTTCCCCACTTTGTCTAATGATTTCCTTATCCATCTCATTCCACTGTGAAATCTACTTTATGAATAGGACCTTCAGCACAAGTTTAATCCAAGGAAACTTTCCAATGGTTGCATTCTGCATTAATATTGTTAAAATATAATTCCAGCTCACAGTAATGACATAAATACTCTCTGGACCAGTGTTTCTCAACCTTAGCAACTTGAAGACGTCCGGACTTCAACTCCCAGAATTCCCCAGCCAGCGTTCGCTGGCTGGGGAATTCTGGGAGTTGAAGTCCAGACATCTTCAAGTTGCTAAGGTTGAGAAACACTGGTCTAGACAATCTTATATTTCCCCGTTTAGAAAATCTACAGTGTACTATACTTAAGCATTGCTAATATTTATGACAAATTAATTACTGCTTCTCTTTTTATATTTTGTGTATTTTGTGGCACTCCTGAGTTTGAAAGGATGCTTGTGTTTTCTGGATATTCAGTTTAGTATAATTGAGATAGTTTTCATAGTTTCTACGATTAAGATACTTTTAAAAAATAGCTTTTGGTTTTCAGAGTAGACTAAAACAGTACACTGCCTGACCTGGCTGGCGGTTGGTTTACCAGGAGGGTCCTTGTGAATAATCATCTGGTAACGCTTATAAACCTGGTAAGACTCCTGAAATGTGGCTTTGAACTGGGAACTTTGTGGAGATGATCGCATCAGCCTCACCTTCCAAAGAATTAAAGACAATTGTTGCAATAATATACATCAGAAATCTAAATGCTTGAAAACAATACAGATAATATTTAAATAATAATTCTTCATGTTTTTCACCCAACGTTGTGCAGATATTTTTCACAAAGAGAACATTTAGCTTTTCTTTTGTTTTCACCATTCAAAGCACAAGTTCCAACCACATTGCCCTTCATTTCAATATTTTCAAAAGATTATAAGCAAAATCTGATTTGAAGCAGTCATGTGATGTTCAAATGTAAAGTAAATGTAACATAGGTTCATGCATACATACATTCACACACTCATATTACCGTTAGTTTGGACTTTGGTGGTCAATTAACATTTACATGCTATTTTGAAACAAAAGATTTTTTTTTAGGTTTTCTTAAATCTAATTGTACATTATATTTGTGATGATTTATTTTAAGGATACCTAGTCAACTTTGAATGTATTAAAATACAATATCGGTGAATTTCTTAACATGTTTAATCTGAAGTGTCACCAAGTTCAGTGGTAAGTAAACATAAATTTGCTTAGGTCCGCATTAGCGAATTCAGGGGTCTCAAACTCCCCACCCGTGGGCCAAATGCGTCATGCGCTGGCCATGCCCAGTTTAGCGAAGGGGAAAAAAGTCCCGATGTGACAAGAGTGTGACACTCCTGAGCTAATTCATGTGCTTAGGTTTGTGTTATCCTAGAAGCTCAAAAAAACCACCATGCTTGGAATCAGCTATTCCTAAAACAAATTTTATTTATTTATATATTTATATATTTATATAAATAGCTTGAAATAGATCTATACTAGTCTCCCTTTATTTATTTATCAGCACAAATAAAATAAAAAAACACAAATATAACAAAGGCAACAGTAAAAATATTGGGTTTCTGTCGTGATGGACTCTTGTGACGAGCCGAAGGACAGATGATGGAAGCAGTTAGCTTCCTCCCATAATTGGGGCTTACCAGGGGTTGTAAAAATCTAATAGATGTGTATATATATACATACATACATACATACATACATACATACATACATACATACATATATATATATTAGTTATATTTATGCTGATAAATAAATAAAGGGAGACTAGTATAGATCTATTTCAAGCTATTTAGCTCTCATCAGCTAGCCATACCCTATGTTGGGAATCGAACCTGTGCTCTATTGCCTCTCAGGCAGATGTGTTAACCATTGAGCTACAGAGCTCGATTCCTTATCAGCCAGCCAGGGTGAGAGGTATATATTTAAAGTCACAACCCCTGGTATGCCCAAATATGGGAGGAAGGTCACACTTCCACTCTCTGTCTTCGGCTCGTCACAAGAGACCATCCAGACAGAAACCCAATATTTTTTACTGTTGCCTTGGCTAGCTGATGAGAGCTAAATAGCTTGAAATAGATCTATACTAGTCTCCCTTTATTTATTTATCAGCATAAATATAACAAATGTAACAAAAAGGCAACAGTAAAAAATATTGGGTTTCTGTCTGGATGGTCTCTTGTGACGAGCCGAAGACAGAGAGTGGAAGTGTGACCTTCCTCCCATATTTGGGCATACCAGGGGTTGTGACTTTATTTTATATATATATATATGCCTTTGTTATATTTGTGTTTTTTTATTTGTGCTGATAAATAAATAAAGGGAGACTAGTATAGATCTATTTCAAATCTAGTTCAAATCCCAGTAAGGGTATGGCTAGCTGATGAGAGCTAAATAGCTTGAAATAGATCTATACTAGTCTCCCTTTATTTATTTATCAGCACAAATAAAAAAACATATATATATATATATATATATATATATATATATATGTATGTATGTATGTATGTATGTATGTATGTATGTATGTATGTATGTATGTATGTGTATATATATGTGTATGTATGTATGTATGTATGTATGTATGTATGTATGTGTATATATATATATATATATATATATATATATATATATATATATATATATATATATATATATATATATATATATATATATATATATATATATATATATATATATATATATATATGATTTTTACAGCCCCTGGTAAGCCCCAATTATGGGAGGAAGCTAATTGCTTCCATCATCTGTCAATCGGCTCGTCACAAGAGTCCATCACGACAGAAACCCAATGTTTTTTACTGTTGCCTTTGTTATATTTGTGGTTTTTTTTATTTGTGTTGATAAATAAATAAAGGGAGACTAGTATAGATCTATTTCAAGCTATTTAGCTCTCATCAGCTAGCCATACCCTAAATCTAATAGATACCTTTCACCCTGGCTTCGCTGATAATGGATAAGAACCTGTGGCCTAATGGCTAAGAAGTCTGCCTAGTATGTAATATAGCCCAGGTTCAAATCCCAGTAAGGGTATGGCTAGCTGATGAGAGCTAAATAGCTTGAAATAGATCTATACTAGTCTCCCTTTATTTATTTATCAGCCCAAATTAAAACACACACACACACACACATATATAAATAAATAAATAAAAATAAAACACACACACACATATATATATACATACATATACACACACACACACACACACACACACACACACACACACACACACACACACACACACACACATATATATATATATATATATAAAATTTAACCAATGTGCCCTTTGGATTATCTTCACTCTATCAAAAGCATTATTTTGATACTGGAAAACATGCCACTGGCTATGGATGACGAAGGTTCAAAAGATCAAACAAACATGTTGTTGCCATGTACTACACTGAACAGTGAGTCCCAATGCCCTGGCAGATAGAAATCATCACAGCAAGTGACACGGAGGTCATGTTAATGCTTGGCAGCAATCAAGAAGCTCAGGTTAAGCATCCTTTTGGTTCAGAGACAGCATAAACAACAAGAATAGGTTAAATCCAGGAAGCAGCCCGTGGTAATGGAATTGCGTCAGAAAATAATGTGGCAAGAAAGAAGTTCCTGGAAGGAACAGAAGACTAGAAATGGAAGAAATGACACTCGACATGTTAAAAGGTGCCATGAGTTTTTAAGAGTTTTATGCCAGTTTATTTTTGATTTGAGGCAGTTACTTGGTTTTAATGTTTTCTATGCCACCCATGGTTGTTGTTACAATATGGGTGGCTATATAAATCTTTTAAAAGAAAATAAGAATTAAATTGAGACTGAAAGTTAACAAGACACTCTTTTTAAGCCAGAGTCTTAAAAGCTACGTTCTTTGAACATTTACTACTTTGGCATAACTGCTAAGAAAGCTTCACTTTAAAAAGTTATTTAAATAAAGCACACTTAACATTAATGAATGCCTGCCATGTTAATAAAAAAATGGATAATTTCCATTACCTACTAGTCACGTCTCTTTCTTTACAATTAGATTTCCTCTTTTTACCAGTATTATATTTATGTTTGGGTATAATCACTAATTTTGAGTAGAAAGTCCTTCTCCCAAAATCATTGTTTTTTTTGACATTCAAAGAAATAACAAAACCGCTGCCATCAAAACAACTTCCTCTTAGCTGTAACTTGGAATCCGATCAAAAATTAATTAAACAGGATGATTAACAATTGCTCCAAAGTTAATGGATATACAGTATAATACACACACAGATTTTTATACATCTAGTTGAGCTAGGACATTATCGCCTAAAAAACGCCTACATTCATAAACAAATGTTTCATTCCGGGCTTTATGAAATAGTTGAAAATATACTGGTATTCCTATCTTCGGCTCTCTAAAAATCTAAACCTCTATAGTCATTTTTATAATTATGTTCCAAGGATGTTACATTTTAGGTTCTCATTGAAGTTATACACCCCAATCTCTTTGTCTCATTCATTTAGATGGAACCATAGCACCCCCTTGTGTTTCTGCAAAGAACACGAAACTTTTCAAGCGCAGGTAAGTCCTTGATTCACAACAGTTTATTTAGTGACTTTTGAAGTCACAAAGTGACATTACAGTTTTTCACACTTACAACCATTCAGCATGTGATCAAAATTCAGATGCTTGGCAACTGACTCATATTTATGACGGTTGCAGTGTCCTGGGGACAAGTGGTCATCTTTACGACTTTCTGACAAGCAAAGTCAACGGGGAAGCCAGATTCATTTAACAACCGTGTTACTAACTTAACAGCCTGCAGTGATTCACTTAACAACTGCGGCAAGAAAGGTCGTAAAGTACGGGGAAAAGTCACTTAACAATTGTCTTCCTTAGCAAAGAAATTTTGGGCTCTGTTGTGGTTGTAAACTGAGGACTACCTGTACAAGTAACACACTATGTTTTCCCAATTCAAGAAAGGTTTGCCGTGTTCCCTGCTTTTGCATTTAAAACAGATCTCATATTTTGCTTACTGTATTGCTTAACATTAGTAAATATCACCTCCCAAAGACCTATTAGATCCCACAGACTAGGCATCCTCCAGGTTCCATCTGCCGGCCAATGTCGGCTGGCAACTCCCCGGGGGAGGGCCTTCTCTGTGGCTGCTCCGGCCCTCTGGAACGATCTCCCCGTTGAGATCTGGACCCTTACCACCCTTCCGGCCTTCCGCAAAGCCACTAAGACCTGGCTGTTCCGGCAGGCCTGGGGCTGTTGAATTTTCCAGCCCGATCCGAGGTTACGACTGTTGTCGTATTTTAAATTGTTGTCTTTTATTTTTATTTTTGTACCCCCTCCCCTTCTGATTGTTAGCCCAGTGTTTCTCAACCTTGGCAACTTGAAGATGTCTGGACTTCAACTCCCAGAATTCCCCAGCCAGCGAATGCTGGCTGGGGAATTCTGGGAGTTGAAGTCCAGACATCTTCAAGTTGCCAAGGTTGAGAAACACTGTGTTAGCCGACCTGAGTCTCCCGGGAATAGGGCGGCATACAAACCAAATACAACTTAAACTTAAACTTAAACAAGGCAAAAGTACCTTGCCATAAGCAATAGGGATATATATTCATACCTCTATCTGATGCAGAGCTTCAGGAGGTAAGGTGGCAAAAATGAAGTCTTCAATTGATTTTGGTTGATTTGTTTTAGGACAACAGTTCTGACTGGTCAAACTGCGAGACTCTGATTCAAGTGAAATTGGCTTTGTCTGGCCCTGAAGTTTTTTCTGCAACTTTTGTTCCTTCCGGATGACCTTTGCTTTACGACAGGGTGGTTTATTCAAGTCAGGTCCTCTGCCTAGAATGCCAATACATTACCCAGTGGGAAAAGCATATATTGAAGGAAATCAAATTAATTTACTTTTGTACTTTTAATATGACTGTCTATAAAGAAAGTATTATTTTTAAAGAGTTACGCTTTATGTAACATTTCGATTGTTGCTACTCCACCTATCCATTAAAATGTTAAGGTTCTAGTGTCCTCTTATCTATTATTATATTTGCAGGTTACTGCAAGTGATGTAACTATACAGAAAAACGCACTATATAGTGATTATGACTTAGATGCAACAGAAAGTTTGCCTTCCATCATTCAGAAAAAAGGACCTTGCGAACAAGATTATATTGAAACTTTGATAAAGGATGAGGATTTTTTTCTTCTCTTAAGTTATTCCATTAAATAGCCAGGTTTATGTTCAAAAACACATACACAAGATTAAATTAACTACATATCTGTTAGATAACAAAATCCCTAGTCCTAAAAAAAGGGGGAATTTAAAGATGCAACACCACAGAAGAACTAAAAAAAAATATAACATCAGTGTTTTCTACACCAGCTTGAGGGGGGAGGAATAAGCACCCCTGGAGCATATTTTAGCAGGCTCAAAAATTATTTTGCAAATGAAAACTTTCCTCCTTTCTCTAGTAAAGCAATTCTCAATTTTGGCCTTGAAAGATGTGTAGTTCTCAACTCTCAGAATTCCCCACTAGCATTGCAATCGAAGTCTACACATCTTTAAGCGCTGAAATTGAGAAACACTGCTTTAGCAGAATTCCTGCTGAACACAAGAAACACAAAGTGCACTTGTTGAACCAAGACAAAGATGCTAATTTATGTATCCAATATAGTAAAATAAATCTGAGGATTGTGAACTAACAAGCTTACAAGTACCATTACCATGAAGGAGTTAATGAAATGGAGAAGATAGCCAGCTATGCTGTGGCTTTTTTTTAACCTTTATCTTTAGCAAGTTTCTTGATAAATAAAAGTGTCATAATACATTTAATGTTGGAACTTAGTTAAGAAGCTCTACAATTAATTCTAGTGTCTTTTTTCTCTGGCAAAAAGAAAAACCTTCAGAAAAAGGAGAAAAGAATGAATTAAAAAATGAAATATGTTTTCTTACGTTTGGCTGAGAGAGAGAGCTACCATAAATTCTGTTCTAACAAAGTTAGTTAATACTGGGTAAAGACTCATGCAAAATAACAATGCCAATACATCCATTTGGAAAAGAGGATTTTCTAAGTGCGTTCTTTTAGACAACTTTGGCAAAAAAAATCATTGGAATGAAAGGGTTCAGCGTGCAATTATTTGATTCTGTTTTTCCCAGGTGGGTCTCACCACCATAAGAGAGATACAATGCAGCATAAAATAGGCAGATGTAAATCTAGTTTGCTGCGGTAAAGCAAAAGAAAAAGAAAAAAACACTACCTGGCTTAGGAGTAACATGTCCTATCTGTAATGGTTTGCTGGAACCAATATTCAATTTTTCATTACACAATTCAGAATTTTTGGAATCTACTTCCTTTACATTCATTTCTTCTGTCATTTCTTCCTCTTCTGTGGGATCAGTACCGAGGGGCAGCAATTCAGATTGGCTTCTGATAGGTAGATTTTTAAAGAAAAAACTACAGCCATCAGCCTCTTTGGTGTGCGACTCCACGGGATCTACTACAAATAATAATACAGAAAAGAGACATACAAAATGGGAAAATGCAAACTTCATGTCAATAAAAGGTTAATATTTGAATTGAATTGAATTGAATTTATTGCATTTATATGCTGCCCTTTTCCCCGAAGGGGACTCAGGGCGGCTCACAATCCAAGTCAGGGAAGGGGGTACAGATAAGGGATAAAAAAGGCGAACAAAACAATACACAATTTAAAAGCACACAACAACCATACCATTCGAGGGGGGGGGGGCAAAAGCTCTTTAGCCCCAGGCCTGTCGGAACAGCCAGGTTTTAAGGGCTTTGCAGAAGGCCTGGAGGGTGGTGAGGGTTCGAATCTCCACGGGGAGCTCGTTCCAGAGGGTCGGAGCAGCCACAGAGAAGGCCCTCCTCCGGGTAGTCACCTGCCGGCATTGGCCGGCGGATGGAATTCGGAGGAGGCCTAATCTGTGGGATCTAATCGGTCTATTCTACTTTAACATGAACAAATTACATTTTAACCTCAATTATAACATACATACATGATCCCACAATACTTATGTAATTGACCTTTCAAAACAAATTAATTAAATTTATGTACCCAATGACTCCCAAGACTCTAAATAGAATATACTGTTGTCAAGAGAAATTGTACAATCATTTTCACCCATGCTATATACACACAGAATGGATTTAGGTGACGCCTCATATATTTCATTAGTAGACTGAACTATATAACCTGATGTAACAAACAAAGGAGTCACCTTTAAAGTGGAATTCCACAAACATATTAACATATATGCCTTCGCATCATGGCAATATTTTGAATACAGCAACTGAGATAGCAAAGTGGGCTGTAATTTTCTTTTTAAAAAACAGGAAGGGGCAAAAGTTCTTTGAAAGTCCCAACTGGAAAAATAAGGAGCCATCTTAATTTCTACATTATGAAATATTTTTGTTATAAAGATTAAAAAAAATAGTTGCCAAGAAGTGTATCAGTGGGTAGGTGAGCAGAGGAATTTCTGAGATGGTATGACTTGTATTCAATGTATTAATGATAAGAAATTAATCATAAAAACAAATTAAATTAAATTATTTTAACAAGGGGAAAAAAGATCTGAATCACTGCATTGTTATTTAAGAATAAATATTTCCAGTGTTTGTTATTAAATAATAAAAACTAAAATCTATTAAATTAATAGAGAAAAATACCGGTTTCTAACACATAACTCTAACCTCAACTAATCAATAATTTATAAATACATTTCTAATTTCAGTTCTTTAGTATGTTATTCTTGCTCTTTAAAAACTATACTTTCAAATACTTCATATATTACACTTTGCTGGGTACTATACAAATGTGTGTAAGCCATTTTTGCTTAACCTTTAAGCTTCTGTTGCTAATATACACTATTAATATTAACATTGCAACATATTCTCCAAGTTTAAATTCCCAATACTGATAACATCTCTTTGTAAATCATGTGCTACATTTATCTTTGCAGCACTGAACATGTATTTTAATTCATCGTTATTTTTTTAAATTAACATGCTTTTGGAATTATGACTAGTAAAAGCAATTGCAATTTGATTTCTAAAATGTTCTGAATAGTGCTGCTTATTTTGTTCAAGGGCTTCTAAGGGTTTGGTTTTTTTTACATATCTACCACAAATGGTTGGAAGAATAAAAACTGACCTCAAAAAGGAGAAGTCTTCTAAGAAATATGACAGAATTTGAAAAGCTCATACAAAATCAATTTCACTTATTAGGGTGGATCTATTCGTGGCACGACAAAACCGCGGTCCACTAAAGCGCGCCCGATTAAAGCGCGTCGCTGACGTCATCAGCAGCGCGACAACAACGACCGCGGAGAAAAAAGGGCGCTTTAAAAAGCGCTTTTAAAGCAAGCCGATTCACGTAAAGGTAAGGGTTAGGTTTAGGGTTAGGGTTAGGGTTAGGGTTAGGGTTAGGTTAAGGGTTAGGGTTAGGGTTAGGTTTAGGGTTAGGTTTGGGGGGGTTAGGTTTAGGTTTACGCGTTAATTTTAGCTTTACCGTTCACAGCGTGCTTTTTTTGTCGCGCTGTGATGACGTCAGGTACGCGGTTTCGTCGAGCGCGCTTTAGTCGACCGCGGTTTTGTGGTGGAACCGATCTATTTAGAATTCACACTGCAGATATCAAAGTAGTGGGTAGCTTCTGCCTTAGGATCAACCATCAACAGTAAAGGAACAAGCAGTCAAGAAATGTGCCAGAGATTAATACTTGGTAGAAAGCCACAAAGGCCTTAGAAAAGGCTACCTAGAATAACTCCATGGCGAGATAAGCAGCAAATGAATTTAATAAAGTAATAAAAGATACTCAACAAATTAGAGATAGGTCATCATAGAAAAGAATTATATGGTCACTAAGAGTTGAAAACAATTTAATGGCGGACTTGTAAAAAGGTTAAAGCATTTTGGATAAAAATATGGTGGATTATGCAAAATGTTCTTTAAAAAAAAGGATAAAGTTTACCCCGCAGTTATTTTTGTTAGGTATAATTACTGATTGTACAGTTATAGAGACTAACCTGATTTTGCATTTAACAACCGCAGCAAGACTGCTGGTAGCGCAATACTGGAAGAAGGAAGATTTGCTTACTATTCAAGAATGGACATTAAAAGTAACAAACCTAGCAGAGATGGCTAAAATATCAGCATATCTCAAGGACCATTCAAATGAGAGATATAAACTGGAGTGGATAAGATGGATTGACTATACTCAAAATAAATATGGGACTAAGAAATTCCAGATAGTTTATGACTGAAGAAACAAGGAATGATATAATCTGTTTAGAGCTAGCCTAGCAAAGAGGAGTTAAAGCTCAAATGAAAGATGATACTAACTTCTTATTAAGTTTATCTTAGAATATCTTTGTTAAAGATTTATACCCTGTATTGGTTCTGGGAAGCTGGGGGTGGGGGGGTTGGGGGGTTTGGGGGGAGGGTAGTGGGAGGAATGGAAACATTTGTAAAAGTTTTTTTTTTAATTTTCAATTAAAAAAATAATTTAATGGCACATAATAAATCAGGGCTTGTGTGTATAAACTATTACTCAGATATGACACAGAGGCAGAACACATAAAAACTGGAAATGGATAGAAATTTTAAAGAAACAGTCACAACAACGAGAAAAATTATGGAATAAATCTATAAAATTTTCCCCAAAGTCTAACTTGAAACGGATACAAAAATTTATATTATTGAATCAATTAGAACTATCTATTTTGTTTTCAAAAAAAATATGCAGAATACACCAACAAATAATTCTTAAAGAACTCTTAAACAATTACCTTCAATATCTGCTTTTGAATGTTCTCCTTTTATTAAAAATTTTAACATCTTCTTCAAAACTTTTTTATGTGATTTGGAAGGTTGGAAATGCAATGCTTGGCACCTCAAAAGAGAAAAAGAATAACTGCAGTTAAGGTATGTCCTAACTAATATAGAAATTAAGCATGCTTCATTTTGTATTAATTAATAATTTAGTTCTAGAATGTCAAAAGCTATATGGATATAGTTTATTAGTAACATATGTCACATGATTTAGTAATTTCCTGTGCATAATTTGGAATTATGAATCCTGTTTAAACAACTGCACTTTTTATGGAATTAAAATCCAGTGAAATATGCAGAATCTTTCATGTTTTTTATTCCATCTCCCCAAAACAAAATGCAATATGTAACTGAAGACTCAATCATCCAGGCCAAAACAATCTAAAAATCTAGAAATCATGTACATTTCAAGATGATAGATACTCTTCATCTGCTCTCAGCATCAAAATGCAATGAACTGTTGAAGAGAGGCAGAGTACAGCATCTTCAACAAAGATCAGTAAATATAAGAAAAGTTATTAGTATGAAAAAATAAGGCTGGAAAAAAAGTTACACCCAAGGCGTTAAAAATACTATATTTCTGATATATCTTCCTATATCTAGGGTTACGGATCCAGTTGCAACCGATATGGTGCAACGGGGCCGGCTGTCCACCACGTGCACAGCACACGCGCACATGTGTACTTACCACCCGCGAAGCTTTGCGACACTTTAGCTGCTCGGCAGAGCATCACACAGGCGTCGTATGCTCCGTGCGCGGAAGCCCTGATCGGCTCAAATACAGGTAAGGGCGGCGGGCGGACAGGTGGGCCCTCCAGAGCACTGTACCGGAACAGTACCTGGTGCTCCCAGCAGGCACTGATACACCCATACCGGGGCGTACCGGTTGTATCCCACCACTGCTAGATAAGCTCTCTCAATATGGATGCTATGGAAAGTAGTAAAGATTATGCTGTTCCAGAGAGCCTTGGGGATTGATTGAGCACCATCTGAAACCAGTTTTTATTTCTAACTTTTTAAATTAGCTATTTAATTTGGTAGTTGATTTACTGTAGTTTATTTTGTATTAGTTTTATTCAATGTTCTGTAACTCTTACAATTCAAAGGCATGTAGGTTTGATAATTAAATATTTTTTCTTGACTAGCTAGGTCAACAATAAATATGTCTTTATAAAGATTTTAATGAAAACTTTCATTCTACAGCAAGTCTTTGATAACCATCTATAGATGGTTATACAGCCACTTGTCCTAACATGAAATCTGATGAACCCCAGTTTTAAATAAAATTTATTATCTTAATTGAAAGTGTTTTAATCTCGCAACATTACCAAATTTAACAATATTCAAATTAGTCCTCCTTGCAATCTTGCAAGGTTTTAATCAAAAAGGTAGGTATTTCCTATAATGATTACTTACATCATTCTATGTGAATTGTTAATTAGAAACCACTCTGCTATATAATTGCTGACTCTCATTTACAAGGCAAATTAGGCTGGGACATGCTAAACACTTAAACAGACATTTGGATATGGCAATTACATAACACAGGAACTAAATTAGAAAAAAATGTTTAAGTACTGCATAAGACTTACCTTACTGTATACTGAGGACAGCATGTCTGATTCATAGTAGGCTTATAAACATATTTTCCACTTCTGTGAATTAAAAAGATGAACATATTTTGATGAATTCTTACAATTCTCTTAAGCTAAAATATATAATAAATATCACACCTTAGAGGCAAAAAAGCTTTATGTAAAAATCAAATTATATAATCCACTATATAATCTATAAATGTGTTACTATACCGTACGTAACATAAATCTTCTGAGCTTTCTAATGTTAAACAAGCTCATCATCCCTTTGATGGAAACACTTTTTTCATCTTCATTTTCCTGATAACTTTACAATTAGTAAAGAGCCGAGGTGGTGCAGTGGTTAAATGCAGCACTGCAGGCTACTTCAGCTGACTGCAGTTCTGCAGTTCGGCTGTTCAAATCTCACCAGCTCAGGGTTGACTCAGCCTTCCATCCTTCCGAGGTGGGTAAAATGAGGACCCGGATTGTTGTTGGGGGCAACATGCTGACTCTGTAAAACGCTTAGAGAGGGCTGAAAGCCCTATGAAACGGTATACAAGTCTAACTGCTATTGCTATAGTATTATAATATTTTGGATGGCTATACAAATTTTAGGTAGTTATCCTAAACCCTATCAATTTAGCCCCTCTAACTTTAATGGATATTTTCCACAATATATAGAAAAAGATATGGATGACAAGTTCAGCATATTCAAATTCTGACTCCTTTAAATTCCGTGGAATTAAAGATGAATGAAGCAATAAATATATGATACAGAGTGGTAGGATTTCATTCCAAACTTTCATTCCCTGATAATCAAAGATACGGGGTACCAGTGTACCATATCTTAAAAAGCCGCCAAATTTTATTTGTTGGTAGATTTATATCACAACATTCTTGCAGGAGCTAAAGGCAGCTATAAGTATGCTCTCCTCTAATTTTAAGACAATCACAACCTTGTGAGTTTTTTTGCTCAGAGAGAATGTCCATTTTCCATGATGGAATGTCCATTTTCCATTTTCCTGAGGTAGACCTGAACCAGGGTTTCCAGTTGTGGTTAAATGTTTTAATCAGCAATTAAGAAGATCCTGTATTTGCAATAGTCACACTTATGGAGGTGGGACAGCACTCCCTCCCTCCATAATATTCATTATGTTAGAACACAGTATAAATAAGAAGCAATAGATTACATGTGGATCTATCCAGAGTGATAATTGTTTATATTACTGTGAATACTTAAAATACTGGTATAATTTCTTAAGTCTCATTTTATACTGCATTTTATACTAAAAGTTATACTAAAAGTATTGAAATTTTCAGATAATATTTGGAGAGTTATTTTATGTAGTAAGATGACCATTGGTGTCATCACCTCAAGTAATGTCTAACACTCTAAATACATGGAGGTACTTAATGATTTTATGTATTTTATAGGACATCAATAGTATTTTACTGGTTATGATCCCATGTTTTTTTATACTGGAGTTTAATCTGGAATATTCAATTAATCGCTTACCTTCGCCACCCTCGATCTATAAGATCCTGGTAGTCTTGAACAGTCAGTGAGTGAGCCCACATGCCTGGCGCAAATATTCATACAAAAAAATATTTATATAAATATTGGGAGAACTTTGCTTCAAACAACGGAAAAATGGAACTCTCTACATGGGTCTTAATAACACAAATTATTTTTAAAAATACTATTGAAACTTTTCAAAATCATAGTTAAACACATAATTAACATTAAATCAATGCTTCGGTACATTCTGCTACAAGCACATATGGCTTCCTCAACATCTTGTACTTATTTTCATTCATTAGATTACTTTTCATTATGTCTGGCTTCATATAATACGTTAGATCAAGGTTCGAGGTTCATTTTATTTATATGCCGCCCTATTCCCGGCGGGACTCAGAGCGGCGCACAAACCCAAGGAGGGGAAGGGAAACACAAAAACTACAACAAAAAAGTACAGGGCATTTAAAACAACCAACAGCCACACGATTCGAGAGGGGAAGGGAACTCATCGACCCCAGGCCTGCCGACACAGCCAGGTTTTAACGGCTTTTCGGAAGGTCTGGAGAGAGGTGAGGCTCCGAATCTCTGCGGGGAGCTCGTTCCAAAGGGCCAGAGCCGCCACAGAGAAGGCCCTCCCCCGGGTAGTGGCCAGATGACATATGTTCTATGATTTCAGCCAGTGAATTTATAGTTCGGTATGTTAGACGATCCAGTAAATTGGGTCTATTAAATAAGCCATGGGTTAGTATGCTGCAAAAATACAGTCCTCAGTCAGTCTTCCTGAAGCAGCGCACTTTCCAGATGTGATAGTTAAAATTCCCAGAATTTGCCAACCAGCATGAACAAAATCTGGGTTAACGCTCTTATATCTGAAGGAGGGTGGATTTAAATCAAGTCGATTTAAATCACTAGTAAAAAGGTTTGATTTAAAACTCGATTTAAATCATAATTTTTAAAGAGCAATTGTCATCTCTGTCCTGCAGCAGCTACTCCTCTGACCTGTTGACTCACCATACAACAAATCTCTATTTCTTTTCTTTAAAATCTATTACTTTCTTTAATTGGGGATTGTACAAAACAATGAAGCATAAAGTACAATAAATGCAATCTGATTGAGTACATAGTGATTGACTAGTTTCTATGCATGGCTGGGAATGCTATATATTTCTATTAATTTGCACTTGATTTCTTGCCCATCTCTCTGTTGTGGGTGTATAATAACAAATGTTTAACACATATGCCCAGCCCATTCTATATGTGTTCCCATGCGCCTGAGAAAATATGCTGGGGCATATAAAGGCCTATGGATTATAATAAAATGTGCTTATAGACGTTTTCTGAGTACAGACAGTCCACTTACAACAATAGCAGTAGCAATAGCAGTTAGACTTACATACCGCTTCATAGGGCTTTCAGCCCTCTCTAAGCGATTTACAGAGTCAGCATATCGCCCCCAACAACAATCCGGGTGCTCATTTTACCCACCTCGGAAGGATGGAAGGCTGAGTCAACCCTGAGCCGGTGAGATTTGAACAGCCGAACTGCAGAACTGCAGTCAGCTGAAGTAACCGGCAGTGCTGCATTTAACCACTGCGCCACCTTGGCTCTGTCCATTTAGTGACCATTTAAAGTTACAACGGCAACTGGAAAAAAGTGACTTATGGCCGTTCTTCACACTTACGACCGTTGCACCATCTCCATGATCAAAATTCAGAATCTTGGCAACTGACTCATATTTATGACGATCAGAGTGCCCCCCGGGGGGGTCATGTGATCACCTTTTGTGACCTGACAAAAGCAAGTCAATGGGGAAGCCAAATTCAGTTAACAATCGCCGTACTAACTTAACAATTGCAACGACTCACTTAACGACGGTGTCAAAAAAGGTCGTAAAACAGGGCAAAACTCGCTTAAACGTCTCACTTAACAACATAAAATGTGGGCTCAATTGGGGTAGTAAGTCGAGGACTACAATCATAGGAGGACTGTCCTTTGGAAGCCAAGAAAGGGGCTAGAGGTGACGCAGTGGTTAGGGTGCAGTACTGCAAGCTATTTCAGCTGACTGTTATCTGCAGTTCAGCGGTTCAAATCTCACTGGCTCAAGGTTGACTCAGCCTTCCATCCTTCCGAGGTGGGTGAAATGTTGTTGTTGGGGGCAATATGCTGACTCTGTAAACCGCTTAGAGAGGGCTGAAACTGCTATTGCTATATTGGGAGGAAGAAGACAAAAAAAAATGAAGACCGAAAAGCACCAGATAACTTGTAAAGGATGCCCTGAAAACGGATCCCACCGGACTTATCGGAAGCGAACAGGTGTTTCCTTTCCCTCTTTCTATTTTTAATTCCAACTCTGGTCATTTAAAGGGCGGGGAAGGGCTCGAACTAGAGATGGGCTAGACGGGGCCGGGGGTCCTTTTGCGAGTGGTGACATTAAGTGTTTTTTAAAGCAGTGTTTCTCAACCTTGACAACTTGGAAGTCCTATGGACTTCAACTCCCAGAATCCCCCAGCCAGCATAGCTGGCTGGGGAATTCTGGGAGTTGAAGTCCACAGGACTTCAAGTTGCCAAGGTAGAGAAACACTGTTTTAAAGGATAACCCAGAGAGGCGCTTGGAAACTGTCCGGCTTCCACTCCTCGCCTTCAGCCTAAGCGCGGCCTATTATCCCTGCCTCACACGGCAACCGAAAGACTCGCCCTTGAGGCAAATGAAGGGGGAAAAGGCTCGGCTTCTGCTCTCTCCCCCCCGCCTCCGACTCGTACCGTGGGAGAAGTTGCCGCTGTCGTTCTTGCAGTAACCGCAGCGGTAGCCGCCGTCTCCCCCCAGGTACTCCACGATGCTCAAGGAACCGCCTCCCATCATCGCCATCTCGGCCGCCCGGCCGCCTTTTCGATGACCTCCTGTCCGCCGCCCAGCCGAGGGAATCTCTCGGGCAGCCTAAGCAGCGGCGCCGGCGCCGGCGGCCGCCATTTTAACCGAGGGCAGAAGGCAGCTCGATTGAGCGACATCTTCCGGTTGCCAAAGGCCGAACGCGTGGCAGCTTCCATTTGCGGGGCCGAATAGGACTATTTGAAGCCGGGAAGGGGGTGTGGGGGAAACCTCATTAAAGGCTTGCTTTTATCCCTGTGCTTGGTGTGACGGCCTCCAGAAGCTTAACTGGATAACTAAACAGTTTTTATTTCTTTTTTATTATTATTTACTTATTAAATGTTTGTCGCCCATCTCGCCCCAAGATGAAGCTGTAATAAAAGCGTTAGCCTGCATCAGATTGATACGGCTACCTTACTGGGTTTTGGTTATAATATAGATACACACACACACACACGGATGGAGATGGATGGATGGATGGATGGAGAGAGAGAGAGAGAGAGAGATGATAGAGGGATGGATGGATGGATGGATGGATGGATGGATGGATGGATGGATGGATGGATGGATGGAGAGAGAGAGATGAGAGAGAGAGAGATGATGGATGGATTGATGGATGGATGGATGGATAGATAGATAGATAGATAGATAGATAGATAGATAGATAGATAGATATAGATGATAGATAGATAGATATAGATGATAGATAGATAGAGATAGATGATAGATGATGGATGGAGATAGAGAGATATGATAGATGGATAGATAGATAGATAGATAGATAGATAGATAGATAGATAGATAGATAGATAGAGATAGATGATAGAGATAGATAGATAGATAGATGATAGAGATAGATAGATAGATGATAGATAGATAGATAGATAGATAGATAGATAGATAGATAGATAGATAGATAGATAGATAGATAGATATAGATGATAGATAGATAGAGATAGATGATAGATAGATGATGGATGGATGGATGGAGATAGAGATATGATAGATGGATGGATGGATGGATAGATAGATAGATAGATGATAGATAGATGAGATAGATAGATAGATAGATAGATAGATGATAGAGATAGATAGATAGATAGATAGATAGATAGATAGATAGATAGATAGATAGATAGATAGATAGATAGATAGATAGATAGATATAGATGATAGATAGATAGAGATAGATGATAGATGATGGATGGAGATAGAGAGATATGATAGATGGATGGATAGATAGATAGATAGATAGATAGATAGAGATAGATGATAGAGATAGATAGATAGATAGATAGATAGATAGATAGATAGATAGATAGATAGATGATAGAGATAGATAGATGATAGATAGATAGATAGATAGATAGATAGATAGATAGATAGATAGATAGATAGATAGATAGATAGATAGATAGATATAGATGATAGATAGATAGAGATAGATGATAGATAGATGATGGATGGATGGATGGAGATAGAGATATGATAGATGGATGGATGGATGGATAGATAGATAGATAGATAGATGATAGATAGATGATATAGATAGATAGATAGATAGATGATAGAGATAGATAGATAGATAGATAGATAGATAGATAGATAGACAGACAGACAGACAGACAGACAGACAGACAGACAGACAGATAGATAGATAGATAGATAGATATAGATGATAGATAGATAGAGATAGATGATAGATGATGGATGGAGATAGAGAGATATGATAGATGGATGGATGGATGGATGGATAGATAGATAGATAGATAGATAGAGATAGATGATAGAGATAGAGATAGATAGATAGATAGATAGATAGATAGATAGATAGATAGATAGATAGATAGATAGATAGATAGATAGATAGATAGATGATAGAGATAGATAGATGATAGATAGATAGATAGATAGATAGATAGATAGATAGATAGATAGATAGATAGATAGATAGATAGATATAGATGATAGATAGATAGAGATAGATGATAGATAGATGATGGATGGATGGATGGAGAGAGATATGATAGATGGATGGATGGATAGATAGATAGATAGATGATAGATAGATGATATAGATAGATAGATAGATAGATAGATAGATAGATAGATAGATAGATAGATAGATAGATGATAGATGATAGAGAGAGATAGATAGATAGATAGATAGATAGATAGATAGATAGATAGATAGATAGATAGATAGATAGATAGATAGATAGATAGATAGATAGATAGATATAGATGATAGATAGATGATGGATGGATGGATGGATGGATGGATGGATGGATGGATGGATGGATGGATGGAGATGGATGGATGGATGGATGGATGGATGGATGGATGGATGGATGGATGGATGGACGGACGGACGGACAGACAGACAGACGATGATAGATAGATAGATAGATAGATAGATAGATAGATAGATAGATAGATAGATAGATAGATAGATATAGATGATAGATAGATAGAGATAGATGATAGATGATGGATGGAGATAGAGAGATATGATAGATGGATGGATAGATAGATAGATAGATAGATAGATAGATAGATAGATAGATAGATAGATAGAGATGATAGAGATAGATAGATAGATAGATAGATGATAGAGATAGATAGATGATAGATAGATAGATAGATAGATAGATAGATAGATAGATAGATAGATAGATATAGATGATAGATAGATAGAGATAGATGATAGATAGATGATGGATGGATGGATGGAGATAGAGATATGATAGATGGATGGATGGATAGATAGATAGATAGATGATAGATAGATGATATAGATAGATAGATAGATAGATAGATAGATAGATAGATAGATAGATAGATAGATAGATAGATAGATAGATAGATAGATAGATAGATAGATGATAGAGATAGATAGATAGATAGATAGATAGATAGATAGATAGATAGATGATAGATAGATAGATAGATAGATAGATAGATAGATAGATAGATAGATAGATAGATAGATAGATAGATAGATAGATATAGATGATAGATAGATGATGGATGGATGGATGGATGGATGGATGGAGATGGATGGATGGATGGATGGATGGATGGATGGATGGATGGATGGATGGATGGATAGATAGATAGATAGATAGATAGATAGATAGATAGATAGATAGATAGATAGATAGATAGATAGATACTCGATCCAGAAAGTAAAACGTTGCAGGGTTATAGTAGGTCAACTTTATCTTCAGACAAATAAATGTAACAAAAGGTAATGTTACTGTTCTATTTTTAAAGACTAGGAAGAACTTGAGGAATTTTATTTCAGGTGCCAAGGTTAATCTGAAGAGATGCCATTTTTTGTGTTTCCTTGGTCACAAAAAAAGAAAAGGCTGCTCAAAAGGCAGAGGTTAAAAGTGAGTATCTGAAAAAGCCTGCCAGTCATTTCAGGAAAGCATCCTAGGTCCCAAGAGTAAAAGTCTAATTTTATAATAATAGACAGTGCATATTAAAGTGATGTGTGGGCTTTTGTAGTGTTAAATTGCCTATTCTGCTCTTATATTGGTAGCACATCTGTTCTGACCCCCCCTCCTCCATCCAGTAACGACAGCCGAGACAAGCGTAAAATGGAATGTCCTTTAATAACAAGTCCAGACAGATAAGGACTTTGGCAGCAAGTCCGACAAACCTTGGCAGCAATGCAGACAAACTCTGGCAGCAATCCAGCCTGCCAAGTTCGTTTCTCTTTAGTCCAAGCGTTGACTTCTGCAAGAAGGGCGTGGCACAAGCAGTCTCTTTTATAGTCTGGAGAGGAGCTTAATGACCATCAGCTGAGCTTAATTACCTCCTGTAATTACGTAGTTGTTCTTGATGCCGAGTAGCCCTTCGACGGCATGCATCCCGGAACAACTCACAGTTGGTTTCTGGATCACTCTCGTCTCCTCCCCACTGATCCAAGGCTCAGGCGCCCCCCCCCCCCGGTGGCCAACCAGTCTCTCTGCCCCCTGCTCGAAGTCGGAACCCTGTCCAGGGTCCTCCACATCCTCCAGGGCCGACTCATAGGGCCCCTCGCTGTCGGAGTCTGGTGGCAGCTCCAACGGCTCCTGCCGGGCCACAGCACATCTAAGCTTTCTCTTTGTTGATAAGGTTCATCATCTTGTTGGGCATTGGGTGGCTTTTTTAAAATGAAGCGTGGAGTAATTCAAGTAGCAGATGATCAATTAATGTAGCTTTTGCCATCCTTCTTTTGGGCTACATTAAATTACCAAGAGACAATTGTTTGGTACATGCTCCGCTAGCCACTGCTGATTGTTACAGAGCTGAGAACTAACAATGGCCATTTGGGAGTTCTTTTTTGCACCCTCATTTATAGCTCCAATGTGGAGCTTTCCTCATCCCCAGGAAATAAACAGTCATAGCCCTTCAGCTGCCCAATTCTCTGTCCTCAGAGGAAGTGTTTTTCCGCAGCTTACACATTTTATGTAGGGCGGATTCTTCTGCATTTTCAACAGATCCACAAAACTAAACATACTTCATTCCCCACAACATTCATCCTGCTTCAGCTCAGTTGAGGACTGATTGCCTCATTGTACAGGTGCATTTTTTCCCTGTTCTGGAAATTCATCCAGCACTAAATATATTTCTTAAGACCTCTTCATGTATTAACTTTGAAAGGATGTGTGCTGCTGCTGTTTTAAATGTAACAATATTATCCATTTCTGTACAGCAGCAATAAATCATAATAAATGGCACTGTCTGGTTGGTTTCCACTAAACTCTTTTTTCCCCACATCCTTTCAGAAAAGATATGTTCATATAAAAGCAATGAAGAAACTAGAAAACCCTGCATTTTTGCGTCTGGGGCCTGGGAGTTGAACATTTTTTCCCAAATGATTTCCCATTTCCCAAATCATTATTTTCTTGCTATATACATTATGTGTCTATAGTGAGCCGATTCTTTGCATCTATTCTTTTCTGAATGCATTAGTATTCATATAATTTGAACTCGGGACTGTGTCCTGTTAATTTTTAAGCACAAAAAGTGACAAGGTATCTACTTCTGAGATATGCTGCAGAAGCTGGATATGGCAAGATCAGAAATACATATTATCATTTTGTCATATGGGTTTACAGACATAGACTCTTCATGGTATTGGACCTGGGTACTTGAGAGACCGCCTGCTGCCAATTACCTCCAATTGACCGATTAGATCCCACAGATTAGGCCTCCTCCAAATTCCATCCGCCGGCCAGTGTTGACTGGCGACCACTCGGAGGAGAGCCTTCTCTGTGGCTGCTCCGACCCTCTGGAACGAACTCCCCGTGGAGATTCGAACCCTCACCACCCTCCAGGCCTTCCGCAAAGCCCTTAAAACCTGGCTGTTCCGACAGGCCTGGGGTTAAAGAGCTGTTGCCCCCATCTCGAATGGTATGACTGTTGTGTGTTTTAAATTATGTATTGTTATGCTTTGTTTTTTAAATTTCTGTCTGTATTCCCCTTCCCTGGTTTGAGTTGTGAGCCACCCTGAGTCCCCTTCAGGGGGAAAGGGCGGCATATAAATGTAATAAATTGAATCGAATTGAATGAGAAATATAGAGCTGAGGTGGCGCAGTGATTAAATACAGCACTGCAGGCTACTTCAGCTGACTGCAGTTCTGCAGTTCGGCGGTTCAAATCTCACCGGCTCAAGGTTCACTCAGCCTTCCACCCTTCCGAGGTGGGTGAAATGAGGGCCCAGACTATGGGGGCGATATGCTGACTCTGTAAACCGCTTAGAGAGGGCTGAAAGCCCTATGAAGCGGTATATAAGTCTAACTGCTATTGCTATATAGTCCTTGCTTAACCAGCTTTCATTCAGCATATATTCAGTTATGATGGTGCTGAACAAAGGGCAGTCCTCTAGCTTCTGGCCCAAGGTCATGTGAACAAAATTCAGTCCTGTCACATTTACAACCGCAGTGCGCCTTTGTTCTCTTTGCCTCCCTACTTCCACTATCCTGGCCATGCAAGGGGAGATGCTGTGGAAATGTTTAATAGACCAGTGATCCTCAATCTTTCTGGCTTGGTGGCACAACATGGGGAGGGGACGGGAGGGGTTGGTTCTGTGAAAGTGGTAGGCATGTGCATGCAAGCACACCCAACTCCATTTGTATGAGTGGCCCAGGGATTTGGGATCCCTGAAGGTAGTATAGTCCACCAGGTAAGAACTATGAGCTGTGTCACATCAAGCTACTGATCAGGACCTCCTTTCATGTACCTGCCAAGCCCTCCTTTCACAAAACAACCGGTACAAAAGGAACTGGTGCAAATGGCAGTTTTGACTGCACCAGTTATTTAAGGAAACTGGCCAGCGCGGAAGAGGAGCCAGGCGGTAATGATGGGCAGTGCAGCCAGTGGCCAGGGTGATTGATGGATCAGAAGCCAAAAGTAGGGAGATGGAAGGGGGGGGAGAGGTTGCTGGGAAGAATTGGAGGCAGTCCCTTACCTGCCGAGATGGCGCAGTGGTTAAATGCAGCACTGCAGGCTACTGCTAGATCAGCAGTTCAGCGGTTCAAATCTCACCGGCTCAGGGTTGACTCAGCCTTCCATCCTTCCGAGGTGGGTAAAATGAGGACCCAGATTGTTGGGGGCAATATGCTGACTCTCTGTAAACCGCTTAGAGAGGGCTGAAAGCCCTATGAAGCGGTATATAAGTCTACTGCTATTGCTATTGCTACCTTCTAAGAAGCCAGGTGAGTACTCGCTTAACGACCATGTGGATTCATACAAAGATTCTCAGGACTGCCCTCCCCAAGTTGAGCAGTCATGCGACATTTCACTTAACCGGATCACTTGGCATCAAGTGAGGGCTACTTGTACTTCAATAATTACTGGCTTTTTGATTATGTGCCATCAAGTTGCCGATTGCCTTTAGTTAATCCACTATTTAATCCTTATTTAAATTGTTCCACTCATAGGTGTGGAATATTTGTCTAGATGTGAAGAAATAACATTGCAGATTCAGATATTTAAGACCGTGTTTTTCAACCACTGTGCCGCGGCACACTAGTGTGCCGTGACATAGTGTAAGGTGTGCCGTGGGAGAATTACTTTATATATAGTCAATATAGGCACAGTTAAAAATTTTTAACACTTTCTAATGGTGGTGTGCCTCGTGATTTTTTTTCATGAAAAAAGTGTGCCTTTGCACAAAAAAGGTTGAAAAACACTGATTTAAGAGATGTGTTCAACAAAAGGCGATGAAATATTCTTTGTACTTTGAATTCATACGATGCTGGCATCATCATATTATAACATGTATACTAAAGACTTAGATGAAATGTATACACCACCTAATCCAAATGGCCCTGGCACATTACAAGCAGTCCTCGATTTACAACAAAAGTTACAAGCCCCACTTCCAAAGGTATTTACAATCCGATTCAAAGTTCTGACTCCCTCACCCCAAGGTCATTTTGGGTGCATGGCAATTGGCCTGCATTTACAGCTATTTACAGTACCCCCATCATGACCAGAATTTACATTTTTTTGCTGTTAACCTGTGTTTAATTTCAGTTTCCAGCAAAATAACATCCATTCACTTAAAGACCATGCAAAAAAGGTCGTAAAATCATGCACAATTACCTGATGACCCACCTAATGACTGTTACAATTTACGACCCGTATTCTTTGCTCAATTACTCGTAAGTCGAGCACAATCTGTATTCATTAAATCAGTGTTTCCCAACCTTAGCAACTTGAAGATGTCCGGACTTCAACTCTCAGAATTCCCCAGCCAGCGAATGCTGGCTGGGGAATTCTGGGAGTTGAAGTCCGGACATCTTCAAGTTGCCAAGGTTGAGAAACACTGCATTAAATAACAGTAGTATATGATCAAAGGTATTTTTTCAAGAGACAGCTGGACTCTCTTGTTCTTCTTTGAAAATGTTTCACTTCTCATCAAAGAATCTTCTTCAGTTCTGAATGGATGGGGGAGCGAGGAATGGAAGGATTTTCAGCAGCATCAACTCTTGTCACCTACAACGCTGTGAAATATCTAACTACCCAATCAGCTCTTCTAATCGGCAATACCACCCATCACACCAACAAGTCACAGGACTTTGCCAGCAAGGTTTGCAAACTAAAACTGGACCCTAAAATTAGTTTATTAAGACTGCGTGTTCACTGACATTTATTAATGCAGTCAGACTACAACTGTCTAAAATCTGCTCATTTGGATTCAAAAATAAATCTCCTTGATGCATTTATATTATGTATTATTTGTATGATGCATATTAGAAATCTAGTGATGGAATAATATGTGCTAGGAATGGAAGAATACCATAGAATTTTATAAGTTAACTAATTCAGCTTCATTTATTTTTGGTATCAGCTATAATACCACTACACTTTGTTATCTCATGCAGCGTTCCAAGAAAATACTTTTAAAAGAGTAATTTATAAGGTGCAGGGTAGCTTACAAGCATCTACTAGACCAGTGATGGTGAACCTATGACACGCGTGTCAGTGCTGACACGCGTAGCCATTTGGGGTGACACGCACAGGATTTCATGCGATTCATCCTCGGCTCCTGCACAGCCGCCGAGGATGAAAGAATCTGTGCTGGAGGAACCGGGGGGGGGGGGGGCGGGACGTGTGATCTCCCCCTCACTCACTTACTGTATCACCGCCGCCCCTTTCTGAGCGCACGCACGTCATCAGCGCGGTGAGGGAGGACCCGCAGGAGAGGAGCGCGGGAACAGTGCGCGCCTCTCTCCAGTCAGGCCGGCACAGAGAGTCTGCTCCTGGGACTGTCGGTTACGACCGCACCACAGCAGGGAACAGCGGAGTGCCAACGGGAACTGTGAGCGCCATTATACATTTTTGTAGTTTAAACTATAAATTGCGCAAAATTATGTTTTTGTCGAAGTGATACACAACGCGAGTTATGCTCGATTTTTTGCCGATTTTTGACACACCACGCCAAAAAGGTTGCCCATCACTGTACTAGACTGTACCTATAGTCCAAAAAGTATTTTCAAAGGCAAAACTTCTATGTTATCATCTGTATTTAATATTTGTATTCATTATTCTGTAAAGGTTATCAAGCTTGCGCAACTCAAAAATGACTACAGAGACATTTGAAATTGTTAATCTTAAACACACAACCCGTTGTAAAAGTGTATCGAAGTGTTTAATTCCAAGTGGTTGCTTCTGCCAAAGTTTCAATAATAGGGAGTGACATCCACAAGTAACTTTGTTCTTGTAAGCCATTTCTCAACGACATTCTACTTCATCCTTCTTTTCACCATAAACATTTGAATGCTTATGCTAAATGCAGAATTACAGCCAAATGGTATGATGGAGGAAAGCAAAATATTTCAACTAGGTAAGTACATTCTATGATGTAGAGCGTCTGATGCACTTCTCTTCTCAGCCTTTCTTCCTTCTTGGTCTTGCATTTCCACTCCCCATTTTTCTTCTCTACACCACCATTCACAAATAATGAGGTTCAAAATCTATGGAACTATAAATAAGCTCTATAAAAGTGCATATTCTCCTAAACTAAGATATAATTAACACATACTGCTGCAACATAAAGGAACTGGGAGGGTACCATTCTAGTCCTTTAACATTTAAATGTTTTAGGCACAACTATCTATGTCTTGCAATATGAATCTCCTTGGACATTAAAGATTATTTTAAAAAGGATCTTTAACTCAGTCTTTTTCAGGCACATAAAAGAAGGTATGCTCTGCATCACTCCAAAAATACAGAGCAAACTCCCTTGGGAACTCTTTCCACCTCTGAAGACGGATCAAATGTCTTCTTTACTGAGATGTATCATATTTTATTTGTGTGGTTAGCTAACTTTTTGCTTTATGGAAAAGTGAAATATAAATTCAAACAACATAATATTGACCAAATGAATGTGTAATAAGACAAAGCCGATTCAGAATATAAAATCTACAATGAGACTAATTTGCTGTTACAGCAAATAAATAATGTACAAAATGTTGTATAATACAACATTGTTATTTAGAAAACCTGCATGCATTCCACTTATTCAAGCAAATATACAATACTTAAACAGGAAAGTTTAGCTCATTTCCATCCAAGATTAGGCTGGTTCTTAAAGACCTATGGAGGATACCTGTGTAAAAGAATGAGGTTGAAATCTGCAAAAGATAGATAAAATTCAAGTCAGCCCAAACTAACAATTATTGTGCTTGAATATCAACAACGAAAATGATATCAAAAAAATTAAAGAAAAAAATAGTACCTTACATTCAGATCAGCTTCATCTCATGTCTGTGACTGTGCAAGAGGTGGAATCATTGGCTGTGAAATTTCAAATATATCCACAATTTTCTATGTGAAAATAAAAATTTAAAGTCTTTTAATCTATAGTATTATAGATAAAATGTGCATTAATAAACATATCCAACTTTCAGCCACCATTAGTTAAAATATTATGCTGTTAAATGCAAAGTTATTGCAAGTTAACAAAGCTTCTGACTAACATTTATTTTTACCAAACAATGTAAACTCTGGATATGTGCTGCATTTTCTTTTAAGATGGAAGACTGTATAAAATACATAAATGAAATCCATTGCTATTTTGATAAATAGCCTATCTTACACACATTGAAGGAAGAAAAGAATAGTATATTTTCCCCTTCAAAATTACAGAACCAGGAAATTGCCTTTCCATATTTTTAAGATCTAAATAATAAAGTTTTGCTAATCATAGTTGTAGCATTTTAGGTACAAAAACTCAGTTCAGGAATATTTAAAATAACTTCCGGAAATAAAATAATTAACTATACCATCCATTCTTGATAGCTCATTGATATGACAGCTTGCTTCCGTGCGTGAGAATCCTCATAATTTTCTATTCCTTGTGGACGTAAAGGCTCTAGCAAAATATTGTATTTTGGGGACACATGTTTATATTTAAAGAAATGAAAATTCAATTTCACTAAAACAATATAAATTCAAGTATATGTCAAATTAAGAGACGAAGACATTTTAAAACAATTCCTAGTGTTAGAAATATTGCAACATTACCTATTATAGGAAGCTTATCTTGATCCAGTTTTATTCTTGCAAGTCCATCCTAGGAAAAAAAAATCAATTTACCTCTAAGAAAGCAAACCTATCAGAAATAGGTTATGGAATATGAAATATATTTAGTGGGCTGAATTCAACGGCAATAAGAATGATAAACAAATTTAGCCACATATTATTTGTTTGACTTTGATTAGGTTAATTTTATTATTACAACCAGTTATATGAAATAGACTATGATTCAGTTATGGTTTAGTACAAAAAGCAAATCCAGTCATTCAGGAATTAGTTCCAGTTTTAATCTTTTAAACAGTAAATAGATGTAAGATTTAAAACAAAACGTGATCCATATTTCAAGTGTCTAAATATCATAACATATTATTTATAATTATCAAGCTTCTTTCAAAATCAATTTATTACCACTGTCAAAGGGAATCTGGTTTATAAAAGTGAGGTTAGTAAATTATAAACATACATCAAACTATTTCTATTACATAAGAGATGAAAGAAGAATTAGTCAACCAGCAGTCCTCCAACATGGAGGGTCCAAATCTTGTGTTTATATTTGTGGCACAATACATTTTGCTTTTATAATTAAGGGAGTAAATTCTTTTTCCTTACCCTTATTAAGAATGAGACATGAAACATGTTTTCCACAGTTCGTGAGAAAGAATTTGGGTCTGTCACAAACTCAAGGAAGGATATTGGGGTAGAAGCTATAATGTAAAAACAACATACTTTTAATATCGATACATTCATTTAGCTGTTCAGCCTATTTCTAGTTTATTTTCTGTGTTCAACATCATCTAACTATAATTTATCTATGAATGGAAAAAATTTCTAAGCCCACATTTAATAGTTTTCACTATTCTTTTTTATTTATTTAAAGGTAGGTCTAATCATGGTCTGCAGCAGAATGAGAAATGCAAACTGAATTTTCTTAACAAACCTTAGACATATGCTATCTAAATGATTTTCCTACACAAAAGTATTATCATAACATCAGATTGAGAAATATGTATATAGAGAGCCAAATTAATGTAACTGAGCATTTACAGTACAAATATCACAATGAAAATTAAGCTAATTGCAGAAAAAAATACAGCTAAATGTTTCAAGCATACAACCTCTTTACAACTTCAAATGATCTTTTCTGCTCAAACATTTTTGTTCTGGCATCCTCGATCTTATACTCTTCGTATCCTAGCCACCATAACAATACTTAAAGGAAATGCTGAATTCCCTTAACTTACGCTCTTCTGCGTAATAGGCTTGTAAGAATCCCAAAATCCGTTCTACTTCCTTTTCAGTAGCTTCTTGGTGAGACTCTTCCATTTTCTTTAACTAAAAAAAGAATTAATTTAGCAAGTTATTATCAATATAGCTATATTTTATGACAATGTTACAGTAGTCTTCCCCTTCCATTATAATATTCTTAATTTCTTTTTAAAATGTTGCCGTTTTCCTTAAAGCATACTTTATTATGGTTGCTCATAACCAGCAATACTTTCATCAATGCAAACTTGATTTGTGGGATAAATGAAATGATTTTTAAAAAGAGTAAATATCTGAGGATGAGGATTTTCTTTCTGTTTCCTAATAGATATGTGATGTATGCAAACATTCTCTTATCTAACCGATAAGGAGAATGTGCAAAAATAGAACTGACCTCAAATAATTCAACTGATATGAAGAATAAGCTTTTATATAAAGAATAAGCTTTTAAAGTTGACTTTAAAGTTTTATGCACCATTTACAAATTACAATAATCAGCTGCTTCAAAGGACATTTTTTTCAATGTATGTATATTAGAAGATTATTGGGGCAAATATTACATCCTCCTTCTGTACAATGTCAGAACCAAACATCTGCAAAAAATCATTATTCATCATCAAGCTTTGTTATAACAAAAAAAAAATCTATTTACGTGTCCTCTTCTGTTACCGTGCTATGAATTTCAGCTGGAAGTTTCTCATCCCCAAAGTAACATTAGACTTTACTTCTCACATGTAACTCACTTGTGCAGGCATTACTCTGTTTCCATCTGAAGTTGCCTTCTTTCGTTGCCTTTCAATTCGTGGCCTTTCAACCGGAGGATCAGGAGTAAATGTGCCTAACCTAAGCCAATGAAAACATTGTTAATTCTTTATATGGGGCTGCCCTTGAAGAGCATCCGGCGACTTCAGCTAGTCCAGAACGCGGCCGCGCGAGTGATTGTGGGTGCACCTTGGTTCACCCACATAACACCTATCCTCCGCGAGCTGCGCTGGCTACCTGTCGATCTCCGGATGCGCTTCAAGGTGCTACTAGTCACCCATAAAGCCCTGCATGGTAGTGGATCTGCGTACTTGAGAGACCGCCTTCTGCCAATTACCTCCCTGCGACCAATTAGATCTCATAGATTGGGCCTCCTCCGAATTCCATCGGCCAGCCAGTGCCGGCTGGCAACTACAAGGAGGAGGGCCTTCTCAGTAGTAGCCCCGACCCTTTGGAACGAGCTCCCCGTGGAGATTCGTACCCTCACCACCGTCCAGGCCTTCCGCACAGCCCTTAAGAACTGGCTAGCCCGTCAGGCCTGGGGACAAAGATAGCCGCCCCTCCCGAATGATGAATGAATGTTGCTTATTATTTTTTACTATATGTGTCTACGTCATTGTTTGTATTCCCCTTCCTGATCTTTATGTGAGCCGCCCTGAGTCCCCTCAGGGAAAAGGGCGGCCTATAAATGTTAATAAACATCTAAACATCTAAACATATAACATTCCAAATAATCTGAAGACATAACACTGTAATTTTGCAAACATGACCAAGAAACTAGAAAAATGTAGCAACAGAACACCCACCCACCCCCCAAAAAACCCACCCTGCTGAGATTAGATTTTTTTTCAGTTTTAATGCCTTCAGACCTAATCAAGTTTTGATGTTAGAGTCATGTCAGGATAATTCAGATGAATGCAAAATCTTAGTCTGGTTACTCTCAACTATACACATTTCTTGCTCTTATTTCAAATTTTAAAATGTTATTACCCAAGAGCAGGGGTCTCCAAATTTGGGAACTTTAAGACTTGTGAACTTCAACTCCCAGAATTCTGGCTGGGGAATTCTGGGAGTTGAAGTCCACAAGTCTTAAAAGTTCCCAGATTTGGAGACCTCTGCCCAAGAGCAACAAAAGGAAACATTCATAGAACACCTTTAAAGCACTTTGGAAAGAATACCAATTATGGAATAATAGCAATAGCAATAGCAGTTAGACTTATATACCGCTTCATAGGGCTTTCAGCCCTCTCTAAGCGGTTTACAGAGTCAGCATTTGCCCCCAACAATCCGGGTCCTCATTTTACCCACCTCGGAAGGATGGAAGGCTGAGTCAACCCTGAGCCGGTGAGATTTGAACAGCTGAACTGCAGTCAGCTGAAGTAACCTGCAGGGCTGCATTTAACCACTGCGCCACCTCGGCGCAGTGGTTAAATTAGGGTCAATAGCATTTTCTATCAAGAAACCTCCTTGCCCCAAACCGATTTGATGTAGGTGACATGGAAGCTGGGAATGACAACATAATAAAAGGTCTTCGGTTTCTTTATCTGCAGAAATCTTACAAGTCCAATCAGATAAAAAACATAAAACCTAGGTATCTTGCTCACTTCAACGAGGGTTCAGGCATTCCAGAAAACTTCCAGAAAATATATGTGAGGCTTTCCAAAGTGCTGAGAACAGCTGAGAAGAGCCGAGGTGGCGCAGTGGTTAGGGTGCAGTACTGCAGGCCACTTCAGCTGACTGCTAGTTCTGCAGCTCGGCGGTTCAAATCTCACCGGCTCAAGGTTGACTCAGCCTTCCATCCTTCCGAGGTGGGTAAAATGAGGACCCGGATTGTTGTTGGGGCAATATGCTGACTCTGTGAACCGCCTAGAGAGGGCGGAAAGCCCTATGAAGCGGTATATAAGTCTAACTGCTATTGCTATTGCTATTGCGAACAAACCTCAAAGAGAATAGTAGACAAATTATAATGTGCAAGATTCTTTAATTGGGCTATTCAAGTCCCAAGCAACAAAAAAATCTATAGCGTAATTCTTGTGAAAGTTATCATACCAGACTGAACGGTGGACACCACAACTCACATGAAATGGAAAACAGGGGCCCTCCTAAAGTATTTGTTTGCTTCTTCACCAAGTTTATGCCAAGCATTATTAGGTAAGAATCCACCAGCAACCTGTTCTTCTTCACTATCACTTTCTTCCACTTCCAAACGATTTAGACCCATAAGTGATAACTGTAGAAGAAATATATCACGGTATCAATTTGCATTTTTATACAAAATAATGACAATGCAAAATTAGAATCTGATTCAAGAAGAAATATGTTAAGGTGCACAATATTTTGAAGGTAATAATATGCTTATGAAGTTACCTTTATATTTAAACCTATACAGCAGTGTTTCTCAACCTTGGCAACTTGAAGATGTCCGGACTTCAACTCCCAGAATTCCCCAGCCAGCATTTGCTGGCTGGGGAATTCTGGGAGTTGAAGTCCGGACATCTTCAAGTTGCCAAGGTTGAGAAACACTGCTATACAGAATGATACTAACTACAGTGCATTGCAACTTTGATCTGAAACTACAACATCTTAATCAATTTATCTTGTGTTTTTTTTAAACAGGGAATTCCGTTTAAAATATGTGGTGTATGTTATCTCCTTGCACATACCATTCCCCCACCTCCTCACCACCATCTCCAAAAATGCAGAACTATTTACATAACTGAAATTGAGGAGGCAGCCAATTCTCTTTGAAGTGGTACAAAGAACTATTTGAACTGCCTTACAGACAAAACAAGCAGACAAATATTTTTCCCACCCACCCCCCAAACCCAAACTATCAGCAAGTCTGGTCTGTGATGCCAGGTTTAAAAAAAATGAAAATCTAAAGAAACTTCAGCAGTAATTTTTAATTTTCTTTGGCTCATGACTGGTGATGGAGCAAAAACGAACTGTGACAACATGGTTTACAATTCTAACTATCCAGTACAGCAAAATAATTCTACAGGATTAAAAAAAATGTTTGGATCACTACATTTTTGATACTGAATAGTTTGATTTTCAATACTGCAATAATTCACTAATTTGAAGTTAGTGTGATAAAACCAGAGAAGAGGTTATAAAGCATGATAGCCCAAGAGTTACAGCCTGCATTTAAAATAAGCAATGGGGTTCTAACATCTCTATTAAAATATAGGATTAATGCAACAGCAAGATAACAATCTGGTTCCCACGAACTGAAGAACTTCAAGTGCACTGCATACTTTTTTTTTGCTTTCAGATTCTAAAACTGATATTTCAGCTTATATGAGTGAAATATTTAAGTATACTTTAAATATTGCTATTAGGTTTGCTAAAAAATATTATTTCAAAGTTTAAACAATGAATACATGATGAGTTACTATAATGAAATGTTGATGGGAATATTATATATATATATATATATGTGTGTGTGTGTGTGTGTGTGTAGGTCTTTGGTTATTCGGGTTTTCTCTTTCTAAAATTGGAGGTGTCTTGGCCAGTGTTTTTCAACCTTTTTTGTGCAAAGGCACACTTTTTTCATGAAAAAAATCACGAGGCACACCACCATTAGAAAATGTTAAAAAAATTTAACTCTGTGCTTATATTGACTATATATAAAGTGTTTTTCCCACGGCACACCTTACACTATGTCACGGCACACTAGTGTGCCGCAGCACAGTGGTTGAAAAACACTGGTCTTGGCGACGTTTCGACGAAGTCTCATTCGTCATCTTCAGGCTTCGTCCTTGCTCTTGGAAGCACGAAGCCTGAAGATGATGAATGAGACTTCGTCGAAACGTCGCCAAGACACCTCCAATTTTACGCGGAAGAAAACCCAAATAACCAAAGACCTACATCCTAACACCCGCGAAAACCTCAGACAATATATATATACAATCAAATTCTATTTAATAAAACAGAAAAGCCTTATATTACTATAATTATATTGCTATATAAAAGCCTTATATTACTATATTCTATAAAACAGAAAAGCCTTATATTACTATAGAGCTCATGCAACTTACCAAATCTCCAGCAAATGCAGATGGATCAAATATTGTCATATCTGAGTGTAACTGATTTGCTTTTTCTTTTCCGATATTTGATGCCAAAACTAGGAACTGGGCATCCAAAGCAGCCTCCCTTGCCCAGGACACTGTTTCGAGAGAAGAAAAATTGTTTGCTAGATTCAAAGGGAATGGAAGACAAGAACGTAATTTTCATTAATATTCAGTTTTTGATGAATGCTTGTTATTTCCGAGAATCGCAAATTAACTAAATAAGAGCAAGTTAACAATCCAAAGGGGTAGAAGAAGAAGAAATGCATTTCTGAGAGAATTCTAAGCAAGATATGCGCCCAATTATTTGCTGTATGATAAGATATATCTATAATTGGCAGTATAGTAGTCCTCGATGTATGACAATTGAGCTCAAAATTTTTATTGCTAAGCAAGTCAGTTGTTAAGTTTTAATCCATTTTATGACCTTTCTTGCCAGGTATTAAATGAATCACTGTAGTTTGTCAATAACACAGTTGTTAAGTGAATCTTTGCTTCTCAAGATTAACCATTGACTTTGGTCCCCAGATCTATGACAAAAGGTGATCACGTGACCCCGGGATACTGCAACTATCATAAATACATGCCAGTTGCCAAATATCCAAATTTTGATCACATGACAATGCAGGTTGTAAGTTGTACAACAGTTGTAAGTATAAAAAATAGTCATGTCATATTTTTCTATCTTAGAATGATCACTGAATGAATGGTTATAAATTGAGGACTACCTATATACAGATAATAATCTATAAAAAACACTGATTTAGTATGGATCAACTAGTTGCATATTTTAATAATATTAACAGCTGAACAATATAAAAACATTGAATACTGTGGCAATGACAATGCGGCATTGATGCTTTACAAAATTTGTTTAAAAAATCTTGGATAAGTTTAGAATCAGGCCTCAGATTCCAAAACACCAAGCTCTAATTTTTTTAAAAAAATTCCTAAACTTCAGAAATTAAGTTTTAAATCTTTCAAGATAACACAGTAAATCAATGAATAGTAGTGTCAAGAATGACAATTACATTTCACAATCATGCTTATATTATTATCAGCAACACAATTGCTAATTGGCTAAAAACAACAACATGTGTACTAGAGGTTTCATTTTTCTCCAAATGAAATCAATTGCTCTTCCTTGAAGCTTAAGATTCAAGGTTTTATCAATCAAGGATTGTCTCTAAAGTGCACTACTATGTCATTGAAAAAGGAACCAAAACAAAGCCACTATCAATCAGAACTAGGTAGCCATTTGAAAACTGAAAAGGTAGCAAAGATTATGTCTTTATTGATACTACCTTGTAATTACCTTGTAATTTTTATTCATTTATATCACTTAGCATATTGCTTGCTTATTCTATGTGTGATTACTATGTTCATTATTACATTATTATCTTGTAAAAAGCATGCTATGGGTTTCTATTAATACTTAAAACAATAAAAACTATTCTTCCTTCTGAGTTTCATACTTTATCATTTACATTCATATCACTTGATGTAATATTTACTGCCCACCAAATATGAAATAAAAATGAAATTGATACTATCAATCAAAAAGAAAGTAACATATGATTAAGAAAGAAACCATTAGAGAGGAAATATATTAGATTGAATTTTTAATTGCTTTTAATTACAGGGAAATAATTTTAGGAAAATAAAGTAATTTTCCTCTCTGCTGGCCTCTTCCAGTTACGTCAGGCCTATAGTAAATTAAACTTCTTCATGTTTTCTGAAGAATACAGGTAGCTACTATTAATAAACAAAATGATTGATATTTTCCTCACTAGAATAAGTTGAATGTATTAAAGTAGCAATGTGACACATATTCTTTCCTTTTTTATTTTATTTGAAGCTTCTAGAAATTTATGGAAAATCAAGCACTGAAAAAAAATTTTTGCGATAATTCTCAACCTACCTCCAGAGAAGAGTTTATCAGCATCTTCTAGAGCTTCTGTCAATTTATCATTATTGGTGCTCAGCATCAGCTCATGGTTTTCTAACAAAACAGGGGGGAAACCATATTTAATCATTGAGAAACCTAAACCAAAAAGGCCACCCCATTAAAACCAGTATATATATCAGTGTGTATACGTATACGTATACGTATACGTATACGTATACATATACATATATATACATACATACATACATACATATATATATATATATATATATATATATACACACACACACACACACATATATATATATTTGTTGTATTTGTGCTGATAAAGGGAGACTAGTATAGATCTATTTCAAGCTATTTAGCTCTCATCAGCTAGCCATATGGCTAGCTGATGAGAGCTAAATAGCTTGAAATACATCTATTCTAGTCTCCCTTTATTTATTTATCAGCACAAATACAACAAATGTAACAAAAAAAGGGAACAGAAAAATATTGGGTTTCTGCCTGGATGGTCTCTTGTGACGAGCCGAAGGACAGAGAATGGAAGTGTGACCTTCCTCCCATATTTGGGCATACCTGGGGCTGTAAAAATCTATATATATATATATATATATATATGTATATATGTATATATGTATATATGTATATATGTATATATGTATATATGTATATATGTATATATGTATATATGTATATATGTATATATGTATATATGTATATATGTATATATGTATATATGTATATATGTATATACACATACATACACACACACACACACACACACACACACATATATATATATAGTCACAAGAGACCATTACGACAGAAACCCAATATTTTTACTGTTGCCTTTGTTACATTTGTGTTGCATTTGTGCTGATAAATAGTCTCCCTTTATTTATTTATCAGCACAAATGCAACACACACACCAATTTGCAAGATATATATATACATATATATACACACACACACACACACACACATACACACACACCAATTTGCAAGATAAGAGTTCCATTTCTTGAAGCCCAAGATGCACAAAGATTACAATTCAGATTTATATTTAGAATACATTTTAATAAAGATTTGGTCACCCTCCGCCCCCCCCCCCCGCAAACTGAGGCATTTAGACTTCATTCATTTAGAAGAATGGCGATTTAGGGCTCTCAAGCTCCATCACCTCCAAACAAGCAAAGTTGGGGGCGGAAAAGATGCAAGACTGGAAATTGCACCCCATCCACCTTCCCCCAGACAGGAAAAAAAGAATCCCCAGACAGGAGAAGAGCAGACAATCCACCCTGGGTCTCGCACGATCCTAAGACGGATGAGGTTACCTGGTTTGGGGTAAAGAGGCGCCTGCAAGGGAACAAGGAAGCCCGGAGACCCACCCAAGGACGCACCGCCTCCATGCAGACAGGGGTCGAGCGTCAGCGGACCGATCCAAGGCCACCAGGCCGGTTTCCTGGATCAACCGGGATTACTTCGCGCCATTTCCCTCCTAATTTGTGGGGATGGGGGGGAGGCGGAGGGACTTACGCTGAACGGTAGAAATTAGTTCTCGGTACTGTTGGCGGAGAATGCGGCGCGTCGTCATTTCGTCAAGATTCCTCCCCGGAAGTTTTCACCTCGAAACGGAACCAGACGGGCATTTAAGGGCCCAATCCCTGGTACCTGGAGTAGCCCGACATGGCATTTAGAAGCTCGGCCAGGGACAAGATGAGGCAGCGCTCCCGGTTCCGCCTCTGGCCTCAGTCTCCGATCTCTCTCCTCTCTCTCTCTCTCACCCCCTTCTCAGCTGTTCTTCCTCGCGCACTGAACGCCGGGAAAAGGGGGCGGCGCCAAGCCTGACATAGAGATAAATAACGGAGAGAGAGAACCCTCAAGGCCGAGAGGGGAGTCGCTGTTGTCACAATGGATTTTAGAACGAGGCAGGGTCATTTCGCCGGAAGGGAATAGGAATGAATAGAAGAGAATAAGAATAGGATTAGAATAGGAATAGGAATAGGATAGGATAGGAATAGAAATAGAATAGAATAGAAATAGAATAGAAATAGAATAGAAATAGAATAGGAATAGGAATAGGAATAGGAATAGAATAGAAATAGAATAGGAATAGAAATAGAATAGAATAGGAATAGAATAGGAATAGAAATAGAATAGGAATAGAATAGGAATAGAATAGAATAGAATAGAATAGGAATAGAATAGGAATAGAATAGAAATAGAATAGAATAGAAATAGAATAGAAATAGAATAGGAATAGAATAGGAATAGAAATAGAATAGGAATAGAATAGGAATAGGAATAGAATAGAATAGAAATAGAATAGGAATAGAATAGGAATAGAATAGAATAGAAATAGAATAGGAATAGAAATAGAATAGAAATAGAATAGAATAGAAATAGAATAGGAATAGAATAGAAATAGAATAGGAATAGAAATAGAATAGAAATAGAATAGAATAGGAATAGAATAGGAATAGAAATAGAATAGGAATAGGAATAGAAATAGAATAGGAATAGGATAGGAATAGAATAGGAAAGGAATAGAATAGGAATAGAATAGAAATAGAATAGAAATAGAATAGGAATAGGATAGGAATAGAATAGGATAGGAATAGGAAAGGAATAGAATAGGAATAGAATAGGAATAGAATAGGAATAGAAATAGAATAGAAATAGAAATAGAATAGAAATAGAATAGGAATAGAATAGAAATAGAATAGAAATAGAATAGAAATAGAATAGAAATAGAATAGAAATAGAATAGAATAGGAATAGAATAGAAATAGAATAGAAATAGAATAGGAATAGAAATAGAATAGGAATAGGATAGGAATAGAATAGGAAAGGAATAGAATAGGAATAGAATAGAAATAGAATAGGAATAGAAATAGAATAGGAATAGAATAGAAATAGAATAGAATAGGAATAGGATAGGAATAGAATAGGAAAGGAATAGAATAGGAATAGAATAGAATAGAAATAGAATGGAATAGGAATAGAATAGGAATAGAATAGGAATAGAATAGAATTGGAATAGATTAGAATAGGAATAGAATAGAATAAGAATAGAATAGGAATGGAATAGAAACTTCATTGTCAGTTTGAAGGTACACTAATTGGCATACTTGATCCGGAACCAAACTGGCATCACTGCAGCTTCAAAGTTGTATGATAATATTGTGTAAAGCGGAGTTCTCAAAGTTCGCAAGTTCAAGATGTGTGGACCAGCTCCCAGAATTTCCCGGCAGTCCACACAAACTGAAGTTACCGAGGTTGTGAAACACTATGTTAAAAAAGAGGTGGACTTGGGAAGAAGAAAGAGAGCAATTTAATAAGGAGAAAAGATTACACAATCCTAAGAGAGAAGCGTGAGAAAGAAACTCAAAAGGACCCAACTTGATTTTGTTTGTCATGCAGAAACTCGAACAAGCTTTTTAGGTTCTGTTGTCCTACCATGAACCAATAAAGAGCACTTGTGGAACTTATGCTGGTCCTATTTCTTGAAAGAGCGCCATTAGCATATAGGCAACTGTAGTTTGTTCCAAGTGAAGTTTCTGGATGATCTTGAAAAGTCTCAACCTTAATATAATAGGGATATATTGACTCTAAATCAGTGGTGGGTTTCAAAAATTGTTCGAACCTACTCTGTGGGTGTGGCCTCCTTTGTGGGAGTGGCTTGCCACCCATATGACCGGATGGGAGTGGCTTGCCACCCATGTGACCGGATATGAAGATGCCGACGACACTTGTCAGAACCACCTTAAATTACCCCACACACAGCACTGGCATGCATAAGAATATGATGTAAACTTGCTTTTTAAAAGGCATCTTTGGTGTGCGTTAAAACAACTTCAACACACGCAATATTCTGATTGCACCACAAACGCAGTAGTCATCCTTACCTTTCACAGAGGCCCTGAGTTTTATAAATATGAGCATGATAGTGTAGAATAATCATATCCAAGGACCAGTGGTGGGTTTCAGAAAATATTTGGAATCTCTTCTGTAGGTGTGGCCTGCTTTCCGGGTCCACTGGTGGAACCTCCTCTAACCAGTTCGGTAGATTTGACGAACCGGTTCTACCGAATAGGTGCGAACTGGTAGGAACCCACCTCTGGGGTAAACATATGATGTAACAAAGGTATTCTCACCAAAACTCTTTTCTGGAGAATCATTTATATCAGTTATGTGAGTCAGTATGGTGCAATGGCTAGATGCTGTAATAGAGTTGGAGAAACCCAGGTTCAATTCTACCCATAGCTACAGAAGATCACTGCGTGATTTTGGACAAGTTACTTTCTCTAAGTCTAAGAGTGGCATGGTAGCCTAGAAGTACAGATACTTGCCTCATGCTCAGGAGTTGAGAGTTTTGATCCTAGGCAGTGACAGATGTTTCTCTACATGACTGCAAAGAGAACATATCTGTTGTGAACTTCACATAGGTGTCAGGAAGGGCATCTGGCCAGCAAATACTTAGCTCCATTCAGCTGCAACTGATTCCATCCCAATACAAGAGATTACAGGATTGTAAAAAGAAAACCTCTCTCTCCGCCTCTGCTACCTACCTGAGAGGATTGTGGTATGGAGAAGTGAAAAGTTTGAAGTTTGAAGTTTAATAACATTTGTATGCTGCCAAATCCCGTGGGACTCCGGGCAGCTAACAATACAATAAATCAAAAAGAAGAAAAGGAAAGAAAAGATAGATTTAAAAAACACATCATGCACTCCATTCTGAGTAGGGCTGGACCATATTTTGGGGTCAACAGCCCTAGGCCTGCCGGAACAGCCAGGTTTTAGTGGCTTTACGGAAGGCCGGGAGAGTGGGAAGGGTCCGGATCTCTGCGGGAAGATCGTTCCACAGGGCCGGGGCAGCTACAGAGAAAAAAAAGAGATACAATATATGTCCAATATATCCATGAGCTTACGGATAAAAGGTACAGTATCTAATAAATAACTATTCCTAAAAATTGACAGTACCATGATTGAAACATCCCATTATTTTCTACAGAAAAGTTATTCCTCGAAGGCCGATATTTCATTGTTTTCTATAAATTGGCCTCATTTATCATTTTTATCATTTTATTGACATTTATAGGCCGCCCTTTTCCCTAAGGGGACTCAGGGCGGCTTACATTTCATAGGAGGGGAGTGCAAGACAGGACACAAAAGAAATGTGAATAAAGGAAAATAACCAATAAAACACAACATTCATTCGACATTCGGGCGGGGCGAGATTAGGATCTTATGATCCCCAGGCCTGACGGGCTAGCCAGATCTTGAGGGCTGTGCGGAAGGTCTGGACGGTGGTGAGGGTGCGAATCTCCATGGGGAGATCATTCCAAAGCGTCGGAGCTGCAACCGAGAAGGCTCTTCTCCGCGTAGTCGCCAGTCGGCACTGACTGGCGGATGGAATTCGGAGGAGGCCTACTCTATGCAATCTGATGGGACGAAGGGAGGTAATCGGCAGAAGGCGGTCTCTCAAATAGTCAGATCCACTACCATAAAGGGCTTTATGAATGGTGAGTAGCACCTTGAAGCGCACCCGGAGATCAACAGGTAGCCAGCGCAGCTCACGGCCTGATATACAATCTGCATAAAAACTTGATCCAGCCTAAATGATGTCTTGTTCTTCAGACACTCTGTCCTTTTTCCCATTGCAACCTTCTCATACTATCAGAAGATCGTCCTTAGCTTGTTGTTTTTTTTAAATCCAGTTTTGCAGATAGGAACAGCAGCTACAAGTCAAATGAACTTGGCAAGGCTCCTGTTTATCAAACCAGAATCAGATTGCACGCAAGGATAACTGGATAGAGCTGGCCTCTTTTTCTGAAACCAAGGGGCACAGAAAACCATGCACTGTCATGAAGAAAAACAAAAGGAAAGCAAAAAGAAATGCCTTCCTTCAGCAGGGCTTGTGCCAGAAGCAAGAATTTATTGTCTTAAAAAAATAACATAAAGACAAACTTTTGGTCCATCTGAAAAACAATTTCACAGTGGAAAATTAGTAGAGTTTATTTTATTATTCATTGGTGTAATAGTTAATTTATTTCATACATTTTAAACTTTATATCTGTGAAGAGTTGATAGTTTTTAAATTAACATAGTTTAAAAAAACGACAAGCAGATGAATTAGAATATAATTGCTAAAAATACACGTGACCTTTCAAGCCCTTACATCTCACAATACTATGCTCTGGTATAAAAGCTCAGTGCTTACAGTAGTTGTGTTTAAAAAGTCTAGCTTTTCAGGGAAAACATAGAGTTGTGAAATCATTGTTGCCATAATATACATGGTTTAGTAGTCTAAGTGTAGACTATTGTCTGGTCAAACCAGTTTTTTTTTTTCCTTTCACGTTATTGAAACTGTCCTGGTCTGTAAACAGAGAGTATTTCTGTATAATGAGAACAGCTTCTCTGTTAATGCTCCAATATTATTAGCTCCTTTCTAGTCCTGGCACTCTGACAACTGAATAAACATAACCATGGGATGAGAAAGTGACTGTCTATAGAGATGGGTAAGCCTGGGGGTGCAGGAAAAGAGATGTGGAATTATTAGTGCAGGAAAAACACTATTTACAAAATATTACTCCAGATACGCTGCAGTGTAAGGCACTTAATTACAATCAAAAATAATCCATCTGGAGGCTCATTATGCACATTTGTAAAAGAGTGGTTTGCTTCTCTGGTTAGCAATGGAGATTCAGTCTCAAGTAATTAAATCTGAAGCAACTACAAAAAAAAAAAAGGATTTATAGGCTATACTCAATCCTAAATGTATCAGCCACCGGTTAATACAGCCTTTCTCAGCATTTTTGCCCTTGAGAAACCCTTGAAATAACTTTCAGGTCCCATCGAATATCTGTGTAGGCACATATATGTATGCATGTGTGTGTGTGTACATGTGTGTATACATACAGGAGAGAAATATATAGAAATCTACAAATAAATGTGAAACCTCACAATACAATTCACTTCTAACCTACATTTTACCACATGTTCAAGAAAAGCAACGTGAAAGGCTGTCAATGAAGCCATAGCACATAAAAATTTCCATTACTGCAAGTATACACAATGTACAGCATTATTATTTTTTATTTCTTTTCAGTCACAACTTTTTGTGGAATCTCCGGCACCATTTCTCATGGTGCCAAGAGTTCCATCAAAGCCCAGTTGAGAAAAACAGGTCTAGCCTATTGTGTTATGTCAGCCTACTAGTTGTTGATTCAAGGTATTGTGCAAATTGCCCCAATATAGAGTATATAAATCAACTATAGTTAAGTTAATCATTGATAATGAGCCTACCACTGCGTTTTGCAAATCCAGCCCATTTGAATGAGCTATAGTTCAGTGTGTTGTGCAAAACCAGACAATTGTATTAATTAATAAAACCATTTTCAATTCAACATTGGTTAGTATAAAGTACAAACGAAGCCAAGAATCATACAATCTTGACGATGGTGTTCATGACCACCATTAAAATGGCATCATACAAATATCAATATTAGATACATCATCACATCTGTTGTAAGTATATATGGTAAATCATGAGATTTATATGATAACAATTTCACAAGTATTGAAATCCCTCCCCATCCCCCACTTCTAGTAGATGCTCATGGCTCCTGAAAGCACATTTAATCACTTTCCAGTATGTGACTCATGGAATGGAAACTCCATAGCTCATTTTTGTTGATGGCCTATGTTAAGTCTCAGGTTGTACAGTAGCTGCTTGGAGCTGAAGGTGATTCAGAGTCTCACAGCATACTCTTTAGCAAGATTAGTGAAATTTAAGAGACTTGGTTCCAAGAATACCAGGTACTGAATTATTTTTAATTTAAAGCAGAGGTGGGTTCCTACCAGTTCGCACCTATTCGGTAGAACCGGTTCGTCAAACCTACCGAACCAGTTAGAAGAGGTTCCACCAGTGGACCCGGAAAGCAGGCCACACTTACAGAAGAGGTTCCAAAATTTTTTGAAACCCACCACTGGTCCTTGGATATGATTATTCTACACTATCATGCTCATGTTTATAAAACTCAGTGCCTCTGTGAAAGGTGAGGATGACTACTGCGTTTGTGGTGCAATCAGAACATTGCGTGTGTTGAAGTTGTTTTAACGCAAACCAAAGATGCCTTTTAAAAAACAAGTTTACATCATATTCTTATGCATGCCAGTGCCTGTGTGTGGGGTAATTTAAGGTGGTTCTGACAAGTGTCGTCGGCATCTTCATATCCGGTCACATGGACGGCAAGCCACTCCCATCCGGTCATATAGGCAGCAAGCCACTCCCATAAAGGAGGCCACACCCACAGAGTAGGTTCGAACAATTTTTGAAACCCACCACTGGTTTACCCAATATTATGCATGTAAACTTTAAGTTTTGATGAGGAAGTGACAGGATTTCTTAAGCAGACAAAATGGGATGTGCACCTACACACACGCGCGCACACACACACACACACACACACACCTTTATAGAACAACAGAATAACAGAGTTGGAAGGCGCTTTGGGGGATCTTCTAGTCCGACCCCAACCCCCCACGCACACACACTCATTTGTCTGAAATCCTATACCATTTCAGAGAAATAGTTGTCCAATCTCTTCTTTAAGACCTCCAGGGTTGGAGCACCCACAACTTCTGGAGACAAGTCTTCCCACTGATTAATTGTTCTAATTGTCGGGAAATTTCTCAATTCTTAGTTAATTCTCTCCTTGATTAGTTTCCATAGAAATATTAATACTGTACCTTTATCTTGCACCTGTTGTCTGTGTATATGTGTGTTGTTCTATATACTTAGATATACAATATATAGGTATTTGGATTCCTATAAAAGTGTGCGTATATACAGCAGAGAGAGAGAGAGAGAGAGAGAGGGAAGGAGGGAGGGAGGGAGGGAGGGAGGGAGAGAGAGAGAAACCAGAAATATACAGAAAGAAAAAATCCATTAAAACTATGTGAGAGATAGCTTATGCTTAAGATCAGGAATGATTTAAATTGTTTAAAGTTAGTTTAGCAAGGAGGAGCTAAGTTCAATGTAAAGATGTTATCAATTTCTTATTCTTTTTTCCAATATATTTTAGACTGTTTTTGTTAAAAATGTATACCGTGTACGGGTTCTGGGAAGTCGGGGGGGGGGGGAAGGCTGGGGGAGGGTGGGGGGAGTGGGGGAGGGATATATATCAGGTTTGATGAGACATGTTAGATTTTAATGTAATTTGACTCCACATGTATACTGTTTTCTCTTATATTTTCATTACTATTATTATTATTATTATTTCTTTAAAACTAGGATATGTTAAGCATATTGACATGAAGCGGAAATACACCAATGAGAGGAGGAGTGGGAAACAGAAGAGAGAAGAAAGATGGGAAGAGAGGGATAGGAGAGAGGGTAAGGGGGGAATATGAGGAGGATAAGGAGGAGTGGAATGTAGAGAGAGGAGAAGGAGAAAGGAAGGGAAAATAGGAAAGGATGATGGAGGGAAGATAGAAAGTTGGAGAGAGGTAGAAGAAAGAGGTGTATGGAGAGCAGAAGAGCTATAATGGGTTTTTATTTTTCTGGGCATTGTTGACAAGAAGAACTGATGTAATTATTATTTAATACTATATGATACTGGCTAGGTATAGTATACATGTGAGTGTATGTTATGAAAATGGAAATAAAAAATATTTTTTTAAAAAACTATGCGAGAGAAAAGGACACACCAGCACCTGAGCTAGCTCCGGAGAAAGGTAGCTAGGCCTTTCTTTGTAATGTTTTACCATTCAAGTAGCTGGCAGCTCCTGTGTCTCCTGTAGAGCAGTGACGTATTACAGCTTAGAGTTCCCGGGTCAAATTCCTTACCCGGTGTTATCCAGTACTGTGTTCTCAAACCTAAGCCAATTCACATTAATAGAACTCTTTCATGTGATCCAGGGGGGAAAGGGATCCCATCACAGAGGAGTGAAAGGCAGTGAAGGACTTGGAGAAATGACTTATCTCTTTCCGTTTAGTTTAAGGAAGGAACACTAGGTAAGTCCATCCAAAATCACACTTTGGGGTGTTAGATTTTAAAGTAATATGATTGCACATGTATACTGTCTTCTCTTATTTTTCCTTTAAAACTAAGATTATGTTAAGTATATTGATATGGAAGCATAAATACCATCAACATAGAATGGTGTTTGCTCGGAAGTTGAAATACACCAAGTGAATGAGAGGAAGAGTGGGAAACAGAGGAGAGAAGAAAGGTAGGAAGAGAGGGAGAGGAGAGAGGGTAAGGGGGGGGGAGACGAGGAGGATAAGGAGGAGTGGAATGAAGAGAGAGGAGAAAGGAAGGGGAAGTAGAGTAGAAAAGGATGATGGAGGGAAGAAAGGAGGTAGAAGAGAGGTAGAAGAAAGAGGTGTATGGAGAGCAGAAGAGCTAATAATGGGTTTTTATCTTTCTGGGCATTGATGGCAAGAGGAACTGATGTAATTACTACTTAATATAATAAGATATTGGCTATGTAATAGTATACATGTGATTATATGTTATGAAAATGGAAAATAAATTAAAAAAACAAAATCACACTTTTATAAATCCTTGACAACAGAAAGCTTGATGTATATTATCAACTCAAGTTTGCAGTGTTACCAAAAAAAAGACCTATATTTATGTTTTATATTTCTGACTGAAACTTTCATTTCGCAGTCATTCTCAGACTATATGTTTGCTAGCTCACGTGAGGATCAAAACAAAGTATTTTTTTAAATTCTTTTAGCATATATAATTGGAGTAATGTTCCCATGTGTCATAAAGCCAAATAAGAATGTTATGGTAACATGAGTTATGCTAATATAACTGTTCTAAAGGGGTAGGATTATACCAGGGATTCTTTTTAAATTGTGAGAGTCTTAAAACATGTTATTTATTAACTTTCAGGAGTTTATTTGTTGGTTCTCGGTGTCACATAAAACCGTAAAATATAACAAAAATATTTTCAACCCCAGTACTATTCAATTCAAATTCAAATTAAAAGCTTTTATTGTCATTGCACATTATGTATGTAATGAAATTGGTTTAGCCTCTACTGGTGCTGTCCATACAAGTCCATACACTATACTTGATGTTTTTGATTTCTATCCATCAAAGTATGTGCTAGAAATGTATGATTCTTTATTCTTACCTTGAGTACTTCTAAAAATAAAAATGCTGACACATTGCTGTAGTCAGGGCCGGATTTAGATGAAAAGAGGCCCTAGGCTATTCCACTAATGAGGCCCTTTCACCTCCCATTTTTAAGTTTGTAAATTACATGAGAGACAATAAAATACATCATTACTGTGATATATATCAATATTTATCAATATATATAGCTGGCCTCCCGACGGAGGGCGGCTCTGCTCTGCGGCAAAGGCAGCGAGGCCAGCCGCGTCCCCTGCTGCGCTCAGTTGCCCGGCTCGGCCCCCTCGTCCTCACCTGCCTGGCCGCCGGTGGGCTCCGCGTCGACGGGGCGGCTACTGGGAGCGGCCGCGCCTCTTGCCCGACCACTGGTGCCGGGAATGTGGGCGGGCTCTCCAACTGCCGTGACGCTGGAACGATCTTAACCAATACATTTTTATGTTTGTTTATTAGTCATATGCGTAGAATTTCTCCTTATTTTCGGTTCAGTGTTTTAGTGTTCACTGTTTTTAGAATAGTGTAATTTTAATTTTGCTAACATTTGAATGTAGGCCCCTCTTGATCTTGAGGCCCTAGGCTGAAGCCTAGTTAGCCTATAGGAAAATCCGGCCCTGGCTAGAAATACATGATTCTTTATTCTTACCTTGAGTACTTCTAAAAATAAAAATGCTGACACATTGCTGTAGTATCTTCCTATGGCTTTTTAACTCAATAACCTCATTATCTTGTTAATTTTGTTGTGTTTTGTATTAATTGAAATAACCTTGGAAGTTTATTACAATCAAATTCATACAATATAGAATATTCAAACTACATTTTAAATCTTTGTACCATGTCTGGAAGAAAATGATTGACCCATACTTATACTTAGTGTCTTTCTCAACATTTTCATTATTTTGTATCTGTTACAAATTTATATTTGCCTTTCCCCCAAGCCATTAATCAGCTTGGTTACATAAGAAGGGCAGTCCTAATTTAGAGAAAGGCCTATCTCCGGGATGACGAACCTATGCCACGCGTGCCACAGCTGGCACGCAGAGCCATTTGTCAGGGCACGCGAGGCATTGCCCTGTCAACTGGCCAGCACGCATGCGTGCGTTGGCCAGCTGAGTTCAGTCTTTTTTAAAGCCATTTTTCGCCCTCCCCAGTCTCCAGAGGCTTTATAGAAGCCTGGGGAGAGTGAAAGGAGTCCTTCACACACCCCGGAGGCCTTCCAGAGGCTTCAGGAGCTGGAGGGCAAAAAAACGGCCCTATGGGCAAACCGGAAGTTTGGGAACGGACTTAAGCTCTTAGGGCTTAAACCAGCTCTACGAGCAAACCAGAAGTGATTTGCTTGTAGGGTCGTTTTTAGTCCTCCAGAGGCTTCAGGGAAGCCTCCTGAAGGTCCCTGAAGCCTCCGGAGGGCCTCCAAGATGGCGGGGGAGGCTGTTTTCACCCTCCCCAGGCTCCTATAAAGCCTCTGGAGACTGGGGAGGGGGGAAAAGCATGAAAAAAAATGGGGAGTGCCTCTCATGCGTGCATGCGCACAGGGGGGTGTCGCACATTGCATTATGGGTGCGGCATGGCCACGCATGACCCCCCTGCGTTCCCACCTTATGGCACGTGAGCCAAAAAAGGTTGGCTATCTAGTTTAGCTTTCAGTTTCTCAAAGTAAATATTAATGTAGGTTCAGTATTTCTCAACCGCAGTAACCATGGCTGGCTCGGGAAGTCCACACATTTTAAAGTTAATAAGATTGAAAAACACTGACTTTGATAATAGTACAGATAGTTTTCGACCTACAACAGTTCATTCGGTGATTCTTCAAAGTAACCACAGCACTAAAAAAAGGGACCATTTTTCACATTTATGACAGTTGCAGCAAACCTCCCTTGGCAACTGACTCATATTTATGATGGTTACTGTGTCCCTTGTTCATGTGTTTTTGTGGCCTTCTGACAAAAAAAAACGTAGTGGGGAAGCCAGATTCACTTAACAACTTTGTTACTAACTTAATAGCAATAGCAATAGCAGTTAGACTTATATACCGCTTCATAGGGCTTTCAGCCCTCTCTAAGCGGTTTACAGAGTCAGCAACTTGCCCCCAACAACAATCCGGGTGCTCATTTTACCCACCTCGGAAGGATGGAAGGCTGAGTCAACCTTGAGCCGGTGAGATTAGAACCGCTGAACTGCAGATAACAGTCAGCTGAAGTGGCCTGCAGTACTGCACCCTAACCACTGCACCACCTCGGCTCTTCAACTTAACAATTGCAGTGATTCATTTAACATCTGTAGCAAGCAAGCAGTGGTGGGTTCTGGATCCCATTGCAACAGGTACGGTTGCAACGCGAGCCGGCATCCTCCACATGAACGTGCACAGCGTGCACACACATGCGCGTAGAGTGCGCATACGTCATGCCTTCCAGCGATGCCTCCGCAAGCCTGTGCAACGCTCCAGCTGCTTGGCAGAGCGACGCACAGGCGCTGTACGCACCATGCATATGCACGGAAGTGCCGAAGGCTTTAAAGGACAGGTAAGGAACTCGGGTGGGAGGGTGGGCCCTCCGGAACACCACACCAGAATGGTACCCAGTGCTCCGGCCAGGATCCGGTACGCCTGTACTGGGGCATACCGCCTGCAACCCACCACTGCAAGCAAGGTTGTAAAACTTGGAAAACTTGTTTAACAAATGCCTCACTTAGCAATTGAACTCAATTGTGGTTGTAAGTCAAGGATTACCTGTAGTTTCCAGCAAGACAACAATTATTTCTTGCTGTGGTTTGTCTACATCTTGATACCCTTTGTGAACTTCACAAAAGAAAACATTGTGTTAAAGGGGGACAAATATGTATCAGCATTTATAAGTCATGTGGTAGAAAAGTATCTTCATCCAGTGTGAGTGCATGGAATGAGTCACAAGGATCATGTTGCATGGAGAAGTTCTTTTTCTATACTGGGGTTTGAGTGGTGTGATTGAAAGTGATAAGAGCCCCTAACCTCAAAAGGGATGGCCTTTAACGGTAGTGGGTTGCAGGCAGGGGTGTGTTTCAACTGGTTCGCGGCGGTCCCCGCGAACCGGTTGGTCGGCGAACCTGGAAGTAAGTAACTTCCGGGAACGGCGAAGGGCCCACCCGCCCGCCTGCGTTCCTTACCCGGTTTTGACGAGTTCTGCGCTTCCACGCATGCGCAGGACGCATACAGCGCCTGCGCGATCCTCCAGGAGCAGCTGGAGCATCGCACAGACACTAGTACGCATGCGTGCGCTGCGCACGTGCACGAGGACGTCACCGGCCCCGTTCCAACCGAACCGGTTGGAACGGGGCGAGAAACCCACCCCTGGTTGCAGGCCGTAAGCCCCAGTACGGGCGTACCGGTGCCTGCCAGGAGCACCAGGTACCATTCTGGCACAGTGCTCTGGAGGACCTGCCCACCCGAACTCCTTATCTGTATTTGAGCTCTTCAGTGCTTCCGCGCATGCGCACGGAGTATACAGCACCTGCACGATGCTCTGCCGAGCAGTTGGAGGATTGCGGAGGCATCGTGGAGGCATTGTTGAGGTAAGGACACATGCGTATGTGTGTGTGCATGCATGTGGGGGACGCTGGGCCCCGATGCACCATACCGGTTGCACCGGGATCCGGAATCCACCATTGACCTTTAACCTTTGTTGTATCAGGTCATGGCTTGTGGACTTCAAAGCCCAGAATTCCTCAGCCATCCAGTTCCCAAGGTTGCGAAACCCTGTTATATACTATTCTTCTACTTCCTTTTCCTGGATGTTTCTAGTAAGAAAAAAGATAGGAAAATATTTGAAAATCAAGAAAACGTTGTGGTTAGTTTATGAAATCACTAACTGCCTCCCTTATAACATATCATGAATCAGGTAAGGAGACTGCAGAATAAAATAGAAGCCGAGGTGGCGCAGTGGTTAGGGTGCAGTACTGCAGGCCACTTCAGCTGACTGTTATCTGCAGTTCAGCGGTTCTAATCTCACCGGCTCAAGGTTGACTCAGCCTTCCATCCTTCCGAGGTGGGTGAAATGAGGACCCAGACTGTGGGGGTGATATGCTGACTCTGTAAACCGCTTAGAGAGGGCTGAAAGCCCTATGAAGCGATATGTAAGTCTAACTGCTATTGCTATAAAACTCAAATTGGAAGCAACCTCTGTTCTTTCAAGCTGAAAACTTGAAATAATAAAAACCCATTAATAAATTATGTGTACACTTTCATGGCCATAGTGCACTTTCTATAATTACTGGTTTTTGTCTGAGTAAAGTGCAAGACCCATTACTGATGTTTATTCAACTAACAGGTGTTAAACGATCCCTTTAAGTAATTAAACCTTTCTCATATCTTTTGAAGCAATTTTATGTTTTGAAGCTAGATGAATGCCCAGGTCACTGGAGTGCCATTTTGTGCACCCATTGTTAGGGAAGAAGAAAAGCAAAATTGAACAAAAAACATAGGGATTAAAAAGGGTGACATATCTGCAAAAACCTGAATATATGACAGCTTTAGCTTAACATAACATACATTCATCATACTTAATAACATCCGATGGTTATTTTCCCACCATTTCATCCTATCACTATTAAATAGGTTAAGCTGATACACAATGAGAGAAAGCATTTGTATTTCATGAATTAGGAATTACTGGACTCTTCCAGTCTCACTCCACTCTAATTAAAGTGACCAGATTTTAAGATAGGTAAAGCGGGACACCATTGACCAGGGGGGGCGGGCTCGGAGCACCTGAGCTATAAAAAAAAGCCTTCCCCCGATTGCCTTCCTTCAATGCCCCCCAACCCTTTCAAAAGCCACCCCCATCGCCAGCCTCTCCCAACCGGATCCCCGCCTGCCTCCCCTCAGCTCACCCGGACCAGGTTGCTGATGGCGGCTGCACGGCATGCAGGGAGAGGGGCGCCCGAGAGAAGCAGGCAAAAAAAAAAAACTTGGCCCGGGACCGAGCCTCCTCCTCACCGAGTTGCCGCCGCCAGAAATCCCCCCCCCGCCTGAGGCCGCCGGACGGCTGTCACAAAAACATCGCGTGTCGGCACGCACACGCACAGGAGGGGAGGGAGCTTTACCCCTCATCGGGCACTTCGAGCGAGCCGAGCGGAGGGAGGGAAACCACTGCCCTCTAAAGGCCACATCGGGAACAACACTTCAGAGAAATAAAAACTTTTTTTTTAACGGCGTCATTTTTAAAATTGATAATTCGGCGTCTTTTCTTTCTTTTGGAAAATCGGGACTTTTGAACACGCCGCGGGACACGGGACAAATTTTGAAAAATCGTGACTGTCCCGCCAAAAGCGGGACGTCTGGTCACCTTACTCTAATTATGATAGCAAAGTGCCAAGTTATGCAGTTATCTTGGTAACATCATTGGATATTCTTTTTTTTATTTTAGCATTTTATATTGTACCTCCATTTGGATGGCTGCATTATTGCCTAAACATATCAGACATGGAAACTGAATTTAATTTATTTATTTATTTGAAATCCAGGAGTTTAAACATAGCAAACTGCAAACAGAAATAGGAAAAATAACAGAAGGAATCCTACAATTCATATGAACAGGACGGGGAAATCAGCATCGACCTAATTTGTTGTTGTTGTTTTCTAAAACTGCTTTGTAGAATATTTTCCATGTTTGTTTATAGCACTACGCATTAGGAGCAGGAATTCAGTAGACTTAAAATAGCATCTGGAATTTTAACTCTTAAGTTGCATGAAAAGTTACAAGTGGGTTACAGTTCCTACCTTAATTACTGCTTTTACAAAAAGAGCACACACTGAAGATAGGAAGACAAAGAGTTAAAAATAATCTTTATTGTGAATATTCCAGAAATATTCCAGTACATCAATAAAAGCAGCACTGAATTAACTACATTCTTTTTTTTTTAATGCTGTCCATTTCAATTCTTATATGGCAAAATTGTCTTAAAGGTTTTGGAATAAAACAGTCTGATTCAGTTACACTTTTCAAATATAATTGTGTATAAAGCATTGGGATTGGGAAATAAACAATTTTTCAAATTGCTCCTTGCAAGTATATAGCCGTTAATGTCTATGGACATTATTCTGAGTCATCCAGGTCATAGTTGTCCAAAAAGTGCTTTATCAAGAGACAACTTGTTTTTCTTTGAAGATCTTTCCATTCTCATCCAAGAAGCTTCTTCAGCTCTGACTGGATGGCGGGGAGTGGCCATTTTGTTGGCACAATAAACCAAATTTGCCAACAAATCATGTGATAAATTTCTCTATCTTTTAATATTCCAACTGATTTTAAATTTATCCAGACTTCCTTATTCCTAGTAAAGGAGTGAAACCTGTAAAACTCCTGAAACAAAGAAAACAACCTCCCCATATATTATTTTAGAGAAGATAATTTATTGTAAAATCACTTCCTTTGGAAATCAATTTTGAAAACATGTTAACTACATCATACTGAATATGTCGGCCTTCCAAGGCAGATTAGACACGAAATACAACCTGATGAGCTAATTATACTTTATTATAAGGCTACATTAATAGACCCTTGCAAATCTGAAGTTAAGGGAGTCTCTTTCTCTGCCCATTATGCAGCTGTAGGCTATGCCCTTTCTTATCCAATGATTCTCTAGGCAGGCTCTCTCTTTCTCCCCCCACCCCTGGACATTCCCACATACAATTAACAGAACAAGAACTGACAGGCTGAAAAATGAAGGAAATATTGCTAATATGAACGTATTTTTGAATAGCATCAAATACTGCATGAGAACATTCTGAATGTGCAATTAATAAGGCACTTAAAGTTATGTTATTACATAATACAGATAAGTGAGATCTGCATACAAAAGTACTATTTAATATGTTGCTGGTGACTGCATAGTCTTGGCAAGTAGCTTTTCCAATTGAGCTTCTTTCCATATGTTGTAATACCCCCCCCCAAAAAAAAATCCATTCATGCCCCTTTTGTTTGCATTTCCCTGTTCATTTTTGTATTTCTTCCATTTCTCATCTTACATTGTTGAAAGAAATGTCCTTCTGGGTTCAGCTCCAAGTGGGGAAGAAGACACTGGAGACATGGAGGCTGCTTGGAAAGATGGTTTATTGTTGGACAGGGCCACATGGCTTGAGCCCTGAACAGAAAAGGTGATCACATGCTTCAATGTTGGTGGAGAAGAAAAGAGGGCTGAGGAAGGGGCTTGCTAGGCTTTTTATAACCTGTTCAGTCCCACCTCTCTGTTTCCTGTTCCTGTGTAAGAAATGCATTCTGATTGGTTGTCAGACTCCCATGGTGCCATGCAGGGGGCTACTCTCTAGGCTGTTTTGAATCCAGGTATAGAGGAGTTCTCAGATGCCATGTGGAGAGTTGAGTAATATCCCTTCCCCCTGCAGCTGCAGTGGAGAAGTCTTTATTATGTAAAGTGGGCTAGCCTGGCCTTCTCAATGGCCTATTGACAAAGTGTGGATGGGCAGGAAGCTACAGGCAACTATTCTGTCTTTTAAAGCATGTTTCTTTCTTTTCACATCCAGAGAAATATTCTGCCTTTTCAATATTTCCTAGGATATTTCATTTTTCTGGGAGAGGGCTGGATGATAACTTCCCACAACAGTATTGTTGTAAAGCAACAAAAACATGCCCACTGATTATAGTTTAGGCTGAAGTAATGAAATCCATAGAAAAACTCTTTATTTCATTCGTGAATCTGCACAGTTATATAGCTAGCAAGAAATATCTTAGCCACCAGGAACACTGCTTAGCAGATCTATAGTAAGCACATTCTTTGACTGATCAAATTTCTCATGACAGACAAGTTGGGACTTGACAAGTGCTTTTCCTAATTCTGAGTTTTGATCAAAAGCAAATCAAACAGAAGGTAAGATATTAGTCAACGTGTTTTCAGCAAGATTTAACGCCCCATTTCAGGAATTTGGAAACCTAGCTGAAAACTGCATGTGCTCAGTTATTCCTACAGCTATTTTGAACAACTTGCTGCATAAAAAACACCGGAGGACCATATATATTTTCACATATTATTGCCACTAGTGAATGAATTCGTCCTTCAACAACAGAGCAGACCTGTGCAGGCATTGGATACAAATGATACTTGAGCTGGATCTTGACTGGGTGTGCAAAATTAGGTATGGATGCAGTAGGTAGGAAAGGCTTTTTAATATTTTTTTTTCTTAGATTTGATTATTGGATGGAATCCAATGGAGAAAAACATTGGTCTCCATCTTTCTTAACAAAAGCCTGGGTGAAGAGCCTGGTCTTCACAGCTCTTCTAAACAACAGCAAAATGGATATAATGCCTGATACTTTATCACTTGTAGGCTGTTTTAAGTCCTAGGCTTTTAAAGTCATCACTATTATTTTAGCCATTGTTTATCCACTTCAGGATGAAGCCCTCCTCCACATGTTTCCAGAATATACATTCCTCTGCTTTCTTTTGCCAATTAGGCCCACAATACTTGCTGATGTCATGGATCTATCTTGTTTTAAGTCTCTTTCACAGACATTTTTATCAAATGGGAGCCATTCTATGACTGCCTTGGTCCACCTGTTCTTCTTGCTATGTTACTATCCCTTTTCTATTTCAATTCTTTTACTTTCTTGATGATATCATATACTTTCGTTTGTTCTTTAATCCATGTGCAGGTCTTTCTCTCTTGTCTTGTAATGTCAAACATGTATCTTTCCATAGTTCTTTGTGATACTCGTAGCTTTTGTATAGATTGAGGGCTTAGTGTCCATGTGGCATATATTAGAGCAGATGATAAAGTATTTGTTCATATGTCACTCTAAAATTAGGGAAAACCCAGAAAACTCAAAAAGTTATAATTTTTAACTTGGCAGGAAAAAAAAGACAATATATTTAAAATTAATGATTCAAAAGCACGCCCCCTTGTAATTTTATTTAAATATAAATGTTAACTAAATGAAATTAGTTTTATCTTGCCCCCACTCTTGTCTTCTTGGGTGTTGGCTTGCCACTCAAAAGCTGTTACACATTGTCCACCCATGATTTAGAATAATATGTAGATTGTGATGGCATAAAACCACATATGTCATAATAGATGTAATAATTGAAGTCTTGGTGTGTGGAAGAGAAAGTTAAACATAAGCAACCATGAGAGGATTGAAAAGTAAATTTGATGTATGTGTTTGATGCTCTCAAACTGGCATGTAACTGCCAATTTTAGCTGCTGTATACAACATACATTATCCTGACTTACAACTTACTTCTGCCAGGAAAAGGAAAAAAAAGGAAAGCAGTATAGGTGTGTAGGAAGTTAGCATCCACCCTCTCCTAGAAGAATGAAATATCCTAGGTCCTACTACTAGGAAATATTGAAAAGGCAGAATATTACATTTCCCTGGATAAGAAATGGAGAAACATGTTTTTAGGCAGGAAACAGACTCATTCTTTTTTTTTTTTTTTTTTTATTAAATGTTTTTTAAGTTTTAGTTTAAAACTGGTACAACATCTTTCTTAATATATCAATCAATTACAGATAATACAGAAAAAAAAACAAAGACAACAATCAGAAAAACAAAACAAAACACAGGTATCTATTATGAAAAAATAAGAAGTATATCAACTGGTTACAACATGTTTTGGTGCTTCTCTTCGATTGACTCCTATTAATTCAAGTATCTTAACTCAAATATTTGCCATATCAACATCATTATACCTCCGGTTTTAATTATTATAATTATTTAAACATCCTTCATCCTTAGTTATGCTAAGGAATTAGTCCATGACACATGCTGGCAGTTCATTTACTTATTTGTAAAATCCTCTATTATCATCAAATCCTCATGTTCTATTTTAACTAAACATCCATAATATTCAGTTATATCATATATCCTAACATTTTCCCAATATTGATTAACATTTAATTATATGGATTTTATTTAATTTTTTAATAGTGCTAATTATTATAGTTAATACTCTTTATGTATACCCTAAAGGTGTTTTCTCATATCCAATTGTTAGTTATCATATCGACTCCACATTATATACATTACTATTAATATCAATTATTATTCAACTATATCTGTTACACAAAAAAGCAATTAGATTTAGCTAATTTTCAGTTATATTCATCAGTCTATCAACCAATTCCAAATTATATATATTGCTATCTATATCAATCATTGTTCAGCTATATCTATTACAAATTGAAGTAATCCGATCTAGATATTTTAGCTAAACATCCATAATATTCAATTATATCATATATCATAACATTTTCCCAGTATTAATTAACTTTTGATTGTATGGATTCTATTTAGTTTTTTAATAGTGCTAATTATTATAGTTAATACTCTTTATGTGTAATCTAAAAGTATTTTCTCATATCCAATTGTTAATTATCATGTCAACTCCACATTATATACATTGCTATCAATATCAATTATTATTCAACAATATTTGTTACACAGAAAAGCAATTAGATTTAACTAGTTTTCAATTGTATTCAACAATCTATCAGCCAGTTCCAGATTATATATATTGCTATCCATATCAGTCATTATTCAGCTATATCTATTACATATTAAAGTAATCCGATCTAGCTAATTTTAAATTTTTTGTCAGCCTGTGTCCCTCCAGCCACAAGGTTTCCTCCGTCCAGTAGCCATTCGTTGAATAGATTTACCAAATGTTTCCATAAGCAAGTCCAAACAAAAATATTTCGGCACCTTTGGATTCTGAATGTCAGTGATGAAGTAATAAAGTTGTTCTTGGTTTATAAAGCTTCCCAATTTAACTTTAATTCTCAAGGGTGGATTCTTCATTCCTTCTGCACACTGTCTCTTTAAATGAGACGTCTTTATGGCTTCCCCCTTCTTCTCTTCCTCTGAGATAGACCAGACACCATTTCTCACATTTTCCGTTTGTGTTTCAGGGACATTTAAGCATTCAACGTTCTCAGTTTTAGCTTCATATTTTAGAATAAATTGATCCGAAACAGACTCATTCTTAATAGCCCCACCTTTCTCAATTGGCCATTAGGGGACCTGAGGTAGTCTACTCTACATAACAAAGATAGGACTAGCTTTCTACAGAAACTCACCACATGACATCTGGGAAGAAGCAATGCTCAACTAAACTTGGACTCAAAACACAGCCTAGAGAGTTGCCTCTACATGAGCCCATGGGAGTCTGACAACCAATCAGAATATATTTCTTACACAGGAACAGGAAACAAAGAGGTGGGGCTGAACAGAGAGTATAAAGCCAGAAAATTTCAGAATCTCGGTCTCTCTTTTCTTCTTCACCCAACATCTGGAAGCATGTGATCACCTTTTTCCCCAGAACCTTAAGTTACCATTAAATCATCTTTCCAAGCAGCCTCCATGTTTCCAGTGTCTTTTTTCCCCCACTTGGAACTGAACCCAGAAGAAGATATCTTCCAACAGATGTAAATGAATTTTTTGAATGCATTTTGTGTGAACGGTGTTCAAAACACCTAGACACAAAATCAGTCCAAGTAATTCTTATTAATAACAGGTCAACACTGAAGACTTAAGCATTGCTCTAACCTTATATATAGATCACGCTCAGTTCTACAAAGTTGGAGACTTGGAATCTTATTTTAAAATAGTATTTCATGGGTATAGATAATTTTAGGATTGGAGCCAATACGTCTGGTCTATTGTTGTCTCCTTTCAGATTAAATTATTGAAGTCTGAGGATAAAGTTTCTCTATTTTTAAGAACAATTCCTCTGAAGAAGGGAAGGGCATTGAAGAAGAGATCCTTTTCTGGACAATCTGGGTATTGTATACAAGCAGGAAATGCTACAATTATTGCCAATATTTCAGAAAGTTGAAAGAAAAAAAATACTTGCAAACATTTATATTATTGTTATTCTGGTTTAGCGTTAGAATCATGTTCATGAAACCAGCCACTTTAGCTCAGAGATGAGCATGTTATAACAATGTGGTAAACCGATTAGTACAGGTTTAGCAAAAGAGGACAGAAATAACAACATTATTTATCCAGTATCATTCTGAACTAAAATAAGCTCTTGTAGGAAAAGGAACCCTTGCAGATTACAGTGGCTGAGTTCACATATTATGTTTAGCCATAGTTTATAGCAATATAGCAATAGCAATAGCAGTTAGACTTATATACCGCTTCATAGGGCTTTCAGCCCTCTCTAAGTGGTTTACAGAGTCAGCATATCGCCCCCACAGTCTGGGTCCTCATTTCACCCACCTCGGAAGGATGGAAGGCTGAGTCAACCTTGAGCCGGTGAGATTAGAACCGCTGAACTGCAGATAACAGTCAGCTGAAGTGGCCTGCAGTACTGCACCCTAATCATTGTGCCACCTCGGCTCGCTTTATGGTAACCATGCTTTTTGAACAAGCAAATGTTGGCTGTTTTTACTCATTAGAGTAAGCCATAAATGAAGATCAGTAAACACATTTTCTAAGTTCACACAATAAGTAAATTAAAGCACAACACCGGAAACAAACTTAGTGCAACTGTATGTGAAACAGTTTTGAGCAAACATTACTGAATACATTTTCTCTCTCTCTATGATGATATATCCATGATACAGCAAATTCTTCCATACAGATTTTCCCTTAGATCTAAGGAAGATCTAAGGCTATTTTTTTTCCTCACAGCTGCTACTTACTACCTAAATCCATTTTGTGGATCCCAGGATGCTATAAAAATCAGAATAGATCCCATAAACCTGAAGTCACCTCAGTCCTGCTTCAAGTCCACAAATAACTTTAAAAAACCTTTACTAATAAGATTTACAACAGGGTGTCTAACCTTGGCAACTTTAAGACTTGTGGATTTCCAACTCCAGACAGTCTGGGGAATTCTGGAAGTTGAATCCACAAGTCTTAAAATTGCCAAAATTGGACAGCCCTGATTTACAATAAATGTCCCTCAAGTACTGTAATGTGTGTGATTCCTTTACAGCCTCTAAAATGTGAGAAACCTGAAATCACAGTACCAATCTTAAAAGTGTTTAGCTTTGGAAAACAGAAATGGCCTGATTGTTTTAGCAACTTAGTTTTATGACTGAAAGATAGTAACAGCAGCTATTAGTAGACCAGGTTTGGTATAGGAAATGCGATCCACATTAGTTTTATCATTAGAGCAGCAGATTAGACTTTGTGTTTGAAACACTGAAGGTTTGTGCCATCTGGGACAACAGAAGCTGGCTTTCTCCCTTTCTATCCCACAAGTCCCGCTAAAGCTTTTTTCTTTTAAATAACCCACATAATCCAATTAGAAAGTGTGATAATGTTGTTTAGTAAATGACGTTAAAGCAATAAATCACAGACCACAAGCTACCTTGGTTTATTAAATGACTTTTTGATTTTTCTAAATGATGCACACAGTGTTATTTATAGGAGGTTCACCACAATAACCACACAAAACTCCTAAGTACTGTTGAAAGAAATGTCCTTCTGGGTTCGGCTCCAAGTGGCGAAAGAGACATTGGAGACATGGAGGCTGCTTGGAAAGATGGTTTATTGTTGGACAGGGCCACATGGCTTGAGCCCTGAACAGAAAAGGTGATCACATGCTTCAATGTTGGTGGAGAAGAAGAGAAGGGCTGAGGAAGGGGCTTGCTAGGCTTTTTATAACCTGTTCAGTCCCACCTCTCTGTTTCCTGTTCCTGTGTAAGAAATGTATTCTGATTGGTTGTCAGACTCCCATAGGACCATGCAAGGGCAACTTTCTAGGCTGTGTTTTGAATCCAGTTTTGGTTGAGTTCTCAGGTGCCATGTGGTGAGTTGGGGCCAATATTATCATGCTTTAATCCCATCCCCCCTGGAGCTGAAGTGGAGAAGCCTTTATTATGTAAAGTGGACTAGCTTGGCCTTCTTAATGGCCCATTAACAGTGGGGATGGGCAGGAAGCTACAGGCAGCTATTCTGTCTTTTAAAACATGTTTCTTTCTTTTTACATCCAGAGAAATATTCTGCCTTTTCAATATTTCCTAGGATATTTCATTTTTCTGGGAGAGGGCTGGATGATAACTTCCCACAGTACTAAATGGCTACCATTTTCTTTTTTCTTTTCCACATGAAAAGATTTCTTTCTCTTTACCAGCACTCCCAAAGTAACTGCATCTTGGAAAACTGACCTTTGTGGGAAACCAAAACCCGACTGTCTGTAAATTATAAAGCTCATCCTCCAGCAATCATAATTACCTCTGATTAAGCTGTCCAGGAACAGGTTTATGTAGCCAGGAAATCATCTGAATGAATCAGCTATGGAGGAGGGAACTAACTGCATACTTGTCAGAAAGTGACTTATAGGAAAACAGCCCTGATGTGATTTGGCCCTGGGTTACTCTGGTGCCAAAGTGGGTCATCTCATTTCCTGAGTATGTCTTTCTTTCCCCAGGAATCTGTAGGACAGCTGTGTCAGACTATGGTGATAAAAATCAGAAGGAGTTGGATAGCATCTTTTCCAAGTAGCCAATTTTATGAAAAGCTCTCAAAAGGTTATATAGCTTTTCATATAATTGGTTAGTTGGAAAGGGTGTAACTAAATTCCTTCTGATTTTGTCTCTACCAAAAACAAGCTTCCGTTTTTCTTTCTCATTCTTAGGCTGTCTTGAACATTTGATTATAATAAGGTGGCATGAGATGATGGTGTCAAACTTGTGTCGTCACTGTGGTGTCACATGATGTATCAGAACCAACACATGACACATACAGCCCATGGGCAAGGAGTTTGACACCCCTGAACTATAGCAAGGGTGACCAACCTTGGTAACTTTAAAACTGTAGACTTCATCTTCCAAAATTCCCTAGGCAGCCATGCTGGCAGGGGGATTCTGGGAATTGAAGTCCATAAGTCTTAAAATTGCCAAGGTTGGACACCACTGGTCTCTATGCTTTTTGGTTGTTCTTTCTGCCTGGGTAAAATAGCCATATCAGAGGTGGGTTCCTACCAGTTCGCACCTATTCGGTGGAACCGGTTTGTCAAATATACCGAACCGGTTAGAAGAGGTTCCACCAGTGGACCCGGAAAGCAGGCCACACCTACAGAAGAGGTTCCAAAATTTTTTGAAACCCACCACTGGTCCTTGGATATGATTATTCTACACGATCATGCTCCTATTTATAAAACTCAGTGCCTCTGTGAAAGGTAAGGATGACTACTGCGTTTGTGGTGCAATCAGAACATTGCGTGTGTTGAAGTTGTTTTAACGCAAACCAAGGATGCCTTTAAAAAAAACAAGTTTACATCATATTCTTATGCATGCCTGTGTGTGAGACAAGTGTCGTCGGCATCTTCATATCCGGTCACATGGGCGGCAAGCCACTCCCATCCGGTCACATGGGTGGCAAGCCACTCCCACAAAGGAGGCCACACCCACAGAGTAGGTTCAAACAATTTTTGAAACCCACCACTGAGCCATATCAATGCAAAGTGTTATTCCATGACTTTTTCTCTGAATATATAGTAATAAACATCTGGAAGCCAGGAAAGTTATAGACTCCTAGAAAGATAAATATACAATGAAAAAAAAATGTACATATGCTACATGAAAGTAAAATGTAGACTACCTTTGAACATTTCCCTGCGCATTCTTACTTGGAGGAAGAAAAAGCAACTTCTTTCTCAAACTTGAATGGACATGCTTTAAAAAACTGTTGTTTCAAGCAATGTTCATTGATTCTATACAAGATTCCAATATTCTATATTGTTTTACTAGAGATCTCTGTGCCTCAGTCTTAGTGGGCATGCAGATTTTTGGAACCCTGGTTTGATAGTCTTTGTTTAACTTCTCCAAATCAGTAAAATAAACGAATTATTAAATTATAGTTTCCATCACCTCTAGCCAACATGGACAATTTGTTGTTAGAATGGTTGAAAATTATACATCCCAATGTTCTGGAGGTTGATTGCTAAAAATTAGTTTATTCCTTTAGCACAATGATGAGGCAGATATGAACTGGCGAGACCTGTAGTATGAAAGAAAGCTATAATTACTGTAAGTAAGTGAAGAATGTACTTTAACTGTTGTTCTGGAACCAGGATAGATATATTCTGATGTAGCTCACCATTTGATGTAGCTCAGTGATGGGCAACCTTTTTGGCGTGGTGTGTCAAAAATCGGCAAAAAATCGAGCATAACTCGCGTTGTGTGTCACTTCGACAAAAACATAATTTTGCGCAATTTATAGTTTAAACTACAAAAATGTATAATTGCAATATATAATTGTATTTAATAAACCAAAAACAAATTATTTAACATACCTGCTTAGTAACTTCTTTGTTCATCAGTCGATTTCGTATGTTGCCCTTGATATTATTGAACTTGTTTGGGGTGCCGTGAACCAGGGCTGTGGAGTCGGCTGCTTCCAGCACCACGTCCTCATCAACATGCCGCTCCAGCCCGCAATTACAAGTCCATGGCACCCCAATAGTTGCTGCTAATGGCGCTCACAGTTCCCGTTGGCACTCCGCTGTTCCCTGCTGTGGTGCGGTCGTAACCGACAGTCCCAGGAGTAGACTCTCTGTGCCGGCCTGACTGGAGAGAGGCGCGCACTGTTCCCGCGCTCCTCTCCTGCGGGTCCTCCCCCGCCGCGCTGATGACGTGTGTGCGCACGGCACGCACGCCTTACCAGCAGCCCCTGCACTCAGAAAGGGGCAGTGGTGATACAGTAAGTGAGTGTGGGCGGGGGAGATCACACGTCCCGCCCCCCCCATTCCTCTAGCACAGATTCTTTCATCCTCGGCGGCCGTGCAGGAGCCGAGGATGAATTGCATGAAATCCTGTGCGTGTCACCCCAAATGGCTACGCGTGTCAGCACTGACACGCGTGTCATAGGTTCGCCATCACTGATTGTAGCTGATTGGAGCAGCAGACAACTCCAACTCAACTGTTTCTGGAGAACCATAAACTCATGACATTGGCAATTTCCACTCTTATCATAGGAAGAAAAACAAAGCAATAAAAAAGAAATTCTTATAGGGGGAAAAAAGCAAAATTGTGCTGTCTGCAAGGAATAAGGAATACTTATTTTTTTTTCATAAGGAATTTTAAAACTTGTGATCTGCAAGTAATGCCAACCAGAAATCTATCATCTTCTTTTCCTAAACATTCAGAGCAAGTCTATGCAAGCTAGCTTATTTAGAAGTAATTCTCAGTCATGTGGGAATGGATAAGCAATTTTCATAAAATTGAAGAAGGCATGAAAGCAGGGGTAGTCAACCTTTTTATACCTACCGCCCACTTTTGTATCTCTGTTAGTAGTAAAATTTTCTAACCGCCCACCGGTTCCACAGTAATGGTGATTTATAAAGTAGGGAAGTAACTTTACTTTATAAAATTTATAAAGCAGAGTTACACCAAACCCCTATTGCCCACCATGGAAGTTGGAACACCCACTAGTGGGTGGTAGGGACCAGGTTGACTACCACTGCTTTAAAGTATATCCAGGGTCAGCCCTACTATTAAGCAATTTGTGGCATCTGAATCACATAGGTGATCTAGGAGGACAACTGTGGTGATTTCTTCTGTGTTTTAGATATTTACTCTTTTTTATTACTGGGCAAAGCAGCATAGGTCACATGTTCTACCTTATGTTTTCTAAGCTAGCCTCGTGGAAGAAGTGACATGGAAGAAATTTATCCTAACAATTCTCACTCCAATAGCTTTAGGGAAGAGAGTCTCAGCTTTTTTCTCATCTTAAGCTGGCCAAATATTCCAAATATTCTGGAGCAGGCATGGGCCTGAATCTTCCTTCCACCGCAGATCAGTTGTAGGTTGTTGTTCTTTCAGTTATTGCTCAAACAAATGTATATGTGAATGTTTGTTTTATCTACATTCTAAATTTTAATATTTTGCAGATAAGTATAATAATTTGCCTGCATGCATTTTCTAGAGGAAAAAGTCTTTAGAGGGGTAAGATAAAGCTTTTTGATTGGTAACATTTGGAACATTCTTTCTGGAAGAAGTCAAAATGAAAAGCTTGATCTGTTTAATTGATTCATATCAGGCAACACTTGGAAGCAGCTTGAGAGACGGTGACAAGGAAAGAACATGTCGAAGCATGCAAAAATCATGTGATTTGCTAGTGGATTGTCTTTTCAAATAAAATATGCCCAGATCAATGGAGTTATATCGCTGCAATTTTGTTTCTACAAATTGTGGTATGTTTGCAGGCACAATTGATATCTGGTACAGCTTTGGTGTATTACATTACTGATGACAGAGGGAGGGAGGGAAAGAGAAAAAAGAACAAAATCATCTGAACCATCCTTTGCAAAATTGAAGTGTGGAAAGTTATCACCCAGCCCTCTCCCAGAAAAATGAAATATCCTAGGGAATATTGAAAAGGCAGAATATTATGTTTCCCTGGATGTGAAAAAGGAGAAACGTTTTAAAGAGAAACTTCCTGCAGCTTCCTGCCCCCACCCACTTTGTCAATGGGCCATTAAGGAGGCCAAACAAGTCCCTTTACATAATAAAGAGTTCTCCCCTTCAGCTCCAGGGGATGGGATTAAGGCGTGATAATATTGGCCCTTTACCCAACTCCCCACATGGCATCTGAGAACTCAACCAAACCTGGATTTGAAACGCAGCCTAGAGAGTTGCCCCTGCATGGCCCCATGGGAGTCTGACAACCAATCAGAATACAAGCTCAGGATCAAAGGCCAAAGAGGGCATAAAACCAGGGACTCAGCATCTCAGCTGGCCCTTCTCTTCTTCTCCACCAACACTGAAGCATGTGATCACCTTTTCTATTCAGGACTCAAGCCATGGGGTCCTGTCTACCAATCTGTCTACCAATCTTTCCAAGCAGCCTCCATTTCTCCAGTGTCTTTTTCCCCACTTGGAGCTGAACCCAGAAGGACATTTCTTTCATCAGAAGAAAACCATATTATACCAAAATCTGCACAGTGTTTTATTTTACATAGCACTACAACGATGTATATTTTAAACTGCAATTGATTTTGTTTATATTTAATGGTAAGACATAGACCATGGCTTACAAATCATAGTGGCTACTACTAGGCTCATTGTTAAATTAAATATAAACAAATCGTACACATTTTGGTTTTTGGTGAGGTATAAATCACATCAATGAAGAATCAAAGTTAATCTCTTGACTGGCTAAGAGAAGGAGGTTTCACTAGATTGCCTCTTTCATTTGAATGGACAGCGTAGAGATTTGGCAATAGTTTTAAAGACATGAATGACGGTAGTTTAACCTCTTCCCCTTTTCACTTTTTTTTCATTTTAGCTGAAAAATTACACTGCCAAAATTCAGTCAACAGACTGCTTACTTTTGGCTCTGTAATCCCAGGGATCATAAATGCACACCCATGACATGTGGGTTCCCCTCCCAGTCTGCAAATCTCTGTTGGCTGTTTCTGCAAGCAAGATTTGTCCAGATTCCATTTATTCGTTTGTGCTGATGTTAAATGTTATTAATAGCTATTAAGTCACCAAGTAAAGCAAGTGCCATGTTTTTTTGCATCAGCACATCTCAGTGAGTTTCTGGCTTTTATATTCCATCTTTCCATTGTGACTCACCAGGAAGTCATTTCCAGCAGAAAAAATAAGGTTTGACAAAAGCAAGCCAAACAAAAGATAATTGTTTTTGAAGGGATTGCCGAATTCATTCAAAGAAAAACAAATCCATGCACACCTTAGCCATTCAGCTAGCTTTTAAATTATTATTTACGCTCCACAAATGCCTGCAGCTGAAACATGACCTGGTTAGATTGATTTCTTGAAACTCTTTCTCTTTTTGTACTTGGTCTTCAAGCGTGCCTACTGGATTTGCATGAATTTATATTATGAATTAATCAAACTGCAATCCAGAAGACAAGGTTGTACATTCTCTGGGTTCCACCACAAAACCGCGGACGACAAAATCGCGCTCGACGAAAGCGCGTACGTGATGTCATCACAGCGCGACGAAAACATCGCGCTGTGATCGATAAATGTAAAAATAAAGCGAAAACCTTACCCTAACCCCCCCAAACCTAACCCTAAACCTAACCCTTAACCTAACCCTAAATCTAACCCTAAACCTAACCCTTAACCTAACGCTAAACCTAACGCTGACCCTTAACCTAACGCTAAACGTAACCCTAACGCTCTAAACCTAACCCTAACCCTTAACCTAACCCTAACCCTAACCCTTACCTTTATGTGAATCGGCTTGCTTTAATTTTATTTTTATTTCAATTTTTAATTTTTTTCGTCGCACTGTGATGACGTCAAATGCGCGCTTTCATCGAGCGCACTTTTGTGGACCGCGGTTTTGACGGGTCACACATTCTCTGAAAGCAGCAGCATGAGAAACACATTTTAGCTGGCCTTCCAGTTTTGTCCGTATAAAGAACAGGAGATATAATGGCCTCTGTAAAATAAAGCTTCTGTCTTTCCTCATGCAACAGCTCACAGTTCTGAGATACGTAGTGTTTATGGCCATAGGAGAATCTTCCTTTGTCCATCTCAGTGTAGTTAAAAGTAGTTTGTCATAAAGCTCATAGGTTTCAGAGGGATTTTTCAAGTACAAATATAGGAAAATAGCCAAATATCCTGGCTCATTTTCTGTAACTCCAACATATGAATGATATTTCTCACTTTTATTTTTTTATGTAGCAATTATTGAGTGTGTTAACTGACTGATACTACTCTATACCTGGGGTGGAGTCTGCATCTTTGCTCAACAGGTTATGCTTAATTGAAGGTGGGTCATTTAAATGAAGGGTAAATGCATTTGATTCAGAGCACTGGAGGAAAACAGAGAGAGCTGGCTGAAGCATTATAATTGGAAAAGAGTGAAGTGCTTGAATTCCAGAAAAGATCCAGATTATATCTCCCCACCCACCCCCATGTAAGTGTACTAAAATTTCTCATGAGATCAATTTTTCTAATGGTTTCAGATTTAGATGAGCATTACTTAGGAAAGACAGTGCTTACGTGGTTTTAATTACATAAAACCAGCATGCTTCAAAAGTGTCATGTCTAAAACTTAGAATGGGAAACTAAAATTGATCACTGTATATGTAAATTCAAAGAATAGCAGTATTCTAATTCTAGTGTGTTAGAAAATGAGTGAAAAAGTCCAAAGAATCTTGCATTTTACATTGAAAGATGGACTTCAAGGACTGAATAGATAAAATATTCTCAGAAATGAATGGTAGCTATTTCTACTACTGTTTTATAGAGCCTAAATGTTTATTCCGAAATAAATATTTCGCCGTGTGTCTGATGCTAGCATAGGTTTGATTGGGTTCAATCATAATAATGTTTGTTTTGGATATAGCTGCCTTCTCTCAACCTAGAAGTATAGGAGGTAAACCATGATTTCTACCTTATAGAAATGTATTAACTCAGCCTTTTATAGTTTATTTACTGAATGACAGTCTCATTTTAACTAGATTCTACTATATGCACATACGAAGATATTCAAGATGATCTGGTATTAGCTATTTTTTTATTTTATTTTAAGAGGTAAAGACCTTAATCAGAGATAAAAGCATAAATATACTTCAATTTACACAAGGGACTAAAAGTGATCTGGAATGTAATTTAAAAAGATGTGTGTAGTTTATTCCAATTTAAACTGAATTTAGTTCCATACAATTTGATAATTTGAGTCAATTTGGAAAATCAGATGGATTCGGTTTTACAAATCAATTAAATTAACAGCTTCCACGTTGATAATTTAAATTAGAGACCCAGTTCATGAAGTTGATACCTAATTGCTTTCAAATGAAAAACCTGAAATGAATTTTATACCACTTTAATATTTAGGGTACAAAAGGATCATTATATAGATCTCCTAAACTTGGCATATTACTAGTTTAGAAATATATTTCGCACAGTTTAACTACAGAAATTTATCAAATTTAAGTTTTAAATAGAGCCGAGGTGGCGCAGTGGTTAAATGCAGCACTGCAGGCTACTTCAGCTGACTGCAGTTCTGCAGTTCGGCTGTTCAAATCTCACCGGCTCAGGGTTGACTCAGCCTTCCATCCTTCCGAGGTGGGTAAAATGAGGACCCGGATTGTTGTTGGGGGCAATATGCTGACTCTGTAAACCGTTTAGAGAGGGCTGAAAGCCCTATGGAGCAGTATATAAGTCTAACTGCTATTGCTAAAAGGAAAAACAGGCTTAAAACGTGATTTATGAAAATACAAATCTTTCTCCCTCCTCTCCCATCATACAACTGAATATGAAAACTGGTTTAGTCTCAAATTAGATACGATGAAACCAGGCTGTGTGCGTTTTTTACATGAAGCAAAATTGTTCACAGTGACCCATTATGAACAATCTAAATTATGACACTGCCCAACTATTTAGATAAAAGAGAAATTCAATGATGTAGAAGTTTTAGACTTACCACTCCTAGGTTACCAGAATCTAAATGACTGCTAAATGGCAACAAGGTCATACCAAAATCTCTATTTGCTATTGTATTTGTAGCTCAGAGACAGTATTACCTTTAAAGCCCTACATGGCCTAGGACCCGGATATCTGCGAGACCGTCTTCTGCCACATACCTCCCAATGGCCGATAAGATGGCACAGGTGCTGTCAGCCAGACAATGTCGGCTGGCGGCTCCCCGGGGGAGGGCCTTCTCTGTAGCCGCTCCGACCCTATGGAATGAACTACTCCCAGAGATCCGGACCCTACCCACTCTCATGGCCTTCCGAAAGGCTATCAAAACCTGGCTTTTCCGGCAGGCCTGGGGCTGTTGACCTCATGACTGAGGTCCAGCCCCGACCAGAGTGGATGTATGATGTGGTTTTTAAACTGTTTCCTCTGTTTTTAATTTTTTATTTTTTTGAAGTTTGTTTCTGTAAGCCGCCCGGAGTCCTTCGGGATTGGGCGGCCTATAAATTTATTCAATTCAATTCAATTCAATACTGCTTGTCAGTTATAATGCAGTAACATATAGATTGACAGCCACTTTGGTGCAATGGTTAAGGCATCAGGCTAAAAGCTGGGAGACCATGAGTTCTAGTTCTGCTTTAGGCATAAAGCCAGATGGATGACCTTGACTTTATATTTAACAGATGAAGACTTTGGACTAGTTACACTCTCAGGTTAAGAAGGGAGCAATGGCAAAAAATTCAAAAAAAAAAAAAAACTTACCAAGAAAATGGCAAAGACTTTTCCAGGCAATCTCTGAGAATCAATTGAACAAAAGAAAAAAACAACAACACGTACATTAGGATACTATTAGCAGAAGATGTACATCACTAAAATACCTGACTGCAGAAGTAACAAGAATCAAGAGTGCTATCGCTACCTATTCCCCTAGAAACACTTGAAGGAGCTGCTGCAGAGATGTAAAAAAGAGAAACTTCCAAAAGATCATAAAATGGATGAGAATAAAAAAACAAAACTAGATACAGTTAAGTTTTAACTAATAGGGGGAAAATGTTATGATATAGGATATAGTTAAATAAAGAAAGGATAATGATAATAAATTATATACATGGAGGATTAGAAAATTTTGGTATTAAATATTATGGATGTTTAGCTAAAACAGGATATGAGGACTTAATGTTAATGGAGGATTTTACAAATAAGTAAATGAAATGCCAGCATGTGGTTATGTATTGAATCTTGGTATACTTAAGGATGAAGGATGTTTAAATAACGCTAGTCAAATAAAAGCGGAGGTATGATGATGTCAACATAGTAAATATTTGAGTTAAGATATTTGAATTAATATGAATTATATTTGATGACGGTGGAAGAGATGCACAAAAGCTTTTTGTAAACAGCTGATATACTTTCTACAATATATGTTTGTTTTGAAAATAAATAAACAAATAAAAAATTATTTTAAAAAAATGGATGAGAGAAAATACAAACCTTTTCCCATCCAATATATTCTGCTCTTACACATAATTAGATTTGACACTGTCACGTATAGTTAACCTTTACACAAAACTAAAATGAAACAAATATCTTCCAGGCTGAAAGTGTATCCATGCTTCACTTGGGAGCAACATCAATGCTCGGTAGTTAAATATGTTCTCAATAAACAAAATTATACTGTAATGCAGTAAGCCCTGAATTTCAGCCTCGGGCAAAGGTGGAGAAGTTTCTTGTTCAGATTCTAAAGCATGGCAACATAGTGAATGATGTAAAATATACATTAAGAGATCAACTTTAATCATCAACTTCATACATATTCATGTATCACATGGGAATGAATTAGATGCTGAAGTTTTGGCTCTGGTTGGAATAAAAGGTGAAGTAATCATTTAGTACATAAGACATTCTATGTTTAAGTCTATGATCTGGTTCATATATTGCATTTAACCATAGCTGCTTTAATTATGGTTTGCTGAATGAACCATAATTGGCTAGATTCACATATCTTTTGATGAGATAATTGACTTAATTCCCCAAAATTTATCTATGGTCTAGATTTAACTATATAATGTTAATAACAATATTATGTTAGGACTTCTGTCTGATATGTGAACAGTTTGTTCAGTGGTGGGTTTCAAAAATTGTTCGAACCAACTCTGTGGGTGTGGCCTCCTTTGTGGGAGTGGCCTGCCACCCATGTGACTGGATGGGAGTGGCTTGCCGCCCATGTGACCGGATATGAAGATGCCGACGACACTTGTCAGAACCACCTTAAATTACCTCACACACAGCACTGGCATGCATAAGAATATGATGTCAACTTGTTTTTTAAAAGGCATCTTTGGTTTGCATTTAAACAACTTCAACACACGCAATGTTCTGATTGCACCACAAACGCAGTAGTCATCCTTACCTTTCACAGAGGCACTGAGCTTTATAAATATGAGCATGATAGTGTAGAGTAATCATATCCAAGGACCAGTGGTGGGTTTCAAAAACATTTCAAACCTCTTCTGTAGGTTCTGCTTTCCAGGTCCACTGGTGGAACCTTTTCTAACCGGTTCGGTAGATTTGATGAACCAGTTCTACCAAATAGGTGCGAACTGGTAGGAACCCACCTCTGGTTTTGTTGCTCACTTTTATTGCTTAAGAATTAGAGTGATGTGCCATAGATTACGTTTCTGTCAGATTCAGGCTCTCTGGATGAAATATTTAATAGTGAAATTTAAAAGAGGAATGGTAGCAGTATCATCAATATACGAGCTAGTATAACAGTGTGAATTCTATATTTGATTTTCGCTCACAAATAGCTGCAAGAAAGCATGAGACCAAAGAACTTGGAAACAGTGATTATTGACTATTCTGTCCTCAAAGTACCATCCATGACTGGCACATGCCTGTTTTTTTGTTCACTTAATCTCTCTGTCCCCCACTGATTTTGTATTTTTCCAAAATTCTACTTGAATTAAGTGAAAAGGTGAAATGTTGCAGTGTCCTGCTTCTGTCCTGTTCCAATTATACATGTATAAAAATAGTTGCCATAGAAATTATTAGTTTACTTAAGGTAATGGTGGACAATGAAAACAAACCCAAAGGCTTTTCTAAATGGTTTTGCTTTTAACAGGACCACATGTAATGATAGTCCAGATTCAGTCCAATGTTCCAAGAGCCAGGTCAGGATTGTTAGCCAGTCCAGTCTTTGGCAAGCAGAATCCACATGAGCATAACCCAAGAGCCATTGATCAGATGATGGATTCTAAAGAGGGATCATGGGGTCAAAGTTACTTCATAAATTAGATCACAGCAGATTTATTCTCTTGTTTGGCAAGAAGCCACATAGCTTAACCCCAATCCTCATGTAATTTTAAAGCTATAGGTTATTAAAATCATGCTAATAAGTGAGTATCAACAGAATCAGCTAGGTATGAATCATGTCAACATAAAAAGTTATAGATTTTTTTAATGGAGTCATAAAAATATATCCTTATTTAATGATAATATTCAAGGTGAATGATTAAAAAAAGTTAAGCCCAGATTTTGGATGTGGTAGAAGTCTGTGGAATTTGGAATTATAGTCCAAGCACAGTTTCCTTGTTAAATTTAATTATGACTGAATTTGTGTTTCAAATATGAGGCTATTTTAAATTCCCAGACATATTCATACTATTTCAATGGCAATTCTCCCAACTCTTGAATGTCTATCAACTTACTGCTAAATCAAACTTATCTACATGTACATTGTTCACTGGTTACAGACTTCAATACCTGGAAAACCTCTGTTTCCCACAAACTTGTTATCAGAAAAAATTTCCAGCTATTGTGTCTGGCTGTTCCAACTGATACAGAACAAGAAAAATTGCAGACAGTAATTCAAGAGTTCGGAGTTTGATAAGCTAGATTTTTTTTTTCAAAAAACAAGAACTAAAAGAACTGTTATGAAGAACTATGACAGAATATCAGGTTCTTGACCTATACGTAAAACATCAAATTAAAATCTTGTTATATTGCATAAATAGGAGAAAGAAGCACATCTCACTTTGGGATGGAAGGAGCAATTAACCTGTGTGTTAATTGTAATCGAGCAGTTTGGTCTTAGCTTCTAGCCTTATCCATTCTAGCCTTTGCATATTGGCAGTTAGAGATATAGCAAATAAGCTTCGAAATAACAGAGGTGGCTCATTACATCGCCTGGAGTCCATACTGGCAAGGGGTCATGCCAAAACATCTTGCAAAATTATTCATTTAAGATTCCAACTTTCATCTATTTCCCCTTTGTGGTGTTGTCAAAAGTATGTCACTTTACTATATTCCCCAACAGAGCTGATCAAGTAGAGATGTGAGAAGGATACATGATGATAGTCTTTGTTGAATAGAGTGAGGGGGCCTTATATTAATTTTGCAATAAAGAGGAAACTTGTTTTGAAATGATGTGGGTCCATCTTCTTCGTTTCGACTCTACATCCTGAGCATAGTCATGAGTCTATAAGTGTCTCTGAGTCAGTGGTGGGTTTCAAATATTGTTCGAACCTACTCTGTGGGTGTGGCCTCCTTTGTGGGAGTGGCTTGCCACCCATGTGACCGGTGGGAGTGGCTTGCCACCCATGTGACCGGATATGAAGATGCCGACGACACTTGTCAGAACCACCTTAAATTACCTCACACACAGCACTGGCATGCATAAGAATAGGATGTCAACTTGTTTTTTAAAAGGCATCTTTGGTTTGCGTTAAAACAACTTCAACACACGCAATGTTCTGATTGCACCACAAACGCAGTAGTCATCCTTACCTTTCACAGAGGCACTGAGTTTTATAAATAGGAGCATGATAGTGTAGAATAATCATATCCAAGGACCAGTGGTGGGTTTCAAAAAATTTTTGGAACCTCTTCTGTAGGTGTGGCCTGCTTTCCGGGTCCACTGGTGGAACGTCTTCTAACCGGTTCGGTAGATTTGACGAACTGGTTCTACCGAATAGGTGCGAACTAGTAGGAACCCACCTCGGGGGGGGGGGGGCTTATATTAATTTTGCAATAAAAAGGAAACTTATTTTGAGATGATGTAGGTCCATCTTCTTTGTTTTGACTCTACATCCTGAGCATAGTCATGAGTCTATAAGTGTCTCTGAGTGCTCCCCTCTGCGGTATGAGAATAAGAACTTCAAAACTATGATTGGCAGAAGTTAGATCTGTAATGTAAAGCTATTTTTTCAAGCACATACCTGCTAAGCTTGGGGGAAATTTCTTTGGAGAGGAAGGTTCAAGGAGGCGCAAAGCAGGTTATTTTCTTCTTGGGTTGCTATTTTCCCTCACTTATTGGAAAATCCCTGATGACTGTTTCTTTCTTTCAGCTGATATTCTTAACGCAAAAGTTGACTCTGATATTTTCCTGTTGAAATGGGTAATGAAAACAGCAGCCAAGAAAATCAGGTGAGTACAGAAAAGATCTTCTTAAAGTTATTAAATGTTATAAGTTAAAGGGCAAGATTCATAATGGATAAATAAACGCCATTTGTGGGAGTGGAGTGAAGAGAGAGAGGACAAATTGTTTTTTCTGTTTGTACAAAGGTTTCATAATGTAGAAGGCAGAGATCTATATCACCAAACTATGTGTGCCAAAGAGACAAATTAGTAATTTTTGAACTCTAAAAAGGAAAATAATTCAGAAAATGCTATAAATGTCCCATGCTCTGATTTGGGCAGTTTAGGATAGAGTAATATTCAGCAGATGGGTGGAGAACAGGGGTGGGTTTCTTGCCCCGTTCCAACCAGTTCGGTTGGAACGGGGCCGGCGGCGTCCTCGTGCACATGCGCGGTGCACGCATGCATACTAGCGTCTGCGCGACGCTCCAACTGCTCCTGGAGGATCGCGCAGGCGCTGTATGCGTCCTGCGCATGCATGAAAACGCAGAACTTGTCAAAACCGGGTAAGGACCGCGGGCGGGCGGGCGCACCCTTCGCCGTTCCCGGAAGTTACTTACTTCCGGGTTCGCCGACCAACCGGTTCGCAGGGACCGCCGCGAACCGGTTGAAACCCACCCCTGGTGGAGAAGGATTACTGGCTTGAAAATATTTTGGAATCCTCTTCAAGATTCTAAGTAATATATAGCCAGCTAGATACAGGTAGTCTTCATTTTATGATTACAATTGAGCCCAACATTCCAGTTGCAAAGCGAGACATTCGTTAAGTGAGTTTTGCCCCATTTTTGCAACCTTTCTTGCCACAACTGTTGAGTGAATCACTGCAGTTGTTAAGTTAGTAACACGGCTGTTAAGTGAATATCCCTTCCCTGTTGAATTTGCTCATCGGGAGGTTACAAAGGTGATGATCACATGACCTGAGGACACTGTGATTGTCATAAATATGAATCAGTTGCCGAGCATCTGAATTTTGATCACATCCCCATGGGGATGATGCAATGGTTGTTCAGTGTGAAAAACAGTCATAAACCACTTTTTTCAGTGTTGTTGTAGCTTTGAACAGTCACTACATTAACTGTTGTAAGTCAAGAATTACCTGTATTAGTCAACTTGGATCTGGCAATGGGGAATCAGATCTTTAGAAAAATAGAGTTGTAGAATGGGTGATGAATATTTCTTGCTCTGTCCCATCAACTCTTAACATTGTTTTGCTGACCTACCCTTTTCATTTTGCAGTTTACGTACTCCTACGTCCCAAATGGTGCATATTTCCCCCACCAATCCTGTAACTGGAGTTTCTATGCCAAGTATGTAGGAGAAATTAAGAAAACGGTGCAGTTTTACTGAACTTTCTTTCACAACCACATATAACCCACACAGAGTGCTACGAAACTTTTTATATAGAATGTGTAGGAAAGAGGGGAGGAACGGGAAGAAGAGGGGAAGGGTAAAGGGGAGGAAGGGGAAGGAGAGAAGGGAAAGGAGAGGAGGAAGGAAGGAAGGAGAGAAGAAAGAGAAGAAAGGGGGGTAGGAAGGAGGGAGGGAAGGAGGGAGGGAAGCAAGGAGGGAAGGAAGGAGGGAAGGAAGGAGAGAAGGAGAGAAGAAAGGAGGGAAGGAAGGAGGGAATGTAGGAGAGAAGGAAGGGGGGAAGGAGGAAAGGAGGGGGAAAGGAAGGAGAGAAGGAGAGAAGAAAGGAGGGAAGGAGGGAAGGAAGGAGGGAAGGAGAGAAGGAGGGAAGGGGGAAGGAGGGAGGGAAGGAAGGAGGGAAGGAAGGAGAGTAGGAGAGAAGAAACGAGGGAAGGAAAGAGGGAGGGAGGGAAGAAGAAGTAGGACCGTTGTAAGATAAGATGGATCTATGGGATGGTAAGAAAGCAATCTTCAAGTATATTGTCAACTGTAGGGAAAAAATTGTTATAAATACATATTATTAATAACAGTTATGAGATCATATAATTGTGAATGTATATAGGAAATTGATAAAATAAAAATTAAAAAAAAATAGAATGTGAAAAATTCTGAAAATTGCCCAAGTCTTTGTCATCTGTAAAGATTTGATATGTTTTCACATTTTTTAAAATGTACTAGTAACACTTGGGGATTCTCTAAGGAGCAAAATGTGTGCTTCTTATATTCTACAATGTTGAGAGTGGAAATATTGGACCTGATCCTTTCAGAGGGGGGAAACCCAAATCATAGTTAATCGTTTCAAGAATACAAAGCATGGCAAAGTCGCTGTGAACTTAAATTATTATCCACACTGCAAATTCCATCAAAGCATTGATTATGCATTATTGAGCAGGACTGGTTCTTTTACAAAGATTAGTGAGTTAGCTTAGTAGGCTTAGTAAGTTGCTTCATAGCAGTGGTGGGTTTCAAAAAATTTTGGAACCTACTCTGTGGGTGTGGCCTCCTTTGTGGGAGTGGCTTGCCGGCCATGTGACCTGGTGGGAGTGGCTTGCCAGCCATGTGTTCTCTCTCTCTCTCTCTCTCTTTCTCTCTCTCTCTCTCCCCTTCTTTTTGTCTCTCTGTCCCTTTTTTCTTTCATCTCTCTCTCTTACTCTTTTTCTTTCTTTTTTCTTTCTTTATTTCTTCCTTTCATTCTCTTTCTCTCTCTGTGTGTGTCAGTCTGTCTGTCTCTCTGTGTGTGTGTGTGTGTGTGTGGCAGTGGTGGGTTTCAAAAATGTTTGGAACCTCTTCTGTAGGTGTGGCCTGCTTTCCGGGTCCACTGGTGGAACCTCTTCTAACCGGTTCGGTAGATTTGACAAACCGGTTCTACCGAATAAGTGCGAACTGGTAGGAACCCACCTCTGCTTCATAGACTCTGTAGCTTCCAGTTGCTGCAGAGTCATTTGCTGATATGGGCAGGTATAGAAATAAAATAAATAATTAAATAGTGTACATACATGCACACGTAGATGCATAAATGCTGGAAAAAAATAATGGTGTGTTTAGAAAATATTGCAACGCACTGGAAGTTTTGCCAATCTCTGTGACAAAACTTTATCCTAAGATTTAGTATTATTGAAAACTGCAGTATGTTGTAGAAAATTAAGTTATGGATCTGAAATTTCTAATAAAGGGACTTAATTGTTTTCATTACAATAGATTTGGTTTCCTTTTGGCACATTGTTACTCCCTTCTCATTCCCTTGAGAGTTCCTATATAAAGGACAATCCATTAAATTATAATGTGTGGATATATTTCATAATCATTATATAAGGATGGATAGATAGATAGATAGATAGATAGATAGATAGATAGATAGATAGATAGATAGATAGATAGATAGATAGATAGCTAGCAGGGGTGGGTTTCAACCGGTTCGCGGCGGTCCTTGCGAACTGGTTGGTCGCCCAACCCGGAAGTAAGTAACTTCCGGGAACGGCGAAGGGCGCACCCGCCTGCCCACCCGCCCGCGGTCCTTACCCGGTTTTGATGAGTTCTGCGCTTCCATGCATGCGCAGGACGCATACAGCGCCTGCGCGATCGTCCAGGAGCAGCTGGAGCGTTGCGCAGATGCTAGTACGCATGCGTGCACCGCGCACGTGCACGAGGATGCCGCTGGCCCCGTTCCAACCGAACCGGTTGGAACGGGGCGAGAAACCTACCCCTGATAGATAAATAGATAGATAGATAGATAGATAGATAGATAGATAGATAGATAGATAGATAGATAAGGCAGAGACAAACAGAGAGAGACACACTCACTCTTGAATTCTAGCTATCTAAAGACTCTTGGAGTTTTGCAGTAAAATGTAATGTTGATAAAAGTATAATAAAAACAAATAATCTAGAAATGCAATTATCAAATAGTGCCCACCAATGTACTCGATGGGAGTTTTGTTGTTTTTTATTCAGTGTCTTCAAATCACTGCTAACTCTTGGCAATTGCCAGGAGAAGTACATTTTTCCTGGTATGAATTTGGGAAGTCATTTGTCATTGCTCCTGCCAACCGCCTCCTGCCAACTACCTCCCATAGACCGATTAGATCTCACAGGTTAGGTCTTCTCCGGATCCCATCTGCCAGCCAATGTCGGTTGGCGACTCCCCAGGGGAGAGCCTTCTCTGTTGCAGCTCCAGCCCTTTGGAACGACCTCCCCGTGGAGATCCGGACCCTTACTACCCTCCCGGCCTTCCGCAAAGCCGTTAAGTCCTGGCTGCTCCAGCAGGCCGGGGGGCTTGTGAAATATCCAGCCCCACGGTAACTGTGAATGTTGTGTATTTTAAAGTGTTGTTTTGTTTATTTATCCCCTTCCCTTGTTTATTGTAAGCCGCTTGGAGTCCTTCGGGAGTGGGCGGCATACAAGACCAATAAACATCAAACAGCAACATCAACATTGCTTCTTTTCTAGAATTTAGAGAGAGGGACTGGCCCAAAATAACCCAGTTGGCTTTATGCCCATAGTAGGACCAGTGGAACACACAGTTTCCCAGTTTCTAGCCTGATGTTTTAACCACTACACCACTGGTTTCCAACTGTTTCAGAAGCCACAATTGTGTCATGCAGCAAGATTGATAGTGAAGCTCTGTATAAATCTACTTATAGATTTATAAGTAAGAGGTGGCGCAGTGGTTAGGGCGCAGTAGTACTGCAGGCCACTTCAGCTGACTGTTATCTGCAGTTCAGCGGTTCTAATCTCACCGGCTCAAGGTTGACTCAGCCTTCCATCCTTCCGAGGTGGGTGAAATGAGGACCCAGATTGTGGGGGTGATATGCTGATTCTGTAAACCGCTTAGAGAGGGCTGAAAGCCCTATGAAGCGGTATATAAGTCTAACTGCTTTTGCTATTGCTATTGCAATAGCAACCCCCCCCCCATTACGAGTCAATAGCAATAAAATGCAAACTCTTGACTAAAACAATTTCAGTATTACTCTAATCGCTAATATACAACTGTTAGGTCCGATAATACATTTAAGCTCATAAAAGCCAAAAAGAAACTTAAAAGGAGGCTTGAGAAAGAATCAGTATTTATTCTAGGATCGTAAGTTAGCCATTTCAAACACAGCTAAGAGGGTATGCAAGAAAGAGCAAGATGTAACTCCTTATATATTGTTTAGAAACGTTATAAAACCATCAGCTAAATGTCCAATGGTTCCACCACAAAACCGCGCTCGACTAAACCGCGTCCGACTAAACCGCGTCACTGACGTCATCAAAAGGGCGACAACAGCGTGGAGACAGAAGCACGCTGTAAACCCTAAACCTAAACCTAACCCCCCTAAACCTAAACCTAATCCTAAACCTAACCCTAAACCTAACCCTTAACCTAACCCTAAACCTAACCCTAACCCTTAACCTAACCCTAAAGCTAACCCTAAAGCTAACCCTAAAGCTAACCCTTACCTTAAGTTGAATCGGCTTGCTTTCAAAGCGCTATTTAAAGCGCCCTTCTTTCTCCGCGCTGGCTGTTGTCGCCCTGTTGATGACATCAGCGACGCGGTTTAATCGGGCGCGGTTTAGTCGAGCGCGGTTTTGACGACTCACGATCTCCAATAACCATTAGTCAAACCTCCAATTTTGGCATCTTTGATTTGTGTATCCCCTGGAACAGGATAGAGCCTTGATGGTGAACCTGGTATACATGGCAGAGGTGGTTTACAGAGCCCTCTGTGTGGGCACACACAGCACCGCCAGCTGCTCTTCTGGTTTCTGGCGCGCATGTCTGCATGGGCGCCAGAGCACCGTAAAACGGCCTGAAAACGGCCTGAAAATGAACCAAAAAATGGCAACAAGAAGTTTCTACTAAAAACAACAAGTTTCTACTAATTCTAATATTCCCAGTATACTGTATTATATTCTGGTATTATTTAGTATATCCTTATTACTATTTACTTTCACGACAATAACTGTATTGTCGGCGGAAAGCAACAATCATTAACTCTTTGTTCCCAGACTTAGATAGCCATTTATCTGCAGAGGTACAGGCTGTTTGACTACAAAGATTTACATTTTAGATTTAGATTTAGATTTAATAAATTTATAGGCCGCCCAATCCCGAAGGACTCCGGGCGGTTACAGAAAATAAATATTAAAAAGAAGAGTTAAAAACAAACAGAGGAAAACAGATTGAAAGAAAACACATCATGCACCCAGTCTAATCGGGGCTGGACCTTGGTCAAGAGATTTAGATTTATTTTATTTGTATGCCGCCATTTTCCGGGAGGGACTCAGGGCGGCGAACAACTCAAGGGGGGGAAAGGGAACATAGAACACAATACAAGTGATTAAAATAACCAAGAATCACACAGCCACACAGGTCGAGAGGGGAGGGGAACTCATCAACCCCCGGCCTGCCGGCACAGCCAGGTTTTGACGGCTTTCCAGAAGGCCTGGAGAGAGGTGAGGGTCCGAATCTCTGCGGGGAGCTCGTTCCAAAGGGCCGGAGCTGCCACAGAGAAGGCCCTCCCCCGGGTGGTAGCCAGATGGCATTGGCTGGTAGACGGAACCCGGAGGAGGCCGACCCTGTGTGATCTAATGGGTCTTTGGGAGGTAATTGGCAGCAGGCGGTCTCTCAAGTACCCAGGTCAACAGCCCCAGGCCTGCCGGAATAGCCAGGTTTTGATAGCCTTTCGGAAGGCCATGAGAGTGGGTAGGGTCCGGATCTCTGGGGGGTAGTTCATTCCATAGGGTTGGAGCGAAAGCAGCATCGCCCGCGCATGGCAGCATTTTAACAACTATCTCGTGTTTGTAGCTGGCTACTTTAGCAATTGTTCTGAAATCAGACTCCTGACACCAGGGGAATGTCCTCTGGTCAACTTCGCAGTGTTCACTTTCAACCACTTATGGAGGAAGCGAGTCCTTCAGAATGAGGACACTGATGTATTTAACAGATGAAGGTTTGTGTCTGGGCCAAACAGATTGCTCTGTCTGCGTAGCACAAAAGTACAATGGGAAATGCAAAAAAGGAAAAGGAAACAAAAAGCTAAGGCGGCCAGTTTTACTACAATTTTTTTTTTCCAGGGCTTCATCTGCCTGTTAGCACAGTGTTATTAGGAATGGAAACTTGGTGTAATTCATCCAAACTGACTTCCAGCCAAGACACAGAACTATATCATGTTGCAACAACTGCCTTAAAAGGCTCTGTGTTTATAATGAGGAAAGTACTGCAAGAAAGGGGGATGGGTGGGAGAAAGGATAGAGAGAAAGGCGCTCTGTTAACTTGAACCAATTAAAAATGGTTGCTAATATAGTCCCACCCATCCTTCAGGCTTTCCAAAGGCAAAACTTAAGTTCAAAACCTTTTATTTTCTTCCCCTCCCTTTCCCAAATGACAATTAAATCCTTGATAATTAACCGAAAAGTTTCAAAGAGGTTTGTCATCCTATACACTGACATTGTCTTAACAATGACATGGCAAGAATTACAAACTTTACTTTTGGAGGAATTTGATGGGTAAAAGCTTGTGCTATTTTTTTTTTTTTGTTATAGCAATAGCAGTAGACTTATATACCGCTTCATAGGGCTTTCAGCCCTCTCTAAGCGGTTTACAGAGAGTCAGCATATTGCCCCCAACAATCTGGGTCCTCATTTTACCCACCTCGGAAGGATGGAAGGCTGAGTCAACCCTGAGCCGGTGAGATTTGAACCGCTGAACTGCTGATCTAGCAGTAGCCTGCAGTGCTGCATTTAACCACTGCGCCACCTTGGCTCTTGAATGCTATTTCACAGAATTTGTTCCAATTCACTAGTACAGCAAGATCAATTCACTTTATCAGCAGGATTCCTGCTCTCTTTGCCTCTGAGGTTATTTCTATTTATTATTATTTTTTAAAAACTTGTTTGAGGAAAAATTGTTCTGAGTACTTGGATTGTTCATGCTTATTTTATTCTTGCTCATTACAGCAATTTATATTATTTTCCTTATAAAATAAGAATACATTTAATATTACTGCACTGCAAGTACAAAACAATGGTAGTATAAATATTAATTCTGGGAATCGTTATGTACTCTTTGATTAACGTAATGTTTTTATGCGTGCTCTTGAGATTATGGCTGTTTTTTCATAATCATGTTTTCTTTTCTTTTTTGAAAAGAATTTTTTATTTTTGGTTAAGCAGATAAACACAACACAAAAAAACCCCCATCTTTCGTTGCATATTGTAGAAGTGTGTCAATTGGTTACAAATAACTTTTGTGCATCTCTTCCACAGTCATTACTTATAGTTCATAATAATTTTATATTTTAAATCAAGAAAATTTATATATCTTACTATCAACATCCCACAATTCTTATTTGACTATAATTGTTTTAATGTCCTTTTGCGTGAAATAATCCAAAATTAAAAACACAACCACATAATGACATTTCATTATTTCTAATATCACCCAATAACATTACACCTTTATAACATGTTCTAAGTAAGAATTAATTCAGTTTGATAACAAAATTTCTAATCCTCATTTCCAAATCGCTGTTTACTATTTGTATCCCAATTCATTTTATTGAGCCAGAACATATATATATTGTTAACTATGTCCCTTGTCATTTCATTGTTACTATTATAATTGTTATTTATTAATATAAATTCATTCACTAATTATATCAGGTTTCCTCTCAACAAACCAACACATGTGTGTATCTTGTTATCATTATCAATTATTTATTTAACATATAGCAATAGCAGTTAGACTTATATACCGCTTCATAGGGCTTTCAGCCCTCTCTAAGCGGTTTACAGAGTCAGCATATCGCCCCCAACAATCCGGGTCCTCATTTTACCCACCTTGGAAGGATGGAAGGCTGAGTCAACCTTGAGCCGGTGAGATTTGAACAGCCGAACTGAAGAACTGCAGTCAGCTGAAGTAGCCTGCAGTGCTGCACCCTAACCACTGCGCCACCTCGGCTCTAAAGATTACTAAATTACTAATCACTAATCATATTGTAGAAGTGTGTTGTCGATTGCTTACAAATAACTTTCATGCATCTCTTCCACAGTCATTACTTATAATTCAAATCACATTATATATTTTAAATCAATTTTTTAAATATATCTTACTATCAACATACCACGCTTCTCATTTGACTGGTTGTTTTAACATCCTTTTGCATGAAATAGTCCAAAATTAAAAACACAACCACACAGTAGCATTTCATTAATTATTTCTAATATAATCCAATAACATTACCCCTTTATAGCATGTTCTAAGTAAAAATTAATTATGTTTGATAACAAGGTTTCTAATCCTCCTTTCCAAATCACTGTTTACAATTTATATCCAATTCCTTTTATTAAACCAGTACGTACGTACGTATCAGGGGTGGGTTTCAGGCGGTTCGCGGCGGTCCCCGCGAACCGGTTGGTCGATGAACCCGGAAGTAAGTAACTTCCGGGAACGCCGAAAGATCCACCCGCCCGCCCGAGTTTCTTACCCGGTTTTGACGAGTTCTGCGCTTCCACGCATGCGCAGAACGCATACAGAGCCTGCGCGATCCTCCAGGAGCAGCTGGAGCATCGCACAGGCACTAGTACGCATGCGTGCACTGCGCGCGTGCACGAGGACGCCGCCGGCCCCGTTCCAACCGAACCGGTTGGAACAGGGTGAGAAACCCACCCCTGGTACGTACGTACATACATATACATATACATATACATATACATATACATATACATATACATATACATATACATATACATATACATATACATATACATATACATATACATATACATATACATATACATATACATATACATATACATATACATATACATATACATATACATATTATACATATACATATTATACATATACATATACATATACATATACATATACATATACATATACATATACATATACATATACATATACATATACATATACATATACATATACATATACATATACATATACATATACATATACATATACATATACATATACATATACATATACATATACATATACATATACATATACATATACATATACATATATATATATATATATATATATATATATATATAGTTAACTATATCCCTTGTCATTTTATTGTTATTGTTATAGTTATTATTTATTAACAGAAATTCATTTACTAATTATATCAAATTTCCTCTCATCAAACCAACACATGTATGTACCTTATTTTCCTTATCAATTATTTATTTAACATAGCACTCTAGAGATTACTAAATTACTAATCACTAATTACTAAAATTAACTAAATTTTTATTATCAACTTTCATATACCAGCCTGTATCCTTCCAGTAATAACACAGTCTAATTTCTTATTTCTTTTGTCATTTGTGGAATTGCTCTTCTATTTATTTCCTTGTTGCTTGTAGCATCACTTAAGTAATCTCGATCCCTTCATCTGCTATTTTAATCAGCGTATCTTTGGTAGTCAATCGTGCTTCTGAGAAGTTTTCTCTCCTTATTGTAGGAAGTAATCTTTAAAATGCCATAAATTTCTTGTTATGTAAGTGCCACTGACAAGTTACCCTCATTCTGAAGTTTATTTTTGTCATTAAAAAGCACAGCCTTTTCTCCTCTCTGCTATACTAATAGATTTCCTAATCAAAAGGAAATAGTCAATGGGCTGGAAAAAAGAGATAAGGCTATATCTCTAAGGGCCAGCCAAGAGCGTCATATATTTGTTCTTCTTCCCACACAACACCACCGTTCCAGATCTTTGTGTTATTATTATTTGCTTATTCATCGTTTGTCTTTGAGCAACATTAAAAGAGGGCATTTATGAAGGATGCAATTTTTATTTTGCTATTAAAAAAACCAACTATTCATTCTATTGCTTGTTTGCTTTTTAACTAAAACTCATGTTTTATTTTCCTTTCCCAGGGGGGCCCTTCAGTTCCAAAAGCAACAGAGCCCCTTAGTACTGAGAGAGAAATAAAAACGAAAAAGTCAAGGAAAAAGAGAAGAGATAAATCACTCAATCAAGATGACTTGGACACATTACTATCAGATTCTGCAGTTTCATTACCACTCCCAGATGATAGTTTCTCATTAACTGCAGAAGAAACAAGGTAGGCAGAATATGTTGTTTCTTCCTTAATGAAGTAAGTAATTGGAAGGCATAACACATTTAAAGTTGTCTATTGGCCTGGGAAATCTACTACAGTAACATTACAAAGTAAAAGTCACTTATTGCCCAATTAACTCCCTTTTTATATCCATGGGCAATACAAGAACATAATATAATCCTATTAATACCATTTCAGTACATGATATGATATGATATCCGATTTAGTACCTTGTAATTAAAGAACAGGGCACATTATTTTGAATTAAGAAAGAATCAAATAATGACCTGCTTTATGTGTTACTACAAACTTCACTAGTACTTAAAATATACTTTTATATCAGTGGTGGGTTTCAAAAATTGTTCGAACCTACTGTGTGGGTGTGGCCTCTTTTGTGAGAGTGGCTTGCCACCCGTGTGACTGGATGGGAGTGGCTTGCCACCCATGTGACCGGATATGAAGATGCCGACGATACTTGTCAGAACCACCTTAAATTACCTCACAGACAGCACTGGCATGCATAAGAATATGATGTATACTTGTTTTTTAAAAGGCATCTTTGGTTTGCGTTAAAACAACTTCAACACACGCAATGTTCTGATTGCACCACAAATGCAGTAGTCATCCTTCCCTTTCACAGAGGCACTGAGTTTTATAAATATGAGCATGATAGTGTAGAATAATCATATCCAAGTGATGGGTTTAAAAAATTTTTGGAACCTTTTCTGTAGGTGTGGCCGGCTTTCTGGGTCCACTGGTGGAACCTCTTCTAACCAGTTCGGTAGATTTGACGAACCGGTTCTACTGAATAGGTGCGAATACACCTATCCTCCGCGAGCTGCAATGGCTTCCCATTGGTCTCCGAGCACGATTCAAGGTGCTGGTTATCACCTTTAAAGCCCTACATTGCTTAGGACCCGGATATCTTTGAGACCGTCTTCTGCCGCACACCTCCCTAAGACCGATAAGATCGCACAGGATGAGCCTTCTCCAGGTGCCATCAGCTGGACAATGCCGGCTGGCGATGCCTCGGAGTAGGGCCTTCTCTGTTGCTGCTCCGGCCCTATGGAATGAGCTACCCCCAGAGATCCGGATCCTACCCACTCTCATGGCCTTCCGAAAAGCAATTAAGACCTGGCTATTCCGGCAGGCCTGGGGCTGTTGACCTCTGGATTGAGGTCCAGCTCCCCTTAGATTGGGTGCATGTTGTGTCTTTTTAAATTTGCCGTGTTTTATCTGTTTTTAATTTCTCTTAACTCCTGTTTCTGTAAGCCGCCCAGAGTCCTTCGGGATTAGGCGGCCTATAAATTTAATAAACAGTTAAATAGTTAAACAGAAAGAACTTTGGGAGATCTGAGGAGGCAAGGCAGAGGGGAATCCAGGAGAAAACTCCTGAGCTTGCCTCTGCTGTCTGGTGGATTGTGCCGCTGGACCTCTCCAGCGGGCAGGGGTGAGCATGAAGCGACAGAGCCGGGGCAGACCTTCCGGAAGTTACTTCCATGTCCATTTCACCATCCGGATCTCCCGATCCGGTGCGAACTGGCAGAAACCCACCACTGATCTAGCCAAGCTGTCTATGTGAGTCTTCTGCCAAACTGAGCCAAAGAGTCAAACTAAATTACAAATTGTCATAAGATCCCAAGTCCAGCATGAGAAGCTGGACAGACTGATTTCCCATTCCATACCTCTATCACTGTGGGAAGAGACCAAAGGCCTAGATTTAAAAGAGGAAAAAAAAAAAAAGGATGGAGAAGCTTAAAAATGCATTGATTCAAATCACAAACGTCTAACTCTACTGTGCTAATATTTTAAGGGAATTGACGGCATGCCAGATTGATTTTTCCATTTTAAATTTGGTATTAAGAATTGTGAATGTGTTCCTTTTTCAACCTTTTTTTCCTTTTCTGGCAGTGGAAATTGGCCTCTAGTGTCTGACTTGGAGGAAAGGGATTCCCGCCAATCCCCAGGCCCAAATAATCTACTTTTTGCTGGAATTGATATAAATGAAGAGTTAAGGACCCCAAATCCTCTCCTGAGCAGGTACAGCTAATTTAAGAAAATATCCTTTTTTTCTGTGTAGTTATGGATTTGGATTTGCATCTTGTTTATGGATTTGTTTTTAAAAAAATATATGCAATCATTTATATGCTTATTCTGGCCTTTTGAGCCTTCTTTACACTGTTTAATAGATTTGGGGTTTGTGAATGGAAGTGTGCTGCTTGAATTCTGCATGTTTCTGAAGCCTCTTATCTTCTTATCTTTTTTATTTTTAATTGTTTTGTTTGTCCAAAAGCTGATATAAGAAAAGTAAAATGCATTAATGAGGAAATGCAGTACAAGTCCGTTAGCTTACTGAAACCTGAATTTTCACACTTTCATTATTTTAAACCACATAAAGCAAAGTGTGGAAACATTGCAATTGGAACAAAATTGTTTTTATTTTTTTGTTACATCTGTTAGTCTTCAATTGTGAAAGATTTCTTGTTCTTAAAAGCTCACTTATTTCACAAATGTGTATGTTTTTTGTTACACATTGTTTGTGCAACATGATAAATAAAGATAGCAGTGATAATTTTCCTTTACAAGCAAGTTGCAAACCACTTGCAATGACCTGTGTTTCAAGAATCCACAGTTTCTAAACACACAATAACTCCCCTTAGCAATAGCAATAGCAGTTAGACTTATATACCGCTTCATAGGGCTTTTAGCCCTCTCTAAGCGGTTTACAGAGTCAGCATATTGCCCCCAACAACAATCCGGGTCCTCATTTTACCCACCTCGGAAGGATGGAAGGCTGAGTCAACCCTGAGCCGGTGAGATTTGAACAGCCGAACTGCAGAACTGCAGTCAGCTGAAGTAGCCTGCAGTGCTGCATTTAACCACTGTGCCACCTCGGCCCTTCACATGTTAAGTGCTTGAAGTAGGGATAATTTATTGAAAAGCTTTTCTCCCTCTCACCTTCTTATAGTTAGTTTGAGCATGAATGTTTAGAAAGAGAAATTTTGGTGTCTGGTGTTGAGACCGTGATTCCTTGTAGGTTTTCCATTTTGGTCTAAATTCATACTGGGTAGCAATTGTAGAACTTCATAACATACATAACAATGGCTGAGTTTGATGTTACTTGTATTTTGCAAGCAATTTTTTTTTTTTTTACTATCGAACCGGTAGTAATGGCAGCCGGAACCCACTCCTGAGTTGGTGCAGTGGTTAGAAGGCAGTATTGCAAGCTAATTCTGCTGACTGCCAGGAGTTTGATCATCACCAGCTCAAGATTGAAGAGCCTTGCATCTTTCCAAGACCAGTAAAATGAGGAGCCAGATTATTAGGGGCAATATGCTGAATCTGTAAACCATTTAGAGAGGGCTATAAAACACTATGAAGTCGTATATGTTTATATAAGTCTAAGTGCTATTAATATGGACTTGGGCTTTTGTTGTAATCATCTTTTTTCTATTTATTAATATCTGACACTATTACAACTTTTATTTTATTTGAAAATGACACCGAGAAGATAAAAAATCCTTAGAATAAATAAATGACTATATTTTATATCCTAACATCTGCCTTGTTACTGGGCTTTTCAACAACAGGTGTATATGTATATATGTATACAAACACACAAATATACATATATATATACATATATATACATATATATACATATATACATATATACATATATACACATATACACATATACACATATACACATATACACATATACACATATACACATATACACATATACACATATACACATATACACATATACACATATACACATATACACATATACACATATACACATATACACATATACACATATACACATATACACACATATATATATATATATATATATATATATATATATATATATATATATATATATATATATATATATATATATATATATATATATACTGTCTATTTATTCTGAAGAACATAGCATCAGTGTTACAAATTTACTAGGTTATTTGCCAATACTTTTTTTTCCTTTTTAACATGATGTCCCAATCACTCTTCACTTTCATGTAACATCTTTGTCCATATCATCTTTTATTTTCTCTTTTAAACCCATTTTATAATAGCATATACTTTTAGGAGAAAGTTCTGAGTATATTGTTGCCAAATACCCTTGAATTTCTCCAGAATTAAAATACTTTTCTTTATTCTAATTCTTTATTCTATTCTTTATTTTAGGAGCCAAGGTGGCGCAGTGGTTAAATGCAGCACTGCAGGCTACTGCTAGATCAGCAGTTCAGCGGTTCAAATCTCACTGGCTCAGGGTTGACTCAGCCTTCCATCCTTCCGAGGTGGGTAAAATGAGGACCCAGATTGTTGGGGGCAATATGCTGACTCTCTGTAAACCGCTTAGAGAGGGCTGAAAGCCCTATGAAGCGGTATATAAGTCTACTGCTATTGCTATTGCTATTCTATATAGCAATAGCAATAGCAGTTAGACTTATATACCGCTTCATAGGGCTTTCAGCCCTCTCTAAGCGGTTTACAGAGTCAGCATATTGCCCCCAACAACAATCCGGGTCCTCATTTTACCCACCTCGGAAGGATGGAAGGCTGAGTCAACCTGTCAATCTGGACCCTTAGTCCATTTGTAACTTTCCAAAAGTAATGTTTTTATCACCCTTTTGCAGTTTATTTCAGCTTAAAAAGATATTTAACATATTAACCTTGCTCAAAATTTTTGCTGATGTTTGAAGGAGAATTATCTCATGGTCTAATGAAACTTGCCCTTTTGAACCAAAGGTGCTTTTTCAAGAGGCAACTGAACTTTCTGGTTTTTCTTTGAAGATGTTTTAGCTTCTCATCCAAGAAGCTACTTCAGCTCTTCAGAGCGTCTTCAGAGAAACATCTTTAAAGAAAAAACAGAAAATTCAATTACTTCTTGAAAAAGCACCTTTGAGACAATCATGACCTGGATGACTGAGAATCTCCATAGACGTTTGCCCTTCTGAAGATTCTTAATATCCCTAAAACAGTTAATAAACCATTTCCAGAAGCAAACTCAGCGTCCATTTGAAGGTGTAAAACTGCAGCTTAGGTGAAATGATTTTTTTCATGGCTTCTAACACTCTAAAATCTGCCAGAGGCTTTTAATAGTCTCTTCGTAGGAAGACTCTGTGAAGTGCCTTGGTGAGGATACCTGGTCCTCTCCATAATCTGAGAGGAGTTTGGGAAGCTCTTTTCTTCCTGGCCCTTGTATCTACTTTCTGTAGGGCACTCTTCAGTCCTCCATTGTTCCTCTGGAAGTCTGATTGTATGAACATTTCTATTTCTTCAGATCAGTGGTGGGTTTCAAAAATTGTTCGAACCTACTCTGTGGGTGTGGCCTCCTTTGTGGGAGTGGCTTGCCGCCCATGTGACTGGATGGGAGTGGCTTGCCGCCCATGTGACCGGATATGAAGATGCCGACGACACTTGTCAGAACCACCTTAAATTACCTCACACACAGCACTGGCCTGCATAAGAATAGGATGTAAACTTGTTTTTTAAAAGGCATCTTTGGTTTGCGCTAAAACAACTTCAACACACGCAATGTTCTGATTGCACCACAAACGCAGTAGTCATCCTTACCTTTCACAGAGGCACTGAGTTTTATAAATTTGAGCATGATAGTGTAGAATAATCATATCCAAGGAGTTTCAAAAACTTTTGGAATCTCTTCTGTAGGTGTGGCCTGCTTTCCGGGTCCACTGGTGGAACCTCTTCTAACCGGTTCGGTAGATTTGATGAACCGGTTCTACCGAATAGGTGCGAACTGGTAGGAACCCACCTCTGCTTCAGATGCTTCTTAATATTATATTGTTTCTTAAGTTTGAGTATGAAAAATGATACTCAATTCATTTGAAAAACGCAAACCAATTGCTGGAGGTCTTATGGATGTTTTCCCTTATCTGTGTTGCAGTAAGCTAATAGTCTTACGGAATTCTGAAAGTATTGCTAAATTTATTTTAATCATTCCAGCTGTTAGATCCAATGGCATAATGAAAGTAAATGCATGCTTGCATGACAAATCAAACTTTATGCGTAGCATAATTTGTTTTGTGTTTGTTCTCATGAGGCTGGGTCAATGTATTTAAACATACTCTCTAATAATTTAAAATTTATAAGAAGCACACATAATGAAATGCCTGGCTGACTTCAGCATATATTTCAAATGAAAACAGCAAGGGCATTTTTAAAAAAGATATTAAAATTGATTCCTGTTTGTGTAAGAATAATTGAGAGTAAATTGAAATCAAAGGCAGTAGCACTAGCATATTAAATAGCCAATTATAACAGTGTCCTGTCTCAACATGTGACTCATGATTCATTTGGACTTTGGAGGGGAGACTCCTCTTGATTTTCAATGATGTATCATGAGTCACGCTGCAAAAACTAGGTGGAACCAGGACAAGGAAATGGATCTTACCAGAAAGAAGCTAAATCAAAATTACATTAATTAAATACTGTAAATATGATTGTTTCATGCTAATTAAAAAAATTCCCCCTTGGTTGTATTAATAATTATAATTTAGTGGTATTTTTTGCAGTGGCTCTGAGGGTTTCACCCAAGGCTTGAAGTTTTGAGGTGTCTTGGACACTCTAATTACACTCTAGGTACGCTATATATAGAGTTGCTCGTGACCAGACAAATGCGCGAACGACAAAAACGTGCCGACAAAACTGCGGCACTAAAACCGCGATGTCAAAAGCGCGCCGACAACAGCGCGCCGACAAAAGCGTGATTTAAGTTAAGGTAAGGTTTAGGGTTAGGTTTAGGGTTAGGGTTAGGGTTAGGTTTAGGGTTAGGGTTAGGGTTAGGGTTAGGGTTACAGCGCGCTTCTGTCGGCGCGCTGTTGTCGGCGCGCTTCAGCGCTCATTCGCTGGCGTGGTTTTGTCACCGCGATTTAGTCAGGAGCGCTTTTGTCATTCGCGCATTTGTAGTGGAACCAGAGTTGCTTTGATTTATAGATAATCATAGATCAGATCTGTAGGTTTTAAATCTACTAAGATGAGTGGAATATTCCCAGCTTAAGCTTTTTCTATTTTTGAATTCTAGGAAGGCAATGAAAAGAGAAACTGTACTAAATTCCTGGTGAATTATCTTACAGTGCTGGTAATCTCTATTGAAAGTCATGTCTTGTTAACTTTCTTGAATCTCAACTTGATTGTTATCCGGGCAGAATACAATATCCTCCATTTTTCTAGTGAAAGTGCTACAGTAGTGCAAAGTTTGCATTCCCAGCTACTGAAATGCATCAGCACTCGTAAAACAGTGGGACATAGAGCAAATATGAAGAGGTGAGATCATGTGGAAGTCAAGATGGAAGCATCTGACAAGTATAAGCCTACCAGATCTGGGCTGCAACAATCCAGACTTCAAGATTGCAGCAAAATGTTCCCCTGAGCTTTGCTGCCCTCTAATGATCAGCTGCATTTTTGCAGGCAAGAACTGCTAACTGGGGGGATAATGTGAAGAAATAACTGATCAGTTTCAATTTAAGATCAATCAGGAACAATGGTAGGCAGAAAACAGAAAATGGCTATCAAATTATGGAAATAGTAGCAGCTTAAGGCAGTTTAGAACTGAAAAGTCAGAAAAACATAGAATAACAATAGAATGTTATTTAGCCAGGTTTTCTAGTACATGAAAATACTTAGTATTTTGTCTATAGGGTAAAAAGGCATATTATGAATTGGTACATATCCTATACATTTGTTCAGAATTCAGTATTGCTACATTCATTGCATTTATTCCATAGTAAATTGGTTTGGGATCTAAGATGTAATTTATTACATACAGAAAGCTGCAATATAGAAGTCTAAATGAGCTCTCGCAAATCCAAATGGTATTTCTGGACAGTTGGAGCTACCAACTGCCAGAATTTTCATTGAGAATTTTGGGTGTTGCATACTTGACTAGTACAAGATTGGGAAACGGTGATCTAAATTAAATTTATTGGAAGAATTTTTAAATCCAGAGACATGTGGTCAATCCCTAGTATAGGTTTTCATCTAAAACTCAGTTCTGCTCTGATAAATTTTCTATATGATGTACTCAAATCAGGATTAATTTTAAGTCTAGCATGAGCATCAGATGCATTCCATAAATTCAAGTGTCTAACACAATAGCACAAAATACTGTTGTTGTGTAGAGCAGTGTTTCTCAACCTTGGCGACTTTAAGTCCCGTGGACTTCAACTCCCAGAATTCTGGGAGTTGAAGTCCACAGGACTTAAAGTCGCCAAGGTTGAGAAACACTGGTGTAGAGAATAGGAGATGGAAGGAGTATTATGAATGTACACCTCCTTGATCTACTTATAAAGTAGCAAAGGCGAGATAAAAATCAAATAGATAAATAAATGCTACAGGAATACATTTGCATCTAATGATTCTCTTGCCAAGATTTTATATCATGGGTGCCTCTGACTTCTTGCCTCATGAAAGCAGACCGATAGCTTTACAGTGCATGTGCATGCATTTCAAACTTCTGTGATGTGGAATTTATTGCCAAATTGAAATCAATAAATGTTTCCATTGTTGGCAGCCCCAATAATGAAGGCCTCTGTAGTATCACCCCTGAAGAATCAACCAGTGAAAACACTGTTGGGGCACATCCAGATGTGATGGCACAGGAGAACGACCCGCACGAGGGAGATTCATTGGAAGCCACTGAAGAAGGAGGACAAGATCCAAGGCAACCTATGCCAATGCTTTCTGAGCATGGTGAAGAATGCACAGCACTAAGTTTTGAAAATAGCACTGAAGGCTTGCCAGTCACGATGTCAAACCCCGCTATTGTGAGTGACAAAGACGCCAGCACTGCGCCTATTGTTAGTGAAACAGATGCTGACTGTGATGCTACTACTTTTGCAAGAGAGTCTGAGAAAGATCCAAATAATACTGCTTTGGAGCAGATTCCTTCATTAGATTCTACCTGGACATCAGGACGTGGAACCGAGGAAAGCAATTCCAGGGAATTAGATTTGTTGTCACAGAGCGAACTGTTGATTGAAGGAGACAAGACGCACATCAGCCTGTTGCCTAAGAGTGAGAGAGGCAGAGATTCTTATACCATTAAAGAAATCAGGCAGGAGACTGGATTGGGAGTGAGCCTAAATAAAGAAGGCCTCTGCAGTAACACTGCTGGAAAATCAACCAGTGAAAACAATGCTGTGGCGTATTCAGATGTGATGGTGCTGGAGAATAAACTGTGTAAGAAAGATTCCTTAGAACCTACTGAAGAAAAGGATCGAAGGCCACATATGCCAGTTCCTTCTGAGCATGGTAAAGAATGCACTGCATTAAGCCTTGATGATATCCCTAGAGGCTTACCTGCCTTGCTGTTATACCCTGCGATTGTGAATGACAAAGACACAAGAATTGTGCCTCTTGTCAGTAGAACAGATGCTGAGCATTACGCTACTACTTTTGCAAGACAGTATAAGGAAAATCCAAATAATACTGTTTTGGAACGGATTCCTTCATCAGATTCTACTTGGACATCAGGGCCTGGAACCGAGGAAAGCAATTCCAGTGAATTAGATTTGTGGCCACAGAGTGAATTGTTGATTGGAGGAAATAAGGCGCATATTGCTCAGCTGCCTATGCATGAGAAAGATTTTTATACCGCTAAAGAAATCATAGAGGAGACTAAATTAGAAGTGAGTAACAAGGAAGAGACTTTAATAAAACCAGTGGGACTGAACACAGGTAGTGTAGACAACCTGGTAATGAAGAAAGAAAATTGTATTCCAAATAATCTCACAGCAGGAAATTCAGACATAAACAAATATGGTATATCTGGTATTGATCAGAGCCTTGTTGAGTTCAGAGGTGTCATCAGTGAAGATAGCAACAGTGATGTGAACAGAGAGGACAATCAATTCCAAATATTTCCAGAAAAGGGTAGTGGGATGCTTCAGGGTCCTCCTATTGCATCCAGTTTGTCTTCAAACAGATCAAACCTGTTGCCATTAACCATGACAGAACAACCAATTGGTGACTTGGTGAATGAAAATGAATGGCTAGAAAAGACCATAAACCCAGAACCGAACATCCATTGTGTGGATTTACCAGTTATCTTGAAACCTTCTGATGCATCCTTGATGCCAGAAAATAAAAACAAAGGGCAAAGAGCAAACACATCTCAGAATGCAGCAGAACAGATTAGCAACAATGAAATCACACAAACTGAATCTCTGAGCAGGGGAAATACAGCCTTAAGTGACCCAGAAAATGTGACGCATATGGGGAAGGAAGAATCTGTTGGGGATAAACTGTTGTTACTTGACAGAAGAACAAGCGATTTCATGAGTGAGAATGACCTTGCTGATCATAATAAAGAAGAAACTACAATAGCTGAGAAATACGGACTTGCTTCTTCCAGAAACGAAGAACATGAATGTCAAGAGGTGCCATCCTCAAGTCAGGTTATACATGAAGATATAAACTGTCCCCAAGAGACACGACTATCTTTTGATATGGATTCAGGACAGATCAGTCAAGATGTTGCTTTAGATGATCAAGTAAGTGGTTTAGAAACCAATATCAGTGGCAAAATTTTAGAAAAGAACCTCAGTTCGGAATGTAATCTGAATATACTCAATGATCATTCACCGGAATTAAGCGAGAACTTGGAGCAAAGAACCACAAGCCTAAATGGAAAAAAAGTGGCCAGTCTTGAGTCATCTGAATTATTACTTTTACAAGAAAAGGACAGCTTGCGGAGTTGTGATCTTCTAAAGTTCAGTGTAGAAAATATTCAGTTCTCCTTTCCAGTCAATAAAGAGAGAGAGGATGCGGACGGTTCACTGTCTCTGCCTCCTGAAGACAATGATGTTCTGCAAAATAAAAAACAGGAATCCCGGGAACAGCCAGGATTTGAGCTATTTGGGCCAACATTTGCTCAAAACACCAAATCAGAGTTGGAAGACCAGTTGATGGATGAAATAAATTCAGAGACTGATGCCTCAAATGCAAAAATAATTGCAGTGTCTAAAACGGAGCTTGAGTTCCACAACTTAAACGGACAGGCTAGAAGTGCTGAATGTGTTGCAACTGAGAAGACAAACATTGTAGAGGATGAATCCCACTCTGAAAGTGAAAGATGTGCCTCAACAGCTGGCAGTGGCCCAACCTCTGTACCTGTGACTACTGCTGAACAAAGCACTGCTGTGCGGAAGAATGACGGTAATGAAGCAAGACAGGAGGAATGCGAAACAGGGATGAAAAAACAAGAAGCTGACAGAACTTTGGCACAAGAAATCCATATAAAATTGGACTCCACACAGCAAGTGCAGCTGGAACAAGCAAGTGAAGAAAATGACCCTAATATAAAACATGATTATTCTGGCAATCCTTTAGTATCAGCTGTTGGAGCAGAAATCAGTCCCCAGCCACTAAAGTTTGGAGACTTAGGCGATAATAGCATAAGGGCAAACAATTCTCCATTCATGAGCGATGATTGCAAGGAATTTTTGGAAACTCATCCCAAAGAGACTGTGGAAAATCCACAGACATTGGGCATTTTAATAACATCTCCCGAAATGCAGTCAAATGAAAGCTCAAAGGTCACGGCAAGTGAAGATGAACAGTGTGTTTCAAACCCAGAAGATAAAGATCTGGATCACGATGGTCTTCAGACATTTGCGAATTCCCAAGGACAGACCTCTAACCAGACATCTCCCGAAAGGTTACAATCATTGGAATTAAATCATTTCTGTGGCCATGGGGAGGTTGATAAAAGTGAACTACAACAAACTGGAGACAATCTACACAAGCTCCGGACAGTACTTGGTGGCCCAGAGACAAAATCAACTAATCTATCCGATGACATTGCATCTTCAACACCTATTTCTGAATTTGTGGGGAACACCTCACAAAACAACAACCTGAGAAATGCAATTAACCCACCGGAGGAAGAAAGTTGCCTTAGCAAAGAAACCTTAAACAATGTAAAGCAAGACGTTTCTAATTCTCTCTTTTCAGGTGGTGTTTTTGAAGGACCAAGCCAGAGTGGTGCATTTCCTGAAAACTCTATTACAGTTAAACGGTTGGATGGTTTAGGCGAACTTTCAGACAGCAAATGTGCAAGCAATATGGACATTACAGAGTTTATTTCAGCGATACAGAAAACTGAACAGGCGCAAACCCTGCAGGAGAGTTTAATCTGTGTAGGTGACAGTGGGACTGATGTTAACTTACCAAGCAAAGAAGCAGAATTGAGTGAACAAAGTTTACACACAGAGATAGAAGAACACCTGAGTTTAGCAAATGATGAGCAAGTGACTTGCAAAGTAGACTTAGCTTTCCTGCCTTCTGAAAACACAAGAATGGATGAACATCCTCCTGGATTACCTAATAGCCCAGAAGTTCCTTTGAGTGATGCTTGGCATAAAACATGTCCCATTGAAAAGACTGACAGCGTACATGTTAGCTCTCAAGCAGAACCAACGCCTCTTTCAACGTTGGCATTTCTACATAATGGGCCTAGCCAAGTAAACTCCCAATCTACAGGCTTTATGTATCATAGCCCTGAAGGTGAATTTCAAAAAAGTGAGCCAGAAGCTGTGGCATGTCAAGATGTCTTCGACACCACTCCCAGTCTGCAGACTGCTGGTGCTACACACGTTGACTTAGGTGATGCTTTTGAGGAGAACAACACAACTGATCAAAGGAAACCAGAAGTAATGAATTTAGATTATATTCCTTCAGAAGCTGTCCCAGGAAAAGAATCTTACATTCCAGGCCAAGAGTCTGAGATCAGGCAATGGGAAAGAAATTTGTCACCCTTTAATTTCAAGAAGTTGCAGGATGAGATCTCGGCAATTAAGCTAAAAGGGGATAAAAGTGATGTACATTTTAAAGCCCAGCAGCTTAACAGCTCAGCAGAATCTCCATTCAGCCCTTCAAGTTTAGAAAGGAAGCTTTTGGACCTTTCAACGCTCGATAAGCAAGCAAATTGTAAGGAGGACATGGCAACAAATATAAGTTGTGAAGATAACAAGCACGGTGAGATTGAAGAAGAAAGGAAATGTGACTTGATAGAGAAATTCAACCTTCCCAAGATGGAAGGAGATGTTCCCAGGCAGCCTGTAGCAATATCTGAAAAAGATCCAGAAATTTCATCTTCCAAGGCATTCAGCATTGAGTTTTTTGATTTCAGGAAACACATTAGCAAAATATTTGAACAGGTAGCACCAAATGTTGTGCCTGCCAACTTGCCTAACCTTGCCACTGAGCAGCGTCCAAGTGAGAAGATCAGTCCAGAGGGTAAAGAAACAAAAGTTAAGCAAGGTCTGGCAGATGTTGAAAAAAGCAGTGCAGATGTAGATCCCGAGAATGACTGGAAAACAAACCAGCGCACATTGCCTTTGGAGACCGAAGTCTGTAATAAAGCCACTGAAGAGAAAACAGCTCAGGAACAAGAATTCACAGGAATGCTGGCAAACAGTCAGGGGAAAGATTTGCCAAGTGCCTTTTCAGAAAAGATCCCTATCGACAAATATTGCTTAACCGAAAACTGTCTTACAACTTCCCCCAAGTTATTTAAGGTGGATGGTTTAAGCAGGCATGAAATAAATGCGGAGATTAATGATCACCTTTGCTCTTTAAGCAGTGATACTGCTGAGAACGAACTTTGCACAGAAAAAGTGGAATTTCCATCTAGAAGTTTAGGAAACCAAGAAATGGAGAACCAACTTTGCATAGAAAAAGTAGAATTTCCATCTAGAAGTTCCGGAAACCAAGAAACGGAGAATCTGCCATCTTCTCCTAAAAACAAAGAGGCTTTAATAATCCCTGCCTCTACAGGCGTTGTTCCAGATTTTGAGGCCACACCTGCTGCTACTGAAGTAAAAGAAGGTAATTTAATTAGTCTGTGTAACTTTGAAACAGATGAACCTAAAGAACAGTTAACGTATGACGGGAATAAAAACATCGACAAGGGGAATGGTGACAATACAGACTTAGCCAAGATTTCAACATTGCCATTTCTTACAGATGATCTGGATGCTCATAAAGAACAAACAGATCAGTCCAAGATATTGTTTGATGAAAATCCTAATTTTTTCAATCAGCATACATTACAAAATACAGCTGTTACAGTACTGGATACCATAGACAGTAATAACTGGTTGCAAAAGTCCATAGAGGAAGAGAAGAGACAGGACACAGCAGAACATAAGCTAATTACTTATTTTAAAAATGAAGTAAGTCCTGATCACTCACCAGACGAGTCCAAATTGGGATCCAACAGTGTTCAAGAGAGTTGTATAGAAAAGACAAATGACATCAATTTGAGCACAGCAGAAGGACCAGGTTTTTCTGCTGATGTCCCTAAAGCAGATACTACAATCATGCTAATTACCAACAACTGTGAAGCAGTTTTGCAAGCCAGCAGAGACATTCAAAAGCCTGATGTAAAGAGGCATTCAGAAACCCTCCAAGGAATGGAACAAACTAGACGTACAGATGTGGAAATGGCTTCTTTAAATGAAGCCAAAGAAGAACCTGCAAGTTTTCAAGATATCCAGGAAATAATACCAATTATTTCACATTCTGAATTGGAGCAAAGCTTTCCCGGTTTACTTGAAAACATGGCGAGGGAAGAATTACCCCCTGAAAGGTATTTAATTTAAAATTAACTGTACAAATAATTCAGCGTATTGATGGTTAATCAAGATAGCAATTAGGGAGGACAAATTAAGCAATTTTTAAAATTACATTGAATTCCGTTTAGAATGGTTTATCTTGCAGCAGGGACAACCTACTTAGGAAGAACCCCTTAATTCTTCACCTGGAAATACTGGATTTTAAGGAAGTAATGACACTTTTTACAGCCTGAGAGTTATACAAATGTCATGTTGTTGTTTTTTTTTTCTAATGCTAACACTTAGGCTACAATTCAATATACACTTTCCAAAGCTTCTCTGTACAACCACTTTTGTGGAATGATTAAGGCAACAGGTTAGAAACTGAGAGACCGTGTGTTCTAGTTACACCTTGGGCACAAAGCCAGTTGGATGAACTTGGTTCAGTTTCTTTCTCTCAGCTCTAGAAAAGAGGCAATGGCAAATCACTTTTGAAAGAGAGAGAGAGGGGGGGGGGAGAGGGAGAGAGAGAGAGAGAGAGCGAGCGAGCCCTCTCTAAGCGGTTTACAGAGTCAGCATATCGCCCCCACAGTCTGGGTCCTCATTTTACCCACTTCGGAAGGATGGAAGGCTGAGCCGGTGAGATTAGAACCGCTGAACTGCAGATAACAGTCAGCTGAAGTGGCCTGCAGTACTGCACTCTAACCACTGTGCCACCTTGGCTCTTATTAAAATCTGCAAGATTCAATTCTGAGTTAGGAAATTTAAGCAGCAGCTAAGCAATCTTCAGATAGATCTACATGGTTATATTGTTCACTAAGCCCATAATTTAACTGTGATAAAAAATATAGTGTGCCCTTGTGCTTTCTTCTTCTTTCAAAGAAGAAGCTGTCACCCCTTCACGAGGAAGAAGGGAATCACTTTTGGTTTTTGGTTCATTAAGAGAAATTATGTGTTTTGATGCATCTGATTGACTTTAGAACGTGTTCGTTTCAGAGGTGTGTGAAGTATTCAGCTATCTTTGATTTCTTCACTATATTATTAATAGAGACGAATTTCCTTTTGAATACTGCCATCCATTTTATATCTTCTCAGAGGGTTTGGGTTAGATAAAGCATAATATAATTTTGTACCTGTGACAAACAAGGTAGTGTCTTGAGCAGCTGTTGGTTTATAACTCCATTGCTTCATACGTGCATAAGCTTGAAGAATTTCTTATCACCTGTTTCTCATGTCTGAGTATTTATCCCAAGTGGCTGCAGCTGCTGTCTTTTACGGAACTGTAAACTTTATTTAGCAGCATGCCTGCAGATAAATACATCTTGCACACATGGAATAATGTGAAAAACAAATTCCAGAACTTGGGGCTTTCCAGGATGATTAGCAGAATGTGTATAGACTTGTTTATTATATGACTATAATTAAAGGAGGAAGAAAATGAATATATATTAAACTTTCCTATCAGACTTCATAGAGCTCACTTTAAGAATGTGCACACAACGTCAGAGAGACAGCATTGTTGCAAAGTTGTACGATATGTAGACTTTTTTTGAATTTTTCATCTCCTTCTTGATGCTATTGAATTCCTCTGGAGTCCATTTAAGCTCACGCCGACTGCTTCAGTGACTCCAACCAGCCACCTCATTCTCTGTCGTCCCTTTCTTCTTTTCCCCTCAATCTTTCCCAGCATTAGGATCTTCTCCAGTGAGTCATTCCTTCTCATTAGGTGGAACTATGCAGCAAGCCAAATCCACAGGAAAAATTGAGCATCTTTGACTACACTCAAGATCAGGGACGTGCAGTCACTAGAGGCAAGGGAGGCGGGGCCTCACCAGTCTCCTCAGGGAAAGGAAATGATTTTAAATAATTTTCTTAAAATAATTAAAGCCAGGGTAGTTGCTACCAGATTTCAAGTCACAGTGGCTTGGTGTCTGCTCTCAGTATTAACTAGGAGGAGGCCAGAGAACTAGGGGCCTCTTTTGCATAAGGAATTTTTCGCCTTTTAAGAGTTAAGCAAGGGTTAACAAGCGAAGAATTTCTTATGCAAATGAGGCACGTATTCTCTCGCCTCCTGTAGAGGGCATTTTTAGAGGCTTTTTAGAGTTCTCTGGGAGCAACTAGCTCAGTCTGACTTCAGAGCTCTGGCTTTTCAAGAGGAAAGGGCAGGGAAAAGCAGAGTTGAAATCGTCTCTGCAACAGCTGGAAAAGGTGCGTGTGTGGGGAGGGGGGAGGAATGCAAAAAGTTTGATCGGAAGGCAACAGGGAAAGGGGGGGTATGGCAGAGGAGCTGCTTTCAAGCCTTTGGAAAATATATCCAATCCAACTTCTGTGTTTGTGTTTGAGAGTGAGTGAATGAGAGAAGGATCGAAGTTCTCTGTGTGCGTGTGTCTGTTTTTAGAGAGGGGGAGGGAGGGAGAGAGGGAGGAAGGAGGGGGAGGGAGAAGAAAAAGAACGGGAAAACTTATTTTGCAAGGGGGAAAAATGCTGTCGCTTTAAATCGGAACTGAGCATGCCTGGCTGTGGAATTCTGGGAGTTGAAGTCCACAAGTCTAAAAACAGCCTCACCGGGGCTAAAGCTGACCGCACGTCACTGCTCAAGTTAGCATTTCCCCAAACAAAGTTGGTACACAATTTAGTATTCTTATGGATTTGTAGCTTTTGCTGAAGCAGTAAGTGATAGCTGTGGCTAGGAGGGCCTTCATTGAGATTTGTCTTATGTGCCAAGTGCATCCATTCCTGGACCGAGAGGACTAGTTTACAATCATTCACACTCTGGTTATTTTTGTTTAGACTATTATAATGTGCTCTACATGGCACTGCTTTTGAAGACCATCTGTATATTCCAACTGGTTAAGAAATCCAGAAGTGCACACAGTTCTGAGCAGGGACGTGCAGTCAGGGGAGGCAGGGCCTCACCACTGTCATCGTGAAAAGAAAAAAAATTAAAAGGAAAGAGGCTGAGCTAGTTGCTGCCAGAGTCACAGTGGATGACTTTGCTTAGTGATTAACTGTTTAAAAAAGCCTCTAAAAAAGCGCCCTCTACAGGAGGAGGCAGGAGAACCACGTGCCTCATTTAGTCTGACTTTATGATCACTCGAGCAGAGTTAAGCAAGGGTTAAAAGCCAAAACCTTCCTTATGTAGATGAGGCACTTGGTTCTCTTGCCTCCTCCTGTAGAGGGCGTTTATTTTAAGAGGATTTTTTAAACAGTTAAGCAGAGTCATCCATTGGGGACTCTGGCAGCAGCTAATCCAGCCTGACCTTGGCAGCTCTTGCCTTTTTCCTTTTACATTTTTACATTTTCATCATGGCAGACAAGAGCAGAGTTGAAATCCTCTGTGAAAAATCTGGAAAAGGTATGTGGGTCGGAGGGAGGGGGAGGAATTCAAATTTAATGTAATTTGTAAGTAATTGTATTATTGTAAGTAATTTTGTGTGTGTGTGTGTGTGTGTGTGTGTGTGTGTTTTACCCGCCTCTGCTGGCACGTGGGATGGCACTTTTTTTAAATGTTTCGGGACCATTCCCATAAATAAACGCATTTATTGGGCAGTAGGAAATCCCTCAGCTGGGAAGTGTCTGAGTTGAATTTGGCAACCCAAAACTGTTAAAGCGAGGAGGCTGACCATTCAGCATGCATGTTTATAATCATTTTCCGTTTCCTGTCTAAGGGGAACCACTTTAAGTGTGGGGTGTCTTCATTAATATAATCTGCCCCTTTCTCCTTCTGATGCTGTTTTGTAGGAGAGGGGAGAAAGTTGGGTTCTCCCTTGGTGTGGTACAGCCCTTACGAAAGCCTTGCCGCTGTGTCCGTCATAGAGGCGTACCGCATCTATGGCGGACACAGTGCTGGGGCTTTCGGACGCCCCACCGCTGTGTCCGACATAGAGGTGTCCCGCTTCTATGGCGGACACAGCGCCGGACGCCTCTATGTTGGACACAGTGGTGGGGTGTCCGAAAGCCCTGGTGCTGTGCCCGCCATAGATGCGGGACGCCTCTATGACAGACACAGTGGCGGGGCGTCCGAAAGCCCCGGCGCTGTGTCCGCCATAGATGTGGGTCGCCTCTATGTCGGACACAGTGGCGGGGCGTCCAAACACCCTGCCGCTGTGTCCGACATAGGGCGGCTTTTGCCCTCTTGCCTCACCAGCCATAAACCTCACCGCACATCACTGGTTCTGAGTGTTCCACAGTTTGCCCATATTACAATGCCGGTGTGTAAACTGCACTGGCTTCCAGTTTTTTTCTGAGCGTAGTTCAAGATACTGGTTAACACACTTAAAGCTGAATGGCACAGGGCCAGGTTATTTGCAAGACTGCTTCTCCCAAAAAGTATATGCCCATTCCATCAAATCTGATTAAGTGAGTGCACTCTAGATCCATCCTTTAAATACTGCCACTTTATGGGACATAGGAAATATGCTTTCTCCATGGCAGTGCAGGAATATATGTTTCCTGAGATCTGGGAGCCCCCTCCCCTTGATTTTTGGAAGGCCCCTAAGAGCTGACTTTTCCTTTAAAAGTTGGGTTACTGTACAATTAGCAATAGCAATAGCAATAGCAGTAGACTTATATACCGCTTCATAGGCCTTTCAGGCCTCTCTAAGCGGTTTACAGAGAGTCAGCATATTGCCCCCAACAATCTGGGTCCTCATTTTACCCACCTCGGAAGGATGGAAGGCTGAGTCAACCCTGAGCCGGTGAGATTTGAACCGCTGACCTGCTGATCTAGCAGTAGCCTGCAGTGCTGCATTTAACCACTGCGCCACCTTGGCTCTTGAATATGATGCCTTCTTTTGAATGCCAAGAATTCTTGTTGTGGTTTTTATTTTTTTTATTGTTGTTTTGCGAGGATCATAGTCTTGCATGTAAGATATCGCGAGGAGGGAAATATAATTATTTCAAATAAACAAATAAAATAAATGCAACCTAATGTTATTAGTGGTTTCAGCATAAAAACCAGAACTAATTCCTTTCCCAAACACGATTCACAGAATCTCTTAGCAAGCTTTATTAAAAGGGATAGTGTTACAAGAGTTCCAGAGACTGAACTATTTCCCAGCATACAACTGCATCTGTCCCAACACACGTTAGGAGACAGTAATTTTCTTTTTTACTGTCTTTCTGAGAAGTGGGATGTCTTCTCACTAATAAGGATTGATTTTACCACATCTATGATGAGCAAAATTATTTTTATCTTTTGGAACTGTATATTATTGTGGGAAGTTATCATCCAGCCCTCTCCCAGTAAAATGAAATATCCTAGGAAATATTGAAAAGGCAGAATATTTATCTGGATGTGAAAAGAAAGAAACATGTTTTAAAAGACAGAATAGTTGCCTGTAGTTTTCTGCCCATCCCCAGTTAATGGGCCATTGAGATGGCCAGGCTAGCCCACTTTACATAATAAAGACTTCACCAGCAGCTACAGAAAGGCATGATAATATACTCAACTGACCACAAGGCATCTGAGAACTCATCACAGCCTAGAGAGTAGCCCCCTGCATGGCACCATGGGAGTCTGACAACCAATCAGAATACATTTCTTACACAGGAACAGGAAACAGAGAGGTGGGACTGAGCAGGTTATAAAAAGCCTAGCAAGCCCCTCCCTCAGCCCTTCTCTTCTTCTCCACCAACATTGAAGCATGTGATCACCTTTTCTGTTCATGGCTCAAGCCATGTGGCCCTGTCTAACAATAAACCATCTTTCCAAGCAGCCTCCATGTCTCCAGTGTCTTCTTCCCCACTTGGAGCTGAACCCAGAAAGACATTTCTTTCAACATTATCAAAGCTTGTTTCTGGCTGAGCCTTACAAGGAAACTAAACATTTATGAAAGGATTTCTACAACCTGTTTATAATCAAATAGGAAGAGAGCAAAATATACACGTTTTAGAAAGGAGTTTCATGAATTTGAGCCTCCTTGTAAAATGTTTCCATGTGAAATTGCACCCATTAACAGAAAATAAATGTACTTCTAGCTATTTTGCAGAAGCCAGTGTGTCAGATAAAAAATTTCCAATGTAATAGTCAATGTTAACTACGTATTGTCTTGCATAAGACACAAAATTTAATAAGCAGAACAAATACTATTTGCAATGATCAGTATCTAAAAGATCTTGGTTAATAAAAAGTACTTAAAATCGGACCCCAGGAGATAATTTTAAATGAAGATTTCCAAATTTAACAGGCCATATCTTTGATTACTTCCAATGATGGTGATTTCAGCAAATTTCTCAGGATGGTATTAGGTGGTTTTTAAGAAACATAATACTAGACTGACCAGTGATGTGCAGTCAGGGGAGGCAGGGCCTCACCACTGTCATCATGAAAAGAAAAGAAAAATTAAAAGGAAAAAGGCTGAGGTAGTTGCTGCCAGAGTCACAGTGGATGACTCTGCTTAGTGCTTAACTGTTTAAAAAAGCCTCTTAAAAATGCCCTCTACAGGAGGAGGCAGGAGAACCACGTGCCTCATTTAGTCTATCTTTATGATCACTCAAGCAGAGTTAAACAAGGGTTAAAAGCCGAAAAATTCCGTATGTAGATGAGGCACGTGGTTCTCTCGCCTCCTCCTGTAGAGGGCACTTTTTAAGAGGCTTTTTTAAACAGTTAAGCAGAGTCATCCATTGGGGACTCTGGCAGCACCTAACCCAGCCTGACCTCAGCAGCTCTTGCCTTTTTCCTTTTACATTTTTACATTTTCATCATGGCAGACAAGAGCAGAGTTGAAATCCTCTGTGAAATAGCTGCAAAAGGTATGTGGGTCGGAGAGAGGGGGAGGAATTCAAAATTAATGTAATTTGTAAGTAATTGTATTATTGTAAGTAATGTGTGTGTATGTGTGTGTCTGTGTTTTACACACCTCTGCTGGCGTGCGGGCTGGCACTTTTTTATGTCGGACATAGCAGCAGGGCTTTTGGACGTAGCGGGACGCCTCTATGTCAGACACAGCCGTGGGGCTTTTGGACACCCTGGCACTGTGTCCGCCATAGAGGTGGGACACCTCTATATTGGACACAGCCGCGAGACTTTCGGATGCCCCAGCGCTGTGTCCGCCACAGAGGCGGGATGCCTCTATGTCGGACACAGCCGCAGGGCGTCTGAAAGCCCTGGCAGTGTGTCCACCACAGAGGCGGGACGCCTCTATGGCGGACACAGCCACGGGGTGTCCGAAAGCCCCGCGGCTGTGTCCGACATAGAGGCATCCCTCTATGGCAGACACAGTGCCAGTGCGTCCGAAAGAAATTAGACAATCATTTGTCTGATATGGTATAAGGTTTCCTGCCTGAGCAGGACAAGAAGACCTTCAAGGTCCCTTCCAACTCTGTTATTCTATTAGTCGTGAGGCAAGATGATGCAGAGTAATGAAAGGAACAGGAATAACCAATAGCTTGGAGTACGGCCATTTAGTGATTTGTTTGTGAATCAATTTGTATTTTAAGAGATATTTTCACAGCTTTAAAACAATGTGGACAATGCCTTTAATTTCTTTTATTTCCTTTCGGTGCCTCTTTTAAGATGTAGTTATTTGCCAAAAGTTGTAATTTTGTACATGCTTAGAGCTTGGGATAATCTAAGGACATAGCATCCTTCTGGTCTCTTAGTGTTGCGCCGTCATACCCCCCCCCCCAAAATGTCATTTGATATTCCACATATAGCAATAGCAATAGTTAGGCTTATATACCGCTTCATAGGGCTTTCAGCCCTCTCTAAGCGGTTTACAGAGTCAGCATATTGCCCCCAACAACAATCTGGGTCCTCATTTTACCCACCTCGGAAGGATGGAAGCCTGAGTCAACCCTGAGCTGGTGAGATTTGAGCAGCCGAACTGCTGAACTGCACTCAGCTGAAGTAGCCTGCAGTGCTGCCTTTAACCACTGCGCCACCTCAGCTCTTTTATCTTATTTGGATATAAAATAAATAATATCAGTGAGTTATGGAATAACAGTTCTTGTACTGCTTGAATCTGCATTTGCCGTTGATATAAAAAAGTCTATACATCCCTGTTAAAATGCCAGGTGTTTGCGATGTAAAAAAAATCAGATCAAGATAAATCACTTCGGAATATTTTCCACCTTTAATATAACACATATAATGCAATTGAAAAAACAAACTGAAATCTTTTAAGGGGAAAAATAAAAAAGTACAAAAATGTGGTATAGACTTTTTATATTTAATGTATAGCAACAAGATAGAAATTTTCTATATGTTATTTTTTATTATTGTTTTAGTTGTCTAGGTAGCTAGTAGCCATCATTTGCAAATAATTATTTCAGTTTTTTGCTTTGTTCTCCAGTCATGTTTTAATCTGCTTTTTATTAATTTGCTTTTTTTGGTGGCGTATCTAAAGCTTATTGTAGGTGAACAAATCTTGGTCTTTTTTCCCCTTTGATCATTTTTTCATGTTTCTTCAAACAATCATGAGATATGTGGGAAAGTACTTTTCATAAATTTTGGCTAGATGTGGTACATTTACTGATGTTATGTTTTTGAAGTGAATTTCACTTTTATTATTTTCTTCTGTGAGTTTTTACATACATGTGATAAGATTTATACTGAATCCTCAGTGTATGGTCGGATAATAGATACAACTGAAAATTCCAACACAACTTGTTTTTGAAGATAGTGATGTTAATATCAACAAAAGCATGATGTCAATTGTAAATGGTTATAAATAGAAACTCATTATGGAAATGAGACTTCAATACAATTAACCCTTCAGTTCTATGTGTGCCTGCTCAATGGGACTTACGTCAGTGCACAATATACTATTTTGTCTCTTCTTCTTGCATGTAGACATTCTTCATTTTAACATGGAGTTTCTAGTTGTTACTCCTTCCCACAATTATATGAGCATTAACACTTCCACAAACATCAAACTAATGCAGAGTACTCACAGAGTACTCACAGAGCCAAGGTGGCGCAGTGGTTAAATGCAGCACTGCAGGCTACTTCAGCTGACTGCAGTTCTGCAGTTCGGCTGTTCAAATCTCACCGGCTCAGGGTTGACTCAGCCTTCCATCCTTCCGAGGTGGGTAAAATGAGGACCCGGATTGTTGTTGGGGGCGATATGCTGACTCTGTAAACCGCTTAGAGAGGGCTGAAAGCCCTATGAAGCGGTATAGAAGTCTAACTGCTATTGCTATTGCTATTTTATAACTTCATCATGAAATAATCCAGCTGGCACAAGTGATATTGGTATGGTGCCTCCTATTAAATTGCTTCCCCTCTATACATGTGATATACCATCTTCTCAGTAACATATTTTTCAAGTTTCAAACAGTTAATCATTATACAAGGTATGAGGAATTCATTATTGTGATAAGAGTGTGAGGCATTCACTCTTGCTAGAAATGCCATGGCTAAGAATAGCTCCTAAAGTATGCATTAAAAACTACATTTGTTTCTGAAAGTATTAGCCAGATAATTAGCCAGGCTGGTAAGTCAGTTATAAATCTCACAGCTGTTATTACAAACAATTTTTTTTATTAATATAAAAGATTAATAACTACCACTGATTTTCAGGTGTGATTTCTCCCAAATTAGGCATGACTAGCTGAGAGTATGTTAACAGCTGTGATAGGTCCTAACATGCCTTGATTAATCTCAGAAAAATTAAGACTAACCCTGGCTGATAAATGGATGGGTGCAATTAGAATCTCAGGACTTGGGGGAAATTGAAAATATCTAAGAAAGTAACATTGGCAAAGAATTTCCATGTTGTAACTATAAAACCCACACTCTGATGTATTATTTATTTATTTATTTATTTATTTATTTATTTATTTATTTATTTATTTATTTATTTATTTATTTATTTATTTGACTTATTTACCGCTTCATAGGGCTGTCAGCCCTCTCTAAGTGGTTTACAAATTTTTTAGCAAATTCAGTCAGCAACTTGCCCCCACAGTCCGGGTCCTCATTTCACCCACCTCGGAAGGATGGAAGGCTGAGTCAACCTTGAGCCGGTGAGATTTGAACCGCTGAACTGCAGATCACAGTCAGCTAAAGTGGCCTGCAGTACTGCACTCTAACCACTGCGCCACCTCGGCTCAGAATAAAGCTCAATTCAAGGGAAACTTTCCCATTTTTAAGGAGGAATACATGGGACATAGACAGGATGATGTCAGGATGATACAATAGGCCAAGAGTGTCAAACTCATGGCATCACATTGTTATGTGATGTATCGTGACTTTCTCCCCTTTACTAAACGCGATGGGCGTGGCCAGTGCATGACGCATTCAGCCCTGTTACCCCTGTAGTAGGCCATGTTACATTTTATTCCAAGCAAGATAATTTATCAAATGTTAATTAAAAAAAAAGTATGTTTGCTGTCTGAACAAAAATGCTGAAGTCACTTATATTTCTGAAGGATTCCTGTCGGAATTACTAAATCTGCACAGCTAAGCTTCCCAATACTCTTGTCTGTTCAGCTGGAGAATTTTTAGCCCTTCCATTAAGAGATACTTCCTTCACCCCAGACCTAAAAAAATAGATAAGTACAACAGAATTTCCTACTTCAAAGTCTGAATATAAAGATCTTAGTAATGTGATACCAATCCTGAAACCCAAAGGGTAATTACTGAACTGTGCATAAGTCTTGCATATGGAAGAAGTTTCAATGAAAAGTTTCTTAGAAAATAATTGAAGTCAAATTTCTAGAAATTATATGGAAAAGAGGATAGATTTAAAAAAAAAACAGGGCCCAGAGTTACCAGCTAACTAAAGCAAATTACTTATTACCTGCCTTGCTTCAGCACCTGTTCAGAGGTTGTAAAGAGAATAACTGGAGTATCAGTTCCTGATTGAGGGCCGAGGTGGTGCAGTGGTTAGGGTGCAGTACTGCAGGCCACTTCAGCTGATTGTTATCTGCAGTTCAGCGGTTCTAATCTCACCGGCTCAAGGTTGACTCAGCCTTCCATCCTTCCGAGGTGGGTGAAATGAGGAACCAGACTGTGGGGCGATATGCTGACTCTGTAAACCGCTTAGAGAGGGCTGAAAGCCCTATGAAGCGGTATATAAGTCTAACTGCTATTGCTATTGCTATTGGATGATCTTGTTTTGCTCCTTTTTTTAGTTCTTTTTGAGCATTTATCTCTAGGATGTGTAAACCAGCTTCTGAGAGATATGCTAAGTCTAGCAAGCAAGTCAGAGATTACTTAATACCTGAACCTACTTCATAATTAATTCATGGTTGATGATAAAAGTCCAAACTAATTTTCACTTGGACAATTACATAAAGCAGGAGTGTGTAGGAGAGGCTTTGGGGGAAAATCATCAATTCACTGCTGTCATCATGAGATTAATTTTCCAGATGCTTTAGATAGCACCATTGTGCTTTACTAAAAACTAAGGGTTTGTGGTAAAAAGCCTTTTTTTTTTTACTCAGCCACATGTAGATGATATTCTAAATTCAGCCATAAAAACACCTTGGTCTTGGTTCAAGATCAACAGACCGACTAAACTTGATAATGAGCCACTTTTAGACTGCATTTTTAAATTTGGGTATTGCTCATTTTTATTTGTTTTTTTTTAAAAAAAATATAGATTAAAAGAAACAATATTGAAATGGACAGATAAATCAGGAAAGAACAAAACTGAGTTTTGCCTTTATTTATTGTATCCTCATTATTCTTTTAAAATGTTATTAAGCATTTTTCTTTGTTTTATATCACAATTTTTATTTTTACAACATTTCGGTACCAGTATACCTCATATGTACATATAGATTGTTGTTTTTTTCTCTTCCCTTTTTATATACATACATATTCCTTTATAACTACTAACTAGAAGTTAGCAACATACTCAACATACTAATAAATAGTATCCTATCCTCATTATTCTATATAGTAACAATGTTTATAGCAAATGAAAAATGTTATGAATACCTTACAATATAAATTTGCTAATATAAATAAAACAGATGAATAGTCAATGGCTACATTACTTCTGGAAAGGTAAAATGTGTAGTTGGCCTATAATCCTTATACTCCTATAATGCATGCATGCATGCATGCATGCATGCATTCATACATACATACATACATCATATATGTGGATGTGTGTGTGTGTATGCATGTATGATTAGGTTAAGGAAGAACAACAGTGCTACTATTTACAAAACAACACTGTGTTGTAGTATAGGAAAGTTGTATGTTTTATTTGGTTTGACACTATGGGGACAATGTGATTCAGAACAGATTTTATTTTACCTGGAGCGAAAGAGATTGCTAAGAATTTTTTCCATTCAAATTCAGATTTTCTATAGAACTTTGTCCCTCTAAGGATAATATTGTGGCAGCCTTTTCAGAAAGAAAAATTAGTCTTCATTTAAAAATATTAGGATAAGGTGGCATATTGAATTTGGTAATCAACAGATCTTTTTTCAAATCAGAGTCATTTTTTAAAAATTCTGATGAAAGCATTTGGGGAACAAGGGCATATACAATGTTGTCATTTGTTCCATTTCACTGTTCTGCTTCTTTTACATAGCTCCTGACAAGAAATATCATATGCCGAAAACAGCATACTTCATTCCTTATGAATTTTTTTCCTTTGGCTAAATCCTTTTTTGGAGCATTGTGTAACATCTGGCAGGCATGCGTGTTTCCTTTCTATTAGTGCTTCAAAGTTTATCATATTCTGGCTCCAAACAACAAATTACAGACATTGATAAACACAACATTTAAAGGGACATAGCTCAAAATTCTTACTTTTACCTAATAATGGACTAGCTTGCCTACAAATCTTTATCCATTCTGGTGAAAAACAAATTTATACCCACAGATCGCCCACTCTGCCGCTACAGGAGTCCTCAACTTATGATCACAGTTGAGTCCAAAATTTCTGTTGCTAACAGTAAGACATGTGTTAAGTGAGTTTTGCCCCATTTTACAACTTTTCTTGTCATAGTTGTTAAATGAATCGTGCAGTTGTTAGCAACATGTTTGTTAAATGTCAACGGCTTCCCCATTGATTTTGCTTGTCAGGTCACAAAAGGGGATCACATGATCCCAGGATACTGTAACCCTCAAGAGTCTGTTGCCAAGCAACATAATTCTGATCAAGTGACCATATGGATGCTGCAATGGTCCCAAGTGTGGAAAAACAGCTGTTGAAAGAAATGTCCTTCTGGGTTCGGCTCCAAGTGGGGAAGAAGACACTGGAGACATGGAGGCTGCTTGGAAAGATGGTTTATTGTTGGACAGGGCCACATGGCTTGAGCCATGAACAGAAAAGGTGATCACATGCTTCAATGTTGGTGGAGAAGAAGAGAAGGGCTGAGGGAGGGGCTTGCTAGGCTTTTTATACCCTGTTTAGTCCCACCTCTCTGTTTCCCGTTCCTGTGTAAGAAATGTATTCTGATTGGTTGTCAGACTCCCATGGTGCCATGCAGGGGGCTACTCTCTAGGCTGTGATGAGTTCTCAGATGCCTTGTGGTCAGTTGAGTATATTATCATGCCTTTCGTAGCTGCTGGTGAAGTCTTTATTATGTAAAGTGGGCTAGCCTGGCCATCTCAATGGCCCATTAACTGGGGATGGGCAGGAAGCTACAGGCAACTATTCTGTCTTTTAAAACATGTTTCTTTCTTTTCACATCCAGAGAAATATTCTGCCTTTTCAATATTTCCTAGGATATTTTTTCGGGGAGAGGGCTGGATGATAACTTCCCACACAGCCTTAAGTCACTTATTTCAACGCTGTTGTAACTTTGGTCACGAAATAAACAAATGAAAGCGGAGGACTATGAGCTGAGGTGGCGCAGTGGTTAAATTCAGCACTGCAGTTCAGCAGTTTGGCTGTTCAAATCCCACCAGGCTCAAGGTTGACTCAGCCTTCCATCCTTCCGAGGTGGGTAAAATGAGGACCCAGATTGTTGTTGGGGGCAATATGCTGACTCTGTAAACCGCTTAGAGAGGGCTGAAAGCCCTATGAAGCGGTATATAAGCCTAACTATTGCTAAATTGCTATTTCAGTATTAGACCTGCTAACAGTATTTTAAGTCCAGAGGGATATTCTTAAGAGGCTATAAAAATATACCCCAAAGTGCCTGGGAATCCTGGCAATTACAAAACTATATGGTGGACATCAGAGAATTAAGACTTTTGAATAGACATTTGCAGGATTCCACTGTACGCATTTTTTTTGTTTTTCCATCTACACTTAATGGCAGCGGAGGTGGTTAAATGCAGCACTGCAGTTCAGCAGTTTGGCTGTTCAAATCCCACCAGGCTCAAGGTTGACTCAGCCTTCCATCCTTCCGAGGTGGGTAAAATGAGGACCCAGATTGTTGTTGGGGGCAATATGCTGACTCTGTAAACCGCTTAGAGAGGGCTGAAAGCCCTATGAAGCGGTATATAAGTCTAACTGCTATTGCTATCCATGAGCTGCGCGTTAGAAAAGTGATTTTAAAACAACAACCTCAAACACACATTCCAATATGTTCAGGGCGTAGGAGAATCGCTGGAGCCAAGCCTGCTTAACACAACACCCCCCCCCCCAACACACACACTTTAACAAGTTGTTGTGATCTTTTTTTTCTTTCCTTGCGTTCATTTCCAAGGCTGGGCGGATACGGCGGAAGCCTTGAAACGAAAGCTTGAGAGAGAGGAAAGGGTCTGGCTTGGGATCTTTACAAAAAATAAAAGTTTCTTTGGCGTCGAGCGGGAAGCGTTTCCCCACCAGCTGAAAAGAGAAGCGATCGTGACTCAAAAAGTCCTGGAAAGCATCTCCGCTAAAGGGCTGCTCGGAGAGAGAAAGGAATGAGAACGCGCCCCGGCCACCACGTGTTTGTTTTTCCTGGCGTCCACACGCGCTGCTGTCGCGGGCAGAAGGGAGAGAACCGCAGGCACTTCTAGAGCAGTGTTTCTCAACCTTGTCAACTTGAAGATGTCTGGACTTCAACTCCCAGAATTCCCCAGCCAGCATTCGCTGGCTGGGGAATTCTGGGAGTTGAAGTCCAGACATCTTCAACTTGCCAAGGTTGAGAAACACTGCTCTACAACAATGCTGGGGAATTCTGGGAGTTGAAGTCCAGACATCTTCAAGTTGCCAAGGTTGGGAAACACTGCTCTAGAGAAACCATCGGGACTTCGGTGCGTTTCCCCTCCACCCACCCCACAAGGGAAGGCTGCCGCGGCGGGCGGGAGGCGTGCCGACATTCCAGCGACCCGGGAGCAGCTCCGGATGCCTGGCGAACCGGCTGCCCGGTTGCTAGTCCTCCGTTTTCCCATGCGGGGCGGAGCGTCTCAAGTTGGGCTCCTCCACTAGGACCTTCCTCCCACTCCCTCCTTTCTTAATAGCCACTGGCCTTTTGTGTGGTTGAACCGTCCTACTGGTAACAGCTTCCCGGATAGTGGCGAGGAGATAGGCGACGCAACCCGCGAATTGTGATTTCCCACCGGTTTGTAAAATCTTAAGTTGTGGATTCGGGGTGGAGGTGCCAAAAAAGGCGGCGTGGGTCTGTTTTGATTGCTGTCTGTCACTGTGCGCTGATGTATTTATTCCAACTGCGTGGATAAGTTCTGATTCTTAAGATTTTTTACCTTTTAGAGCTGAGGATGAGCCAACAGAGAACTTTTTTTTTGCCTCCTTCCTTTTGACTCTGGCGGGGTGTGTGTGAATGCTTTGAATCCAGGGCTGGAAGGAGCGAAGGGCTTTTTAAATAATGGGGTGGCCTTTTAAGTGGCTTCTTCTACTACATTTTCCTCCTTCCTTGTGTGACTCATTCTCTGTTACATGTGTTAAACCGGGGACTGTGTTTAGGTGCTCTTTTAAAGAAGAGGAAGAAAAAGTTACAAATTAAAGGAATGCAAATTGTATCTTTCTTTTCTGGTCACCGAAGACAAAAGTTGTACACACGCGGCTTGAAAATACGCCTGAATGTTTCTGACTCGTTGGATGTGTTGATCAGTTGCATGGAAACCTAAGAGGCATTATACAGGCAAACTTCTGGCTTGGCTTTTTATAAGCTATAAATTGGCAGCTTTACAGTTAGGGTACAAGGGAAGACAAGTGCTTCACTCTTTGATTTTAAACAGGCATTCTTGACATGTACACCGATTGCTGTTGATTGTAGTGATTGCAGAATAAATGTTTATTTAGGAGGAGTTTAGTTATGAGTTAAGCTCATAACTTATCAGGTAAGTTACATTGTCATCACAAGGAGTAAAAATCCAGATTTAGTCCTGTTGATTTTTTCACACTTTGAAACTTTAAAAAAAAAACACATGTTAGAGTTTCTTCTATAAATTTTACAGTTTCTTCTACAAGGAGAAGTAAAATGCTTTGCCTTTAAAATGAAAGGGTTTATGATATATGTTGTGTTATTCATAGGTATAATTTATTGATAGGGTTGTTGGTCACTGTAGTGTGTTAACCTGGGTGATTTTTATATAGGTGTATTCAAAATTGTGTTATATTATGCAGTGTTGATTTTTTTTGGTAAAAGGTTTTTATTTTCCATTTTTTCATTTTCATACACTCACATATATACTGTGCATAGCCGGGGCCATACAACATTAAACAATAATCGCAGCAATTCCTCTTGTCAACAATACCCCCCAAAATAGAAACCCAATATACCTCTTCCACTCTCTGTACACCTCTTTCTTCCACCCCCCTCCAACTTTCTATCTTCCCTCCATCATCCCCCTCTACCCTACTTCCCCTCCCCCTCTACCACTCCTCTCTCCCGATCCACTCTCTCCCTTCCTTCTCACCCTCCCTCCCATCCTCTCTCCCGCCCTCTCTACCCATCTTTCTTCTATCCCACTCCTCCTCCCCTTGGTGTATTTCTACTATATGTCGATGTACTTAACTTATCCTATTTTTACAGAGAAATTAAAGAAAAACAGTATACATGTGAAGTCGCATTACATTGAAATCTAACACATCGTATCTAACCTAGTATATATCCCTCCCTCCCCCCACCCTCGCTCCTCCCCGCAGTGTTGATTTTGATGCTTACATATCATTGGTGCTGTAATTCTGTGCATATTTGGAAGCTTATTAAACTCGGTAGGACTAACTTCAGCATAAACTTGACTCTAAGGCAATTTCTCTATTGAGATCATAGAGCCTTCTTTGTATTATCCTGTACATTTATATTTCACGTAATTTCAAAGATTTGAGCCTTGAAGATGAAAACGCACTAATAAGTCTTATTCAGTTGCCTTTGTGCACCTGCTGTCTTGTTGTGATGTCATGGGTTTGAATTGTTTGGGGTGATCAGATTTATTTGGACTTCCTGTTAATTCCAAAGGGGATCCCTGTATATTTGCCTTTCAGACATCCTGTAAGATTTGAGATGAAGTGAAAAAGGGCACCGAGTGTATTCTGTGGGAATTGAACCAAAACTCCAACAGGGAGTTTTGAACCAACTGTAATTAAAATACCAAGCTGGCCTTACTTTCAATTATTCCGAATGTGTTGTCTGGCTCTTGACATCAGCTACTTCTATTAAATGTGGGCTTTTCTGATTTGTTGATACAGTTTCAGCATTGTATTCTTCTTTTCCACCTTCATCCTTTCCCCCTTTTGGTTTTGAGGAACAAGGTTAAACAACATAAACATTTGTAATGCTGATGTGCAGTGCTGAATTTATTGAAGATGTTAAAAGTGAAATACGTATATCAGATGAAGTTCTTTCAGTTATAGGATATTATGGGTTCAAATCAAAACAATGTGAATTAACACCTCGCTGTTTTGGTGTACTTGTTTCTCTGAGTTGAGAAGCTAAGAAAGCTCTTGTGGCTTTTCCTTGATGTCTCTCAACCACGTTCTCCAGAACTGTAGAAATACTAGGCTGGGAATTATAATCTTATCTTAACCTTCCCCAAAAACCCACATGGATTAAATAAGGCTGTTTCAGGCTAATCTCACCAATAATTCAAATATCTTCCCCCCCCCCCCATCAAGGAAGATTGGTTTGCATAGGCTGTGTAAGCTCCAACATATGGGTGTTATTCTGTAACCATATGTCTCTCTTACATTTAGTGATTCACTTGGGATATTTCTTCCTTGTCAGCTGAATGAAAAAGATGTGTACAAGGAATAGGTATAGGAGGGATGGAGTTGTAGCCCCCAGATACAGTTTTCTGCATAATCTCATCACCTGGCAAGACTTTTGCAAAGGCTGCCAACTGTCATGAAATTCCATTTTCATCTGCAGATACATTAATTGACAGACTGTTCTCTTAGTGAAATCCAACACCCTCCCCCCCCAATGCTTATGTGGGTGGTGGGGATTGGTGATGTCATCCCTTCAGGATAGGCTAGTTTAAGAAATAGATGCAGGAGGATACTCTTTATTATTGTGGTGTAGACTAAGAAAATGTCGAAAGCTTGGAATTCCTCACTGCTCTGTGTTGTGCCAAATAAAATCAAGGTGGAGTTATTCTGAGTTCCTTTCTAACCTTTTCTAGTTTCTTGCAAATGTATTACCTTTTTTTCCTTTCTCAATGGTTCATTATCTCTTCTCTCTTCCTAGATATTAATTCTTTCAGAGATGAATAGGACAGCACACTATGTTCCTATAAGGTTGCATTCAATAATCAGTCTTACTAGGGTTCTGCTTTGCCTTTTTAATATTAACTCTAGAATCATGTATTAAAAAATAGCAATCCCTTGTTGAGGACAACATGTTTGTTGTAGTTAAAATGAAGCCTCGGATGTTAAAATGTGTTAAAATAACAATAGTGTAAATTTAAAAATGGAAAAACAACAACTCATTTTTGTTTTCTTGAGGAAGAAAACCAGCCTGGATTAATTGCTTGAACTCAAATATTGGACATATGCATATTGATTATTTGATTAACAACAACTATTGATTCTAGGAATTGTTTTTGTTATTATGTTTTGAATTAATATAACATGACCACTGTTTATGCAATAGTCTATGGCTGAGCCGAGGTGGCGCAGTGGTTAAATGCAGCACTGCAGGCTACTTCAGCTGACTGCAGTTCTGCAGTTCGGCTGTTCAAATCTCACTGGCTCAAGGTTGACTCAGCCTTCCATCCTTCCGAGGTGGGTAAAATGAGGACTGTTGTTGGGGGCAATATGCTGACTCTGTAAACCGCTTAGAGAGGGCTGAAAGCCCTATGAGGCGGTATATAAGTCTAACTGCTATTGCTATTGCTATTTTATAACTTCATCATGAAATAATCCAGCTGGCACAAGTGATATTGGTATGGTGCCTTCAATTAAATTGCTTCCCCTCTATACATGTGATATACCATCTTCTCAGTAACATATTTTTCAAGTTTCAAACAGTTAATCATTATACAAGGTATGAGGAATTCATTATCTATATGCTGCACCTATAGAGGATGAATGTACTCTTAATTTTCCAGTTTTCTATTTGTAGACTATACATGTTTTTTGTAAGCCTATTCGCTGTGCATTTTATTAAACTGATGAGAAATAGAAATCTTTTTCAGGATGACATTGCTGTAAACTACACTTGTTGTCCTGTACTGTTTCCTTGTGTACAGATTTGGTTGGCAAAAATTTTATTAGCATACAGAGACAGCCAGAGATTTCTCAAATGCTCCTTAAGGATGATGCCTGCACTACAAAAACACTTCTTATGTTTCTTACGTTGTACACTGAATTTTGACAGTGCTATTTTTTCACATAATAACCCATAGGGTATTATTTGAATGCATTGGTATAAGCATTATATTTTTGACTAGACACTTTTGTGAATTGTAGTGAATAGGTTTGATTATATAGCAGTAGACTTATATACCGCTTCATAGGCCTTTCAGGCCTCTCTAAGCGGTTTACAGAGAATCAGCATATTGCCCCCAACAATCTGGGTCCTCATTTTACCCACCTCGGAAGGATGGAAGGCTGAGTCAACCCTGAGCCGGTGAGATTTGAACCGCTGACCTGCTGATCTAGCAGTAGCCTGCAGTGCTGCATTTAACCACTGCGCCACCTTGGCTCTTGTATATTATGCTTTGTATATTATGAAAACACACATATAGGAGAAATTAAGAAAACTGATGTTTTTCTTGGCTTTTCTGAATAGTTTCAGAATTAAAATATTGAGACACGTTTTCTTTAAAAATTATCTAAACTCTGAAGTGTGTACTCGATTATTTCATCTGCTATACTAGGCTATGCTAAAAGTTTACAGAATTGGGATAGATTGCTATTAGTTTTCTAATAGCTAAGTGGGAAAAAAAAGAGACCTGTTTTTTTTTTCAACTTCATGTTCTCCAAATGCATTAATATTAATTTTCATTATCCATAAGTCAGTGTGGAATTGTAATTGAACATATTCAAAAGTTCTAGATCAGGGGTGTAAAACTTGTGACGATACATTGTCATCATGTGATATTTCACAATTTCCCCCCCCCCCCTTTGCTAAAATGGGGGTGGGCATGGCCAGAGCGTGATGTGTCCAGCCTGCTAGTTTAACACCCCTGTTCTAGATTATACAAGATAGTTTTTTAAAAATACATTTTACATACTCTGTCTATTTACATGGGCATCAGAGTTAAATTAGGATACCTGCATATTTTAAATAACTATGTATAAACTGATGAGAATTAACTACATACTCTTTCTCAGGCTTTTCTTCAAATTCTCTAAAACATTCTCATAATATGAAAAAAAAATCATGATTTCCAAATTATAGGTCAAAGTTCATACTATGCGCTAAGCTAAAATTGAACAAAGCATATATGAAAATGACTTAAATGTAATTTTTACTCCAAATTACTTTTTGATAACCATTTCCCTTGTCTGAACCTACATGTATCCATGAGGCAGATTTTCTGCAATAGAGGGTCTTGTTTTTATCCTGTTTTTTAGATATGCTAGGTTAAACAGCAGAGTCCTCACATATTATTAGTTTTCCTTTGTTGGCTGAGAATACATCATAGAACATGATTAACATTTTCATATGGCTGAGATTTTTTTAAGGAAAAAGGGGGAATTATAAACTATCTTTTAGAAAAGCTTGTTTAGTATCACTGACTGAGGCACTTCTCATTAGAAAAAAGAAATTATGTAAATTCTATTCAATAATGGGCCTAATTACCTTGCAAGTAGTGAACTGCTCTCCTAAGAAATGTTTAAGAAAGAGATTAAAGCAGCCATTGTTTTGATCTACTCTACTTTCTAAATACTTTGTATCTAACAGACGTGACCTTATACTGTATGTCCTACATGCCATTTCCAGGTTTTTATTAATCGTCTAAGAATTCTTGGAACTATAAATTCTAGTATCGAGTTCAAGTATTTATAAAATACTACATTGCAAGGAACAGTAGAACAAGGGTGATGACAAGTTTCTTCGTTTGTAGTTTCTGTATATGTGTTTGTGTGTGTTTTAGCATTTTAAGTTCAAGGGTTTGAGACGATTATTACTTAGTTCAAGGGTTTCAGATGATTATCAATTATTTAATCCAGGAATCTACAGCAGTGGTTCTCTCCGCAGACCCGTGAGGTCGTCACGCTGTTATCGCTGGGAGTCCACAAAGGCTTGGAGAAATGTTATGATTTAAATCTTAAGTCTTGGGAGTCTTGGCCATGGTTCATGGCCATAAATTGCAATAGCAATAGCAGTTAGACTTATATACCGCTTCATAGGGCTTTCAGCCCTTTCTAAGCGGTTTACAGAGTCAGCATATTGCCCCCAACAACAATCCGGGTCCTCATTTCACCTACCTCGGAAGGATGGAAGGCTGAGTCAACCTTGAGCCGGTGAGATTTGAACCGCTAAACTGCAGATAACAGTCAGCTGAAGTGGCCTGCAGTACTGCACCCTAACCACTGCGCCACCTCGGCTCTTCTAAGGCAGTGGTCCCCAACCTTTTTATCGCCGTGGACCAGTCAGCCTTTGATAATTTTACCGTGGCCTGCTGAGCGCAGGCAGGGGTGGGGGGCGTTGTTCGCGACGACACATTGATTGTTTATATATCAGATTGTTTTGATTAAACTTCCCTGGAGCCTTTGCGCACGGCCCAGGAGCCTTTGCGCTGCAGCGATCATGGCCCCCGGTCGCTGCGCGGCCCAGTGCCAGGTACTCCACGGCCCGGCACCGGTCCGCGGACCGGGGGTTGGGGACCACTGTTCTAAGGTATTTAAAGGTGGCCCATGGTGAGCAAAAAGTTGAGAACACTGATCTACAGGACACTCAAAAACATGTTGTTCACGAGGAGAGAAATCAATAAAATATCAAAAGTAAATGTTACCACAGTAAAAAGTTCACAGTAAAAATGAAAATATGCAAAGTGGGTCTTTAAAAAGAAAAAAAGAATCAAGCTTACTGTCTTGGCAGCTAAAAATTCAACACCCAAAGCAGCATCACACACCATCATATGTTTTGTCTGTCAGTAAAGCACTGAAGAAAAATTATATGTAGTTTAGTCTGTTCTTGGTTTAGACTCTTAACAGATGTTTCAGGGTGGTTCAGTTATAGCCTATGAAGGGATCCAGTTTTCCAGAGTTTAGTTTGGAATCCAAATCTCCTTTGTTTGAACACTATTATTTCAATGAATCAAAAAAATATATATGAGTACTTCGCCTCCCCATTTCCAAGTTGTTTTAGTTACTGTACTCAGTATATAGTGATATAAATTTTGTTTTGCATTTTCCAAATCAAGAATATCAGCATTTTGTTTAAAAAAAAAAAAGTTAAGGAAGAGAACTTGGTGAAAATTGAGCCGAGGTGGCGCAGTGGTTAGGGTGCAGTACTGCAGGCCACTTCAGCTGACTGTTATCTGCAGTTCAGCGGTTCAAATCTCACCGGCTCAAGGTTGACTCAGCCTTCCATCCTTCCGAGGTGGGTGAAATGAGGACCCAGACTGTGGGGGGCGATATGCTGACTCTGTAAACCGCTTAGAGAGGGGCTGAAAGCCCTATGAAGCGGTATATAAGCCTAACTGCTATTGCTATTGCTAAAATTAAGGAATTTTATAAGATTACTATTTTTACCTCTCTAACCATGTGCTCACTGTATTACTTGGATGAGTCTCCTCCTCACTATTACTTAGTTTGCTTTGATCTTCTAAATTTAATCTGCATTCTCCTCGCCTTTGCTGATATTTCTTTTTAAGCCTTAGATGGCAGAGATATGAATGAAGAAGACAACTGTTTGTGGGTTGCAGCAAATCCCTAACTCAACCAAAATTTCATGCCAGCTGTGCTGCTGTGGCTGAAATGTATTCTTAGCTAATAGTACATTGTACATAGTCTTCATTTAAGCTTGTGTAGCTCATTAGAGCTTCTGGAAATGTTCTGTTGTCTAAATAAACAGAAATGTAAACAGGGGTTGAACATAACTTTACTTAATTTAACATTCATGTGCAGCCTTCATCTTCTTGGTGTCTCCAACAAGGTTCAAGGTTCAAGGTTTATTTTATTTATATGCCGCACTATTCCCGGTGGGACTCAGAGCGGCGCACAAACCCAAAAGGGGAAGGGAAACACAAAACTACAACAAAAAATACAGGGCATTTAAAACAACCAACAGCCACACGATTCGAGAGGGGAAGGGAACTCATCGACCCCAGGCCTGCCGACACAGCCAGGTTTTAACGGCTTTTCGGAAGGCCTGGAGAGAGGTGAGGGTTCGAATCTCTGCGGGGAGCTCGTTCCAAACAGAATTCCTAAGATCCAGGGTAGTTTTTACTCTAATCTAAAAATATTAAATAATAAATATTAGCATTTAGACCAGTATCACTCTTAGTGAAATATATTAGATCACGCTGACTTACGGTAATTCATTTGGAAAAAGCCCTATTTAAACAAGTGATGCATGTTTACAAAAGGAAAGTATGAGCATTACATAACCATTTCCTGCCAGTCCATGCCATTTTTTTTAATCTTTGAATTTTTCATCATTTTATCATCAATCATAGGACTGCACAGATTTTTGCAGATCAATAAAAAAGGAGTAAAGTGCCTTAGTGAAGTGCTGAGGTGCCTCACTTCTAGCTGGTGTGGTGGTTGTGGTCCATCGCTTCATTTGGTATGGATTTCATTACAATGAAAAGTTTGATTGATCAAGGCAAAAATATGTCCAACATAATATTTTATGGCAGAAGCACAATACACCCCTGGAGACCCCCTTCATTGCAGCAAGGCACAATAGCAAGCTTCCATAAAATACATTATCTCACTGAGTTAGATCAAGAATAATTGTAGGAAGAGTTTGCATGAAGAAAAAATAGTTGCCCAAAGAATCTAATTAGGACATTCTTTAAAAAGGGATTCTGAGAACTGAATGGTTCTTCAAGTCTTCGGAGTCTATGCTCTACCACAAAAAAGGATACAATCATTTCCCAGTTTGTTGGGAAATGATGGAAGTCTAAGACATGAGGCTATACTGTATTATGTGCTATATATTGTTGAAAAGACAAGAATCTATACATAGCCACAAGGCAAGCTATAGATCTCGTCTAGATTGCTTTGTGGGTACCATAGAAATCTATTTCTGTAAAAATGTTGCCTCACTGTAAATCCTGTAATGTTCTTTACACTATGAACTGAGAGAAGCAGCATACTGTAAAATCCATTTAACTACCGAATAAATGGATAGTTTAGAATGCTGAAATATATTGCCTGACTTCAACAGCAGGAAATGTGGAATGAGCCATCTTGTGTTAATAATTATTTTAAGTCAATATGGTATGTGGAGAAAAAAATGACTTGTGGCAGATGTGAAAGAGCGTTGTTTGTTGGAAGCATATTTGCATATTTGTGCTTCTATCCATAATCTTGTGAATATATTGTAAGTTCAAACTTCAATCCATAGCATTTAGAGAGCATCTTGGGTATATAGCTTATGTCTCATTGTATCCTCAAAAGCTTAAAATTACCCCAGATTGCTTTGTGGATATTATAATCCCATGTCGACTCAGATATTTGCTGTTGATTATGCCCCTGGTGATTTAGAGGTTGAATCAACTGATCTGTTGAATATATTGTGTATATTTCAACTGTCATTAAGCAGCTAGTCATTAAACTGAGATATTTTTCCTGATTATTTCAGTCTCATGAGTCTTAAGCATAATTGAAAAGGTATTTTGTACCAGCTCTTCCTTGGTATTAAGGTGCTCATAGAGTAATATTAATCAAGTATTGCTTTATAATTTTTTTCTCCAAAAATTCTATTTGTGTAGTACATTCTGTCTCTCTATGAGCAAATGCTAATCTGTTTGTCAAGGTTTTAAAATATATTTGTTTCACTGAAGTATTTAACGCAAATGAGTTTATTATTATTTGTTACTACTACAACTACTATGTTTGTGTCAGAAGCACCTACCAAGGTGCTTCTGAATTGAAAGGATTATCTGGTGACATCACCACTGCTCAGGGGACACCCAAGTAGTATCCTTTCATGTTCCTAGTATTTTCCTACTAACGTGGTACCTATTTATCTACCTGCATTTGCATGCTTTCAAACTGTTAGGTGTACAGGAACTGGAACAAATTGATGGGAACTCATTCTGTCATGAGGCTCACACTCTTCGGTTTTTGAACTGCCAAGCTGTCACCTCCCAATGGTCTCCTGCAGGGGTGGGTTTCAACCGGTTCGCGGCGGTCCCTGCGAACCGGTTGGTCGCCAAACCCGGAAGTAAGTAACTTCCGGGAACGGCGAAGGGCGCGCCCGCCCGCGGTCCTTACCCGGTTTTGACGAGTTCTGCGCTTCCACGCATGCGCAGGACGCATACAGCGCCTGCGCGATCGTCCAGGAGCAGCTGGAGCGTCGCGCAGACACTAGTATGCATGCGTGCACCGCGCACGTGCACGAGGACGCTGCCGGCCCCGTTCCAACCGAACCAGTTGGAACAGGGCGAGAAACCCACCCCTGGTCTCCTGACTCCGCATCCTAACCACATTAGTCCCCATGTCCCCATTATTATTTACTTAAATGTATCAGCTGGCCAATTTCAGTCTATCAAATCAATTTAGAATATATTGGAGTCAGAAAATATCAACTGTGTTGAAAAGCATTGATAGACTTCCCAATGTTTCTAGCGAGCAGAAAAATAAGAAAAGATATACCAGTATTCTGTTTTCAGAAAATTCTTAACTTGAACTAAGCAGGCTACTTCCAGACAGCAAATGAGGTCGTTTGTGAAGAAATCTATGTGTAATCTCTTTGGTGGAAAAGTAGAATGTGAATCTAAGATACTTCTCATTTTTAAATATTTTGTATACAAAGTATTTTAAAATCTTCACTGTCAGATTTTAATTTTTTAAAATAGGCTATTAATCTGCCTCGTATGTTTCAGACTATGATAATTTAAGTCTGAGATACATTATATTGGTCACCTTGAAATGGTGATGCAATGTTGTATATTTTTTATTAACTGAATCTAAGTGTGATCTGTGATGTGATTGTAATTTTCACTATCTATTCACTAACTTAAATGTGAACTAGGATTTTAATATAACTAATATAAAAGGCCTAGTTATATTATGCCTTTATGGGTGGTACAACAAAGTATATTTTTAAACAATTCTTAATAAAGTTATGTTTGCATGGTCTATCCCAACATTTACTTTCTTGCAAACTGGATTGCTGTGATTACGTTGACATTGGCTTGATCTATCAGTGTTATGTGCCATCCCTCCAGTCTGTGGCGTTTCAAGAAAGCTAAAATTAAACCTTTATTCTGGGTTTATTAATTTAGGATTTTTCTCTCTTTCAATTATATTTATAGATCTGCTTAGCCTGGCCCATTTGAAATACTTTCTTCTTTCTTCATTCCAGTCATACTTCTATAAAGACAAACTTGAGCACTGCATTACTATTTTTAGAATTACATTGTCAGCCAAATTTAATGGGATTTTTCCAATATGAAATTGAAAAATGGAACCTGAATTTTCTGGTTACCTTTTGCGTTTAAAGATAGCTTTAAAATATATGAAAACCCTTTTACAAAGAGATATGCCTTGTGAAATCACAACAAGCTATCAGATGGAAGAGCTTTTAGAGAAGGATACAGAAAACTAACAATTAAAATATATTGAAAAAGAAATACCTATTGATCATGCTAAAGTAATTACTAGTACTAATCCTTGACAGCAATGTTTGTCATCTGTTGATAAGATATTCTAAAAACACCCTTTTTTCAGAAAATATATTCCAATGCATTTCCATTTGTTTCTGTCCAGTTCTTCTGTTCCTGATGTTTCCGTTAAATTGGAGCCTGATGTGGATTCTTTCCAAAAACCACTGACCACAGTTCTCTGTGATGGTATTCTTGATGCTACTGAGCTGACCACAGCAAGGTAGGATAAGATATTAACTGTAGTTTTAAGACCTGTGTGAACAAGAATATATTTAAAGTGCTAATTAGTTCAGTGTCTTTATTTAAGTCACACAAAGTTGGTAGTTGTGATAGAGTTATTCCTAGCATGTCCCAAATTGCTATGGACCATCCTGGGGTAAACAGAATTTGTCAAATTAAGACAGATTCAAATACTTGTTGTGTTTCCGTCATATAAGTAATTTAATCCTGGAAAATAGGATCTAATAGATTGGATCCTTGGCTTTCTAGCTTAACAACCTGGTAAGAGCCTACCACACATAATGCTTTTAAGTGTAGTAGCAAAATCACAGTACACAAATGTATTGTCTCATTGTATATGTGCACCATCTGCTCACAGATCCCAAGGGCCATAATCTCATATCATGTTTCCGTGTTGGATGGGACATGGCTTTCAGACACATAAAAAAATCAGTAGTTTCTCCAATGACTGTGCTAAATCTTGACATAGGCAATTAAAAATTGGCTATCCTATCTATGTAGCTGTGAGGGAGAACAGAGAGAGCCAAGTAAGCAATAGGAACAATTTTCATTCATTGAATACAAATTTGATGGTTTTTAGGACTCTTAACAGATTTTTACATTATAATAAACAGTCAGTAAAATTGCAGTCATATGCACTTACCGTTTTAGTTAGCATTATGTTTTAGTGAAAGCAATTTTGCCCAGATGTAGTGCTTAGCCTGACAATAGATTTGTGGAACTAAGAACTCCCAGGCGAGTACTGGAAGTAGAAGAAAGCTGGGGTGGGTCAATTCCCTACTTATACTAATTCATCATTCATTAGCCGGAGCAATTCTGTATTTGCAGATGGATATTTTAAAAGCATTGTTACCAGCTGGTACCTCTGAGTGGTTATGTAATGGTTTATAGGTTTATAGGTTTATTAGGATTTGTATGCCGCCCACTCTCGAGAGTCTCCGGGCGGCTTACAGATAAAGCAGGAAGTGGGGGAAAGTTAAAAGTGAACATGGGTATTGTAATAGATCCCTGAATTTTGTAATGAGAAGATGTGGCTTAGAGACCTAACAATGAGGAAGGAAAGAAAAAAGTTGGGCTGTGAATGAGTGTCACCGCGGGGGGAGGGGGGAGGGGAGGAGGGGTTGTATGTTTAAAATTGTATTTGTATTTGTATGTTTTACTCTTAAAAAAATGTATAACTAATAAAGATTACTTTAATTTAAAAAAAGCATCATAATGTAGATAGAACACGTTTTAAATCCTCTGATGTTTATATTTTATTTGTTACTTCCTTGGTTATTGAATAAAGAAATTATTTACCATAAAAAGCAGGAAGGGGGAACATATAAAAATTAAAAAGAACAGACATTAAAATTTCACAACATTCATATAGCTTAGAATGGGGCTGGATAAATCAACAGCCCCAGGCCTGCCGGAACAGCAATAGCAATATAGCAATAGCAGTAGACTTATATACCGCTTCATAGGGCTTTCAGCCCTCTCTAAGCGGTTTACAGAGAGTCAGCATATTGCCCCCAACAATCTGGGTCCTCATTTTACCCACCTCGGAAGGATGGAAGGCTGAGTCAACCCTGAGCCGGTGAGATTTGAACCGCTGAACTGCTGATCTAGCAGTAGCCTGCAGTGCTGCATTTAACCACTGCGCCACCTCGGCTCTTAGCCAGGTTTTAATCGCTTTGCGGAAGGCCGGAAGAGTAGTAAGGGTCCGGATCTCCACGGGGAGGTCGTTCCAGAGGGCTGGAGCAGCTACAGAGAAGGCCCTCCCCCGGGGAGTCGCCAGCCGACATTGACCGGCAGATGGAATCTGGAGGAGGCCTAGTCTGTGTGATCTTATAGGTCTCTAGGAGGTAAACGGCAGGAGGCGGTCTCTCAGGTAGCCAGGTCCTAAACCATGTAGGACTTTAAAAGTAATGCTTTTCTGATCCATTAAAAATACTAGAAACAATAAAAAATGTTGACAACTTAGCAATAGCAATAGCAATAGCAGTTAGATTTATATACCGCTTCATAGGACTTTCAGCCCTCTCTAAGCGATTTACAGAGTCAGCATATCGCCCCCACAGTCTGGGTCCTCATTTCACCCACCTCGGAAGGATGGAAGGCTGAGTCAACCTTGAGCCGGTGAGATTTGAACCACCGAGCTGCAGATAGCAGTCAGCTGAAGTGGCCTGCAGTACTGCACTCTACCCACTGCGCCACCTCGGCTCTAACTTAAGAACCACTAGTTTCATTTTGCAAATGAATATAACGAAATGCAGGATATTCATTTGGAAATACTAATCAGTAGTTTACCACAGCTTTGAACAAGGTTTCAGATCAAATAAACTGTATTTTCACGTGTAGTGAACTTAAGATGAAAGACATGCATTCACTGGACTTTTTCCTACACTGTTTGTATAGGAAAGGGTCATTTCTAAAGTGAAAAACAATCAGAAACTTCTGACTGTAGAAAACAAGGAAGAAGATTTTTTTTGGGGGGGGGATATTTGGACATATTAGCAAATGTTGTTCCTGGAATAATGATCTCATTTTTACTTTCATCATCCTTATGTCATTGTTTAAATTCATTATTGTACAGTCACATTACTTTGAATTTGAATTTGAATTTGAATTTATTAAAATTTATAGGCCGCCCTTTTCCCTGAGGGGACTCAGGGCGGCTTACAATCACAAGGGAGGGAAGTGCAACATCAAAAACAAAACAAAATGTGAACAAAGAAAAAAAATAGTAAAACACAACTTTCGTTCAACAATCAAACACTCGGGCGGGTGAATTAGGAACCTATCCCCAGGCCTGCTGGGAGAGCCAGATCTTGAGGGCTGCGCGGAAGGTCTGGACGGTGGTGAGGGTACGGATCTCAGCGGGGAGATCGTTCCACAGGGTCGGAGCTGCAACAGAAAAGGCTCTCCTCCGTGTGGTCGCCAGTCGGCATTGACTGGCAGATGGAATTCGGAGGAGGCCCAGTCTGTGCGATCGAATTGGTCGAAGGGAGGTAATCGGCAGGAGGCGGTCTCTCAAACCCACAAACCCACTTTGTGGGTTTGTTTCCTCCCAGTGGTAAAGAATTATGCAGAAGGTGTTCTGTAAGACTAGTTAGAATTACCCTATTTATATAGCATATTTTCCAACTTTTTCTTCCATTGAGTTTTCCTTACTGTGTTCTCTCATTCTACACCAAAGCTTTCCAGAAATGCTTCAAGCAATTACTGATTTATAGCTGCCTTGATAATAAATTCAAGCCGTCTTCCCCATACATTATCAGACTTTTTAATGGTTGTGCTTTACTGCTTATCCATAAAAGCTGACCTGCAATTCTGATATGTACTGAATATGTATTAGTTTGGGGGGGGGAAAGGTAATGTTTTGCTAAATGACTACTTGTGGAAGTGTATATTAGGATTAAGTTGCTGTCCTTCTATCTATCCAGTGAAGATGTAAACTATTCTGCTTCTAAAAACTATATTCCATTTCCCAATCCCAGTAGTAACTTATCATTCAGCAGAGTAGGAAAGGCAAGGAAAATTCTGCATGTTAAATGCCCCAATCTTGTTCCATTTTCTAGAAGAGCTATTAATCAGAACGTCATAAAGGTCTTAGCATTGCTGAAATTGGTAATATAATTTAAAATCTCAGAATTATATATTCCTAATACGTTTGTACGGGATGAGCTCCCATTACTTGTCCCAGCTTCTGCCAACCTAGCAGTTCGAAAGCATGTAAACAATGCAAGTAGAAAAATAGGAAACACTTTTGGTGGGAAGGTAACAGGGTTCCGTGCGCCTTCAGCATTTAGTCATGCCGGCCACATGACCACAGAGATGTCTTCGGACAGCGCTGGCTCTTCGGCTTTGAAACGGAGATGAGCACCGGCTCCTAGAGTCGGGAAAGACTAGCACATATGTGCGAGGGGAACCTTTACCTTTAATACATTTCTATATAAAAATACTCATTATAAAAGTAGGTATAGAATAGCAATAGCAATTAGACTTATATACCGCTTCATAGGGCTTTCAGCCGTCTCTAAGCGGTTTACAGAGTCAGCATATCGCCCCCACAGTCTGGGTCCTCATTTCACCCACCTCGGAAGGATGGAAGGCTGAGTCAACCTTGAGCCGGTGAGATTAGAACCGCTGAACTGCAGATAACAGTCAGCTGAAGTGGCCTGCAGTACTGCACCCTAACCACTGCGCCACCTCGGCTCTCTAAAGAAATGCTGGACTAAATCAAGATGGATGAATTACTTACTTTTTCCTGGTCCTGAAGAGTGGCCCTCTTTCAGCCATTCAAAAGGTCCTCTTTTTGTAAATTTTATTTTAAAAAACCAGTAGTAATATTCTGAATTTGGTTCCAATAGAGAGCAAATGAAAACCTCTTGAAAGAGTCTTTTTCCGAGGAAGTATAACATTGAACATATGTCTGAATCCAAAGTTTAATTCTTTGGGGGGAAAAAACAGGAAAGACAAACCAACTTCCTCCTTCTTCCTGGGATGTTGTACTGTTCCAAACTAGCCCTGATCCTGTCCAGCAACTGTAAGTTACAAAACAACAAACATATAATACAAAGAATTTTGCCCGCCAAGTCACCCCAATATTTGGTGGCAAATGGAAATAATTAAGATAAAACTGGGTATGCTGATTTGGGCTAATAATTATGAACAGATTACCCAAGTGGAGATATGTGATAATTTGTCAGACCTTTGACAGCTATCTAAAACCTAAATGATTTCCCCCACACAAACATTGTTCCCACAAGATTGATTTTAGCAAGATTTATTAAGGTTAAATGAGCAGCGCACTGATTTAATTTAAAATCATTATCTCAATAGAAATTGCCTGAATCTTTGATCACCAAGGAATACTAAACCTGGAGACTAGAGTAGGAAGTCAAGAAACCTGGAAGAAGCCAATGACAACCACTTCCTGAACATTAAGAGCCGAGGTGGCGCAGTGGTTAGGGTGCCGTACTGCAGGCCACTTCAGCTGACTGTTATCTGCAGTTCAGCGGTTCTAATCTCACCGGCTCAAGGTTGACTCAGCCTTCCATCCTTCCGAGGTGGGTGAAATGAGGACCCAGACCGTGGGGGCGATATGCTGACTCTGTAAACCGCTTAGAGAAGGCTGAAAGTCCCATGAAGCGGTATATAAGTCTAACTGCTATTGCTATTGCTATTAAAACAAATTGCAAAAATGTGTTTATGGATTAATTAGAGTTGTAGACAACTCAAGAGCATCTTTACTTAAATAGATCAACATTTCTATAATAGGAAGTATTTCCAGAATGAGAAACTCGGCAGATGGCCGAGCATCAACAACTAGAATCCACTAGCATTAATGCTGTTCATCGCAGCATCTTTTCTGCACGCCCAAAAGTAGGATGTGGGTCAGGAATGTAAGGATTACCCATGCTTATTCTGTTATTTTATCAAGAATAACCATGTAAACTAAATTGCATTTATCTCCAAATGTATGGAACAAACTTCAAAGTAAAAGAAATTACTGTATTTTTCGGACTATAAGACCCTCCGGATTATAAGATGCACCTAGCTTTTCAGGAGGAAAACACAGGGAAAAAAATCTGTCTCTGCCTCCCAGCATCCATCCGGTATATTTGCTGCCACAGCGGACCCTTTGCCACTGCCGATTTGCCGCTGCCACCACCACAACCCTTTCTAGAACAGCTGATTGGCACCGCACCAGCCCCCTCCCCCTGCCGCAATATTCGCTGTATAAGACGCACAGATATTTCCACCCACTTTTTTGGGGAGGGGGGAGTACGTCTTATACTCAGAAAAGTATGGTATATATATATCAGGATGCTGTTAGAATAGGAATAGAAATAGTTGGAAGGGACACTGGAAGTCTTCACGTCCAACCCCCTGCTTAGGTAGGAAATCCTATACCATTTCAGACAAATGGTTCTCCAATCTCGTCTTAAAAACTTCCAGTTTTGGAACATTCACAACTCCTGTAGGTTGGAACACTGCTACCCAGAGTCCTTCTTTTCATTAAGCTAGATATACTCGATTCCAGCAATCCTTCTTTATATGTTTTAGCCTCCAGTCGAAGCTTGAAATAATGCACATCAAAAGTATTTCCCTTTTTCTTTAGGTGGGCAAACTATTTCTGGTATTTATTTATTTTTATACGCAGAACATAGAAGGATAAGCATGGGTTACAAAATGTCAATTGTGTATTTCACAACTGACAAATGCACATGCCATTAAAAGCCACCTCCCTCCCAACCCACCATTTTTTTTTTAGAATTTAACATTTTCTTTTCCTTTTAGCACAAATATAGAACTTGCAGAACAGTTGGCCTATATACAAATACTATAATAGGAAGTAGGCCAATCACACTGTTTTTGTGGTAATACAAATCAGAAAACACATGTGCTCCATTGCAGTGAAAATTAAATGTACATTTGAGCTGCTTAAGTCTTACAAACAACTTGGTCCCATTGCAGTTGTTAATATTATAGATACTGGCACTTTTTCCTCATGGGAAGAACCATTTGCTCAATGTGCCCAATTTGTGAATGAGCAAGAAAAGACACCGTTTAATTGAACTGTTTGTCCTAGATTTGGAATATGTTGGCATTTATCCAACTTTTAGCAAACCTAAACATACAGGATGGAAGGCTGAGTCAACCTTGAGCCAGTGAGATTAGAACCACTGAACTGCAGATAACAGTCAGCTGAAGTGGCCTGCAGTACTGCACCCTAACCACTGCCCCACCTCGGCTCTATAACAGTTGTTAAGTTAGTAACAAGGTTGAATCTGGCTTCCCCATTGACTGTACTTGTCAGAAGGTCGCAATAGGTGATCACATGACCCCGGGACACTGCAACCATCATAAATATGAACCAATCCCCAAATATCTGAATGTCAATCACATGACCTTGGACATTCTGCAATGGTTGTAAGTGAAAAACGGACATACGACCCTTTCTTCAGTGCCCTTGTAACTTTGAATGGTCATTAAATGAACTATTGTTAGTTGAGATCTACCTATATTACAAGAAAATAGCCAATTACCTCTCAAGGTGATTAAGGTACCAGCTAAGTGCCCACTAGCAAACGTTTAGATATTGGTCTACCACTATACATGGTTCTAAAATCCTTGTTCTGCTATAGAAATTGGTTGTTGAGATAGTGGTTTCATTTGCAATAAAATGTGTAAACTAGCTGAGTTATGTGTAAGAATCTTCTGGTAAGGCTAGAAAAGTTCTGAGCAAGGAGTTTGCAACTTGGAATGCTGAGCCCTAGTAGGAAAGCTGACATTCATGAGACCAAGTTGAGGCCAGGAAGCCACATCTCTCCTTAAACCAATGTGACACAGTAGTTAAGTCTTGGATTATGCCTGGGGAGAGCCAAGTTGAAATATATCTTCAAATAATCTTCAAACAAACCATGCTAGCTTACTTAGGCACTATACACCTATCATTCTGATTGACAATCATTTTTCCAAATGCGGTAAATGATGGCTGAATAGGTTCACCGACAAATGCGCGCTCGACAAAAGTGCGCCGACAAAACCGTGGGGAGAAAAGCGCGAGTTTGAAATTGCGCCGACGAATGAGCACAGGAGCGCGCCGGCAACAGCGCGCTAACAGAAGCGCGCTCTAAACCTAACCCTAAAGGTAACCCTAAACCTAACCTTAAACCTAACCCTAACCTAACCCTAAAGGTAACCCTAACCCTAACCTAACCCTAACCCTAACCCTAACCCTGAACCTAACCCTAAACCTAACCCTTACCTTAACCGTAATGGCACTTCTGTCGGCGCTCTTTTGTGGGCGTGTCTTTGTGGGCGCGCTGTTGACGTCGCGGTTTTATCACCACGGTTTTGTCGGCGCGCTGTTGTCGGCCGCGCTGTTGTCGGGTCACGGGTTGAATATAGTTTTGTCCACCCTGGCGTTCTCCAGATGGGTGAATTAAATCTCTCCAAGAGAGAGGGAGAGGAGCAATTCCAGAATGTCAGAAAGCAACAGGTTAAGAAGGATGGGATAAAGTTGCTTGCATTTTCTTTGAACTTGACATACTTTGATTAGTTTCAGTGAGAAACCACACTTTCTCACCGAAATAAACTACATTGACATTAGTGGAACTGGATCGGTGTTCATTGTAAGAAGCAGAAGGGATGGTCTTCAGCCCACGTGTCTCTCCCTAATCTGGAACCACCCAGTGTGAATTAAGTATTAATTTTAATTTATTTCAGCATATGTAAAACTTATTATTTTTCTTCTTGGAATAAATCTTGGAGATGGCATTTTCCCACAGGATACATTGAAATACTTTATATGGTGGAATGTAGAAAAAACGCTGATATATTCAAGACACTTCTGTAAGTAGGAATTGAGAAATTAGTTCATTTAATTTGTAATATTTTTCCTATAAGCTTCCTGCTTAAGTATTGTCTGAGAGTGCACTCGTAATATTATAACCAGATGCTTAAACAGATTTGTTGTTGTTATGAATGCTCTTGGACCTCATTTTGTGGAGGGGGCTTGAAATACGTAGAGGCTTGTAGAACAATTTGAACAGCACAAAATCAAAAAGAAAAGTGTAGATCCAGTAATGTTCCTAGAGTTTGCTATTTGCTGCAATTAAGGTTAGCAAAGAAGATGCCATCTTAAAGACTTAACAGCCTAACCCTTACATAAGGATTGTCTAGCCATAGAAGCAGGGTGCGGTCTTATTTTAAATTCTTTAGCTTCATGCAAAAGCCAAAAATGTTTTTTAAAAAGCAATGGAGAAAGAGAAAAGAAAAGAAAGAAAGCTTAATGTCAGTTAGCCCAGCTGTTAGAGGGGCCTAATTAGATGTAGCTGTCTCCTTTTTGTATTTCGGTACCAAACAGCTGGTTGGCAGATGTCCAGCTACATATATATGGACATGTAGAGAATCCATGCTCTATTGAGTAAGATAAGAATCATATCCAGATTCTTGCCTATTCTTAGAAAGAGTCTGCCTGCCTGCCTGCCTACATCTATCTATCATCTATGTATGTATGTATGTATGTATGTATGTATGTATGTATCTATCTATCTATCTATCTATCTATCTATCTATCTATCTATCTATCTATCTATCTATCTATCTATCTATCTATCATCTATCTATCTATCTATCTATCATCTATCTATCTATCATCTATCTTATCTATCTATCTATCTATCTATCTATCTATCTATCTATCTATCCTATCTAATCTATCTATCTATCTATCTATCTATCTATCTATCTATCTATCTATCATCTATCTATCTATCAATCATCTATCTATCTATCAATCATCTATCTTATCTATCTATCTTATCTATCTATCTATCTATCTATCTATCTATCTATCTATCTTATCTATCTATCTATCTATCTATCTATCTATCCTATCTAATCTATCTATCTATCTATCTATCTATCTATCTATCATCTATCTATCTATCAATCATCTATCTATCTATCAATCATCTATCTTATCTATCTATCTATCTATCTTATCTATCTATCTATCTATCTATCTATCTATCTATCTATCTTATCTATCTATCTTTCTATCTATCTATCTATCTATCTATCTATCTATCTATCTATCTATCATCTATCTTATCTATCTATCTATCTATCTATCTATCTATCTATCTATCTATCATCTATCTATCTGTCATCTATCTTATCTATCTATCATCTATCTACCTACCTACCTACCTACCTACCTACCTACCTACCTACCTACCTACCTACCTACCTACCACCTACCTATCTTATCTATCTATCTATCTATCTATCTATCTATCTATCTATCTATCTATCTATCTATCTATCTATCTATCTATCTATCTATCTATCTATCTTATCTATCTATCTATCTATCTATCTATCTATCTATCTATCTATCTATCTATCTATCTATCTATCTATCTATCTATCTATCTAATCTATCTATCTTATCTATCTATCTATCTATCTATCTATCTATCTATCTATCTATCTAATCTATCTATCTTCTATCTATCTATCTATCTATCTATCTATCTATCTATCTATCTTATCTATCTATCTATCTATCTATCTATCTATCTATCTATCTATCTATCTATCTATCTATCTATCTATCTAATCTATCTATCTTATCTATCTATCTATCTATCTAATCTATCTATCTTATCTATCTATCTATCTATCTATCTATCTATCTATCTATCTATCTATCTATCTATCTATCTTATCTATCGTATCTATCGTATCTATCATCAATTTGCTTACCTACCTACCTAGCTGACATAAATGATTATATCTTATTTTTTTCTTTAATATACTGGAAATAAATATAGTGTAGCTTTCTTGACATTGTTTCAAAATCTTTATCATCTACATCTGACTGACAAAAAATTCCATTGCAGTACATTTATTAACTTTATATTTTGCTGGACACACGTTATCATTTTCCCCGCAGACTTGTATAATCTATCTGTAGGTTTTGGAAATTATGATACATTTACTTTGGAAAACAAATAAGAATATCGCATTAAAATCTTGTTTATAGGGAATCTGATGTGAGTTTCATGCTTGGTTTTCTGATGCTGATTTTTTTTTTTTTGCTTAGTTCTCTGGGAATGCTTCCCCCTACATTTAATTTTAGACCATTTATTTTGCCTTAGGCTACTATTTCACAGTCTGCATATGGCTGTTTACATTATGTTACATGTTATTACCATATAAGTTGATGGAAAATGTAGCCGAGAAAGAGGCAGAGAGGTCAAGGGAAGCCAAATAGTAATGGGAATAATTTTATACATTGTTATAGATGACCATATACATTGTTGGTCCTGATTTCAGAAACTGCTTCTAAGTCTTGGCAAGGAACGAAGAGAAAGTCCTGGGAACAAATGCTCTTGTGACTACACAAGTTCAGCAAATGTCAGAAATAGAAAAAGAAGAATTCAACATCACTAAGCAACAACTGTTCTGTTGTTTTAGTTTGTTGGATGGGATCCAAATATGTTTGCTCTAGGTAAATCTCTATTTCAGAGGCCTTGTAAGAAAAAAAAATGCTCATTTGGCAAATTTCTGACTCGTTGATTTCCCTTTTTTTATATAAGAAAGATGAGGGATAAAAACTGCTATTTTTATTTAGCTAGTCACTGTTTACTGGTATGTTCTGGGAGCTCTTTTGGTTCCACCACAAAACCGCGGTAGACAAAAGCGCGGTCGACGAAAGCGCGTACGTGATGTCATCACAGCGCGACGAAAAAGATCGAAAAATGTAAAAATAAAGCGAAAACCTTACCCTAACCCCCCCCAAACCTAACCCTAAACCTAACCCTTAACCTAACCCTAAACCTAACCCTTAACCTAACAAAAAACCTAACGCTAACCCTTAACCTAACGCTAAACGTAACGCTAACGCTCTAAACCTAACCCTAACCCTTAACCTAACCCTAACCCTAACCCTAAACCTAACCCTTACCTTTATGTGAATCGGCTTGCTGTAATTTAATTTTTATTTCAATTTTTCGATCTTTTTCGTCGCGCTGTGATGACATCACATACGCGCTTTCGTCGACCGCGCTTTTGTGGAACGCGGTTTTGACGGGTCACGGCTCTCTTAGATTAAATTCTGATGAAAAATTGAAGCTCGTGAACTTTGGTTTGATATTGAGTGACTTAGATTTCTGGACTTAGGTTTTGGATGCTGTAGAACTGTGGCTAATTTACGGCTAGTTTTTTTTTACAAAAATCCTTTGTATAGCAAAAATGGAGTAAGCAGAAAAGAGAATATGTGAGCTTGAGATTTATTACACCGTGTGCAAATAGCAGAGTTTCCTGCTATCTTCAAACCATCTGTTTATTTATTTCTTAGATTTTTTATTCCGCTTTTATTATTTTTACAACGCATCTAATCCTACTTCCTCCACCTATTTTTTCCCCACAACAACAACCCTAAGAGATAAATTGGGCTGAGAGAGTCAGTGTGTGACTGGGCCAAGGTCACCCAGGTGCAGTGGTGGGTTTCAAAAATTGTTTGAACCTACTCTGTGGGTGTGGCCTCCTTTGTGGGAGTGGCTTGCCACCCATGTGACCGGATGGGAGCGGCTTGCCGCCCATGTGACCGGATATGAAGATGCCGATGACACTTGTCAGAACCATCTTAAATTACCTCACACACAGCACTGGCCTGCATAAGAATATGATATAAACTTGTTTTTTAAAAGGCATCTTTGGTTTGTGTTAAAACAACTTCAACACACGCAATGTTCTGATTGCACCACAAACGCAGTAGTCATCCTTACCTTTCACAGAGGCACTGAGTTTTATAAATATGAGCATGATAGTGTAGAATAATCAGATCCAAGGACCAGTGGTGGGTTTCAAAAAATTTTGGAACCTCTTCTGTAGGTGTAGCCTGCTTTCCGGGTCCACTGGTGGAACCTCTTCTAACCGGTTCGGTAGATTTGACGAACCGGTTCTACCGAATAGGTGCGAACTGGTAGGAACCCACCTCTGCCCAGGTGGCTTTCATGACTAAGGAAGGATTTGAACTCACAGTCTCCTGCTTTCTAGCCTGGTGCCTTAACCATTAGACCAAACTCTATGGATGATTAATGACCAGAACCAGCACCTTTTTAAAAGACTCTAGAACATTCTCTGTGTTTTAAACATGTAGATCTGATTTATGCATTGGACTAAGCCAAACTGTGGCTTTTTCTTACTTTTACTTGAAGCTTTATGTGTTTTCATTCTTTGCACCCTTAATTTAGCATGTTATATGAATCCAAACCACTGTGGCTAATTCAATAGATTAAGACTAAGATACAGGACTTTCTATCTGGTTATTCTGTGCAAAATATTTTATCATTGTTGGTTAATGATCTAAATGTTCTTAGGACGGATAGAAGTTAAATACAATAGGGAACAGATGTCCCCAAGTTTTAAGGCTGTGGAAAGAATGTCCCAATTTATTCTGATCTTGGAAAGATAGAAACTTAGGTTTAAATCCTGGGGCAGACCTATAAATAGAGCTTGATTATTGTGATTTATTTTTAGGAATCCAATGTGCTTGCATATGTAAGTCTTCTGTGTTGCTGCAATAGCACAACTTGCCAAGTGGTTTCTGTGATCTTCCATTGTAAAGAAGGCTCTGAATATACAGTTACAGATCTAAGTTCCAGTATACTGAAACTAAATATTAGTAAAAGACTGCTTATTTACTCATGGAGTAATGTAGGAAATGTGTCTAAACCATGGTAATTTGATGATGTGTCGACTTCAGCTCCTAGAATTCTACAGCCAGCATGCCTGTCCACACATCTTAAGTTGTTGAGATCAATAATCATTGGTTTAGAGAATTTGCATAGGCATAAGTGGTATATCCCTAGCGCCGCGTAACGGAGTGAGCTCCTGCTACTTGTCCCAGCTTCTGCCAACCTAGCCGTTCGAAAGCACGTAAAAAATGCAAGTAGAAAAATAGGAATCACCTTTGGTGAGAAGGTAACAGCGTTACGTGTGCCTTTGGTGTTTAGTCGCGCCAGCCACATGACCACGGAGATCTCTTCGGACAGCGCTGTCTCTCTGGCTTTGAAACAGAGATGAGCACCGCCCCCTAGATTCTGGAACGACTAGCACATATGTGTGAGGGGAACCTTTACCTTTAAGTGGTATAAGATGGTTGAATTAATAGAGGATAAAAAAAGGCATGGATTTTGTTCTTATATTGAGTCAATATATAATGTGCTTATTATATATTGATGTAGTGCTCAGTATTGATGTAAATTCTATGAAAATTATGAAGTATATATTTATTCCAGAGCATAACCTTTTATACTGATAAACCAAGCTCTTTTGCTACCTCTTTTCTTTGTTCAAATTCTTAACTAATTTATAATTAAACGTAGAGAGGATATGCCTAAGCATATCCTAGAAACTCTATATTTAGTCTTTAAATTATTACAGTTCTTCTTTTACTTCTAATAGCTTTTGCAGCGTTAATATGCTAATTAGCATATTTCCACTCAAGAGTGCTTGCTTTAATGCAGTGGGGAATTATGAATGATGGTTTGTGTATTCATTCATCCCATTCCCCACCCCACTGTTCAGCTTTTTGTAAGTATCCCAGTGGTCAACGTATTTTATTTTATTTTTCAAATTTCTGAACCACCTATCATCCTCAGAGAGGGGCTACTACATTTTTAAGGTGTTATTTTATCTCTGATCCATAGAGGGCACTCTTATAACAAACATATTTTCCTCTGTTCATTCACATGCTCAGTGATTATTGTATAGCTATTTTCATATTTCAGAACTGAATGCTGCATATACAAGCTTGGTTAAAGACAAGGATTAATATAGTACTCCTACTTAACCAATACACTGTAATCTGAAAACTTCTAATTTCCTAAAAATAGATCTGAAATCGAACAATTTAAGTCAATATTTCAGGCATCAATATCTTCATGTGATCTTTTATGGAACATCCCTCTAATAATTCAATATTTTTGGTGGAAAAGAAGTTACCTTTGTTTGGATTGCTGAAAGTTTCTAAGTGTAGAAGGCTCATCGAATGATTGTCCTCCTGTCATAATTTTGCCTCCTAATGTCAGTTGATGGCTGAGATGATTCCTATTGATATTTCTGGCAGTCACTCCAAAATGACTAAGCTGATCAGTATTATTACTGCCAAAGACCACACTCTCCAAATACATAGAACTAATTAAAATTCTTGGTGTACTGAAAAGTTGAGGACAGTGCTAGAAAGTAGAATTCAGATAATGAAAAACATTGCTAAACATTGCTAGAGTTCACTTTTTGGAAATATTGTGGAAGTTGGCAAGCTTTTCAGAGGAAAACTCTTAAAGAGCCAGGTCCCACATATACTATATTGCCAAAAGTATTTGCTCACCCATCCAAATAATCGGATTCAGTTGTGAGCGAATACTTTTGGCAATGTAGTGTATGTTTATTACACTGTTTCTGTCTGCTGTAGTCATTTAGTCCTTGAGAAAGTCCTCAAAAATTAAGTATCATTAAAAGGTTGCCCTGCTTATGTTTTTACACTGTGTGTGAATTCTGTTGTGGTCTGGACGATGGTCGACAAACTGGCGCAATGCATGGAAAAAGCACATGTTATTGTAATGTACAGGAACTCTTAGATGATGAAACACCTCAATTGAATAAAGAAATATGCAGTTAGAAGAGATGCCAACTGTTATGATGCCTTTGCATGTCCAATTGGCATTAGAAACATCCTGTATAACCTTTGTCTGGCTCAACTATTTGATGAAGGTTCGATGAGGTTTCATTAATGTTACATTAATAATATCCTGAGTGGAATGCTGTATAACTTTAATAATCCCTAATTCAGTGTTTCTCAAACTTGAAGATGTTCGGACTTCAACTACCAGAATTCCTCAGCCAGAGAATGCTGGCTGGGAAATTCTGGGAGTTGAAGTCCGGACATCTTCAAGTGGCCAAGGTTGAGAAACACTGCTCTAATTGATACAATATGCAGTCACCAGATGCTTAAGACAAGAATGGTTAGAATGGCTTAGATATTACTGTGCTATCTGCTTTGGTCATCAGTTTCTTTCTGGGCTAAATGTAATACTCTAGCACTGGTTTTTAATTGATCAGAAAAAGCCATATCCAATGGTTAGGTTTTGTTTTTTTCCATTTGATTCTGCCAGGATTGAAGATCACTTTTAGATAATCTGTTTTCTTACAGCTCCATAATGGGTATTTAGCAATAGCAATAGCAATAGCAGTTAGACTTATATACCGCTTCATAGGGCTTTCAGCCCTCTCTAAGCGGTTTACAGAGTCAGCATATCGCCCCCAACAACAATCCGGGTCCTCATTTCACCCACCTCGGAAGGATGGAAGGCTGAGTCAACCCTGAGCCGCTGAGATTTGAACAGCCGAACTGCAGAACTGCAGTCAGCTGAAGTAGCCTGCAGTGCTGCATTTAACCACTGCGCCACCTCGGCTCTCTTTGATTGGCAGATACCACTGACCCTGCCCTTATTCTTTTCTTGGTGAGATTCAGTAACGCCCTACCTTCTTGCATTTCAACATCTTTCCAAAATGTATTGGCATAACGTTTTGGTGTTGGATTTCTACTGTTTCAACATTCTGTTAATTTTACACATCTTAGTAATGCTGAATATTTGTGTGGGTATGTGTGTTGCTAATTATGAGCATTAATGTGCATGTGTACTTTTATAATTGTGCTTTATTGTAAATTGATTCGATTTACTCCAACAATGAAATAGAAATTTAGAGTGCAGTTGTCAAAACAGTTGGATTCCTAGTTTGGTTTTTAAAAATGATCTCATACATTGAGCTCTTCTGAAATGTCTAGGTCAGGTCTACATCTGTTTAATTTCAAGTGGGCTGCAGAAGACTAGATTTCCCACTAGGAGCCAAGCATGAGATAAATGTGCAGTTAATATAGTCTCTGAATACAGTTTAAAACATATGTGCAGTTCCCGTGCTTTATTAATATTAGTTTTTTTTATAACTGTCCATTATTTTGCAGTACTTCCCAGCTGTGTGATAGCCAGCAGCCAGATAGCACAATTGCATCTCTTCCTGGCTCAGGATCATTGGCTCCTGAATTCCCTATTGAGATAAAGCAGTGTGACCAGGAGATTGGAAAACCCATTCCTGAAACCAAGAGGTATGTTGATTCCATTGGGCAGAAGAAAATTCCAGCGCCATGTGAGCCCTTTATTAGAATATCGCTATTTTATAAGTGATGTATGGCATGGCAACAACATATTTTGTTTAGTGTAACTAATACACTAATCAGCTTAATGCTATAAATTAACAACCCAAGTGGCTAAAATTGAAGGTGCATTTTTTATAATTTCACAAATGCACTTTTCCTGCTAAACTTGAAGGAAAAAATGGCTTTCACCCTGTATGTGTTCAGATTAAGCAGATGGTTTGCATGTGGATATAAAATCACCGTGGATTTTCTTTTTTGCGTGCAAATATACATCATGCTGTTGGAGAAAGTAGTGTTATAAAAAGAGAATAATTGTAAGAAGTGAAAATTGGTGTCAGCCTCTGCTTTGCTGCTGCTTCGGCTGCCATTGAAACGGGGACCGGGGGCGTGGTATTTGGGAGGGGATTACTAATTGTGCTGGAGGAAGATTCTGGAGTTTCTGCTGCCTGTCTTACTGCGCATGCGGAGGAGGTTTCCCGCCAAGGCCAACGGCACCGCCATTCCATCTTGGTGATGCCTTTTGAAGTTATCTCGCACCTGACACTTGGGAGAATTATGATTGGACTGTGACTGGGATGCCAAGGGGTGGGGAATGGGTTATTCTATATATCATTTGCTTTCGCACCTAAATAATCAGTCTTCGCTTTGCTACGCTTCTATTCATTTAGAATTAGTAAAAGTACACTTGATTTCTATCAATGGAGTCTTGTGGTCTTCTTTCCTGATTATCCAATGAAGGAGTGCTAACAATTGGTCTCTTTTAGTAAGTCTTCAAGTGAAAGATGTCATTAAATTAGAGAGATCTTTGGGGGCATGATGTATTAGGTTTGAGAAAATATGATGTTTTCTAATGACTTTCTTATTGTAAGCTGCCTAGAATCTATTGACTGGATGGTGGACAAATTTATGAAGTAAATAAATATAGTTAAGAAAAATCTCTGGTTTACTTGAAGACTATTTGGTACACATCTCCATATGTTTCTGTTTCGATGCCATCCTTTCTTCTAAGTATCTAAACAAAAATTAATACTCTGCCTTTTGTTCTTAAAATTCTCATCTGACTTTTTGAGGATCTTAACCATTATATCCAATCATTCCTCAATTTTTCCTTTCCATTATTACTCTATCAACTCTTCCTTCATATATAACATTTGTTTTGAAAATTGATGATCTACATTCATTTTCTCTGTTATAAAACCATATTAAAATATTTTGCACTTTTGTTCACTTTTTGTTGTTATTGTTTTATATTTTTATTCACTTTTTAATCACTCTTGACTTAAATCTCATTCAATCAACATCATCATTACTACCAGTATTTGCAAGTCTTATCATTTTTCAACATTCTCTCAATTTTGATTTTTTTTCTTGATTTTTATTGTGCAGTCTTGAACATTAGCAACCGTAGGCATTAATTTTTGTTTCAATTTTTGTTATATCCCTGTCATTTCTATACAAAAACTTTAATTATTCTATAATTATCTTACTGCAGTGCTATCCTAAATTATTTCAGCAGCATTATATCAATTCTTTTGCATCTTCTAGAAACTGCTTATTTAGTCCTTTTTATTTAGTTTTAATTTTTATTTCAATCACTTCACTTCAAATGAAGTGAAGAAATACTTTAATGGTCTTAAGTAATCCAGCTCTTCTTTTCAGAAAGTTTGGAAAACTGAATAATAATAAATTTGCATAAAATAATAATTTGTCCATGAATGTCTAAAAGTGATTTGCTAAAATCTTAACTGAATTATTCTATAAAATCAGATTCTAATGAATTACTTGAAAATTTAATTTCCCCCCAATTTATTCCAAATACTTCTGACGATCCTTTAAACATTTTCTCAGCATCTGTTGTGTTTACATAAATTATTATACGAATCATCTAAGAATGTATATAAGTTTTGAAACAATTATTTTAATATTTATTTTCCATTAAGCCCTTGAAGATTTACAGTTAATTTTTTATGTCTAAACACAGTAAATACTATAATTCATCCACATTCTTGGAAGCATTTTTTTTTGGACCCAAGAATATGCCATTAGCATAACCTACATATTTTTGTGGCACTTTAAAATGTAATTCTTTCCACTTTATTCCAAATGGTTTTCACATCATCTTTCTATATTTTTATTCATCTTATAGGGAGATAATTGTATCTTCTAATATTTTTTTCATATAGGATGCATATGTTCCTTTCCTCTCTTCATTCTTTATCTCCTCTTTTTCTTTTATTTCTTTCCTTTTTTATGTCTATTTTTCCATAATCCATTCTTGACACTACCAAATAATATCTGTCTCACATTCATAGCCTCCAATATTCTTCAACAATTTTCTCAACATTTGATTACAAACAGTAAGTCAAAAATGCTGATAGAGACATGAACAAACTTACATTTAAAACATGCATTTGAACAAACTTCTAAATAAATATTCAGTAATCTTTGGTCTCTGAAAACCCTAATCACTGTTTCTGTATCCTTTCATCTCATTTCCATCAAGGTTTAGGTTTAGGTTTATTAGATTTATATGCCACCATTCTCCAAAGGACTCAGGGTGGCGTACAACATTAAAAGAAACATATAATACAAAAGTTAAAAAAAATTAAATAGAATATCCCAAACAAACCCAATTAGAATTGACAATAACATATTTTTTTAAAAAAAATTGAATTAAAATTAACAATGATCAATAATTTGTTTGGTTTGATTCAGGCCAGGCTGGCTTGCTGGAAAAGCCAACTTTTTAGGGCGTGTCGGAAGGACCAGAGGTCGGGGATTATACGAAGCTCCCGGGGGCAGCTCATTCCAGAGAGAAGGCGTTCCCACAGAGAAGGCTCTCCCCCTGGGGGTCGCTAGCTGACACTGTCTGGCCGACGGCACCCTGAGGAGGCCAACTCTGTGGGATCGCACTGGACGATGGGAGGCTACCGGTGGCAGTAGGTGGTCTCGCAGGTACCTTGGGCCTAAGCCATGGAGCGCTTTAAAGGTCATAATTAGTACCTTGAATCGCACCCGGAAGACAACCGGCAACTAGTGCAGGCTGCTTAAAAGGGGTGTAACATGGGAGCACCTAGGTGCCCCCATGATAACCCGCGCAGCCGCATTCTGGACCAGTTGAAGCCTCCAGGTGCTCTTCAAGGGCAGCCCCATGTAGAGAGCGTTACAGTAGTCCAGGCGAGAAAGGTAAAAGTATAGGCTTTTGCTACAAACAGAGTCAAAGTTCTTTCCTAAATGCCCAAGCTGTGACAGATCTGACCCATCCCTATTTCTTTCATTAGCACTATTCCACATACAGTTACAGTAACATACAGCTATGACTAACCTATGAGCTAGGAATACTTGATACCCACAATACCCACAATTACTACTAATACTTTTTGATAGACATTTCATCCCTTTTCATTCAATTTTAAACCTCCATGAATGTATTCACCAAGTCAACTCGACAAGATCAGATCACATTCATTTAGATTTATTCCATCCTTTCCTTTTCTCTGGTGCACACCGTATCTATTTTTTTTAAAAAAAGATTTCATTCATTAATTCATGCTCTTTACTATAATACTCATCCTAGATTACAAACCCATATGTCATTGACGTCAACAAGTGACCCGTCAACACTAACCTTCCACTTCCCTTTGTGGCTCCAGTTAATCAAGGTTTCACATCATGCTTTTTAGTGAGATAAAGGGTAGATTAGATTGCCAGCTGTTCCTTCACATAGCATTATAAAAATACAATACTAGTCAGTTTGGGCTTATTTTGGCAGAATGCCACGAGCCCACCCTAAACCCAGTTTTACGAAAAAGGTTTTTATTTTCCATTTTTTTCATTTTCATACACTCACATATATACTGTGCATAGCCGGAGCCATACAACATTAAACAATAATTGCAGCAATTCATCTTGTCAACAATACCCCCCAAAATAGAAACCCAATATACCTCTTCCACTCCCCGTACACCTCTTTCTTCCACCCCCCTCCAACTTTCTATCCTCCCTCCATCATCCCCCTCTACCCTACTTCCCCTCCCCCTCTACCACTCCTCTCTCCCGAACCACTCCCTCCCTTCCTTCTCACCCTCCCTCCCATCCTCTCTCCCATCCCTCTCCACCCATCTTTCTTCTATCCCACTCCTCCTCCCCTTGGTGTATTTCTACTATATGTCGATGTACTTAACTTATCCTATTTTTACAGAGAAATTAAAGAAAAACAGTATACATGTGAAGTCACATTACATTGAAATCTAACACATCGTATCTAACCTAGTATATATCCCTCCCTCCCCCCACCCTCCCCCCCAACACCCCACCTCCCTCCCCCCCCCCCGACTTCCCAGAGCCCGTACACGGTATAGATTCTAAACCCAGTTTTACATTGTTCTGTTTCAACCATGTTCTCTATTCTGAAGACTGTTTTTCAGGGCAACACACTACTGTTTTACATCCCCAAATTGGGAGATACTATTGTGTACTAATACATTCACGATACTATTTCCTTTTAACAATAAGAATTAAAAAAAAAACAGCTGAAGGTCATAGGGCCTATCTCATTTGTAGTCCATAGATTACATACATAATTTATGATACCTAATTTGAATGCACAAATATTGTTGTTTGGTATTGATTTTATAATACTCAGTTGCTGTAATATGGAGAGTGTATCATTTAGCAACATCCTGAAACTAAACCAAGATTTATTTTTAAAAACAAAATATGTCCTTTTAATATACTCATAAAAAATACTGCGTATATATGTGCTAATATGCTGCTATATATATATTAAAAGTAATAACTTGGCAAGCTAAAACATTTTTATTTAGTGGGAATATGCTCATAATATAATATATAATTTTAAGAAAGAGTTTTTGCCATCTTTTGGAAATTATTTGTGCATGTACTGTATGTATGTATGTATGTACGTAAGTACATATGTATGTATGTACATACATACAGTATATCACATGAAGTGAGTACAGCCCCTCACATGTTGTAAATATTTAGCAATAGCAGTTAGACTTATATACCGCTTCATAGGGCTTTCAGCCCTCTCTAAGCGGTTTACAGAGTCAGCATATTGCCCCCCAAAACAATCCGGGTCCTCATTTTACCCACCTCGGAAGGATGGAAGGCTGAGTCAACCCTGAGCCTGGTGGGATTTGAACAGCCGAACTGCAGAACTGCAGTCAGCTGAAGTAGCCTGCAGTGCTGCATTTAACCACTGCGCCACCTCGGCTCTCTAAGTATATCTTGTCTTGGACATTATCACTTACGGGTGTTCTCACTTTTGTTGCCAGAAGTTTAGATATTACTGGTGTGTGTTGCGTTATTTTGAGGAGACAGCACATTTACACTGTTACACAAGCTGTATACTCACTACTTTACATTGTAGCCAAGTGTCATTTCTTCAGTGTTGTTACATGAAAAGGTATAGCAATAGTTAGCAATAGTTAGGCTTATATACCGCTTCATAGGGCTTTCAGCCCTCTCTAAGCTGTTTACAGAGTCAGCATATTGCCCCCAACAACAATATGGGTCCTCATTTTACCCACCTCGGAAGGATGGAAGGCTGAGTCAACCTTGAGCCTGGTGGGATTTGAACAGCCAAACTGCTGAACTGCAGTGCTGCATTTAACCACTGCGCCACCTCGGCTCTCTATACTTAAATAGTTACAAAAAGTGAGGGGGTATAGTCCCTTCTGTGATATAATGTATGTATGTGTGTCCCAGCTTTGGGAAGAGACATGCAAACTTTCCCAAAAATCTGAAAGTGGGTTAATGGTTTTTGACAAGATTGCAGATTATCTGAAATCTGAGTTCATCTCAGAGGACTTCCAACCTCATCAAATCTCTTAGCAAAGGAGATTGAAGAACGGAGATGACCAGCATATGTATGTTCTTTGTAATGTAGCTCATTAGATATAGAAGTGATTGTTTGATTCATTTGAATGAGAGTCTTAACCAAGTTTATTAACCATGTAATTATTAAATCCTGCTATGAACTACGTTCTGGTGAAATATCTAATTTTCAATCAGATGGATGAACTTTACTTCACATGAAACCTTCCTATTCCCTCCCCAGTGAAATGAGACACATGCTCACGTAGGTATCAGGTGCAAAAAAAAAGAACAGCTGCTGTATGTGGCTTTATACGCTTATATTCTTGTTCACGAAAAGGTCGTGGTACGGAATTGAGCTCATTGAACCACACATTCCCCGGGGACCATGATTTCTTCCACCCAATTGTTCTAAGTTAGCAGCTTAGGGCAACTGCATTACCTGAATCCCAAAGAAATATATTAATTTAACACGCACCGATTAACAGAAGGGGAAGTTGTACGACAAGTGATATGTTGTCTTTCTTTCCACATCAGCAAATAAAAGCGGGGGAGAGGAGGGGTAAGAAGTCTACTTATGCATACTGTAGGAAACACGTCCCTGCAAATGCATCACTGAAAAAACCAGCACATCAGTACTTTCTTCTTGGCATTTTGCCTAATGCTGCACATAAGCAGTATAAAACATTACATCATTACGGGAATTGTAATTGATTGCTGGCATAGCATTTTAATGAGAATTGATTAGAAAAACCATAAAGTCCGTTTGTTTTGTCATCCTGTTTGTTTTGTTCTGAGAGTATTCAGTTCAGTGTTATTTTTTCTTTATGATTTAACGCAGTGGTGGGTTTCAAAAATTGTTGGAACCTACTCTGTGGGTGTGGCCTCCTTTGTGGGAGTGGCTTGCCGCCCATGTGACCGGATGGGAGCGGCTTGCCGCCCATGTGACCGGATATGAAGATGCCGATGACACTTGTCAGAACCACCTTAAACCACACACAGCACTGGCATGCATAAGAATAGGATGTCAACTTGTTTTTTAAAGGGCATCTTTGGTTTGCGTTAAAACAACTTCAACACACGCAATGTTCTGATTGCACCACAAACACAGTTGTCATCCTTAACTTTCACAGAGGCACTGAGTTTTATAAATATGAGCATGATAGTGTAGAATAATCATATCCAAGGACCAGTGGTGGGTTTCAATTTGGAACCTCTTCTGTAGGTGTGGCCTGCTTTCCGGGTCCACTGGTGGAACCTCTTCTAACCGGTTCGGTAGATTTGATGAACTGGTTCTACCGAATAGGTGCGAACTGGTAGGAACCCACCTCTGGATTCAATGCATTAAAGCTAGAGTGAGCAAGCAATAGAATTTAACATTCATGGTTTTTGTAGATAGTTCCAGCCTTGGGTTAAAGAAATTATCTGTATTGACTTACTGTGTTATGAAGTACCATGTTTTAAAATCATGATTTGCTATTCCTACCTTTATTTGCATGCTCTAAATAAACCTTTCAGATGATATTGAGACTGAAAAAAAATCCTTTATCAGTGAATGGATTATCAAAATTGCAAGCTTGTAGAGGCTTCTAATAAAATTCAGAAGAATTTGCTTCAGACTAAATTTGTGCAGTACTGGTAAAAATAGCTTTTAAGAATGCTTCTTAAAAGAAATTAGAAAAATGTTAAGATGAGCTTTTCAATGTGATGTTCTCTATGTTCGTTGGGATTTTAACTACCAGAATACAGTCTCATCACATTGGAAGGATGAAATGTTGGGAAAGTCTGAACAAGGCAAGTATTAATGAACAGCAGATGAGAACAACAATACAAAATAAATGTTTTAACTGTGTTATTGGATATACTTAAGGAGTCGAAGGATTTGATTGAAATAATGCAAAAGCATCATTCTTTATTATTTTTTTCTCTATATTATTGAAACTAATAGAAAAAGCAGTTTCATTTCCAGCTAAATCTTCTGATTTATAGCCTCTGATTGTTGTTCAGGCCAATGCAAAACTATTTGCCTCCTTTGCTGATAAGACAGGGCTTCAAAAGTACAGTGAGCATTTTTATGAATCCCCAGCTTTCATCTCTAGTTAAATGTAAGCACGAATAGATGCAAATTATTATATGATTTTGGCATATGTGTACTTTGTTCTAATCCTACCTCTGCCTACTCTTCCTAGTTCTACAGTTAAGGAAGGGCTTGTAGGTATTTATGACAAAATTTCCCCCTTCCTCTGGTTCAGTCAGATGGCTTTGATCTAGTTGATGAGACCCTTTGACAAGTAAAACTTTTGATCTTCTCTCATCTGTCACCCAACTCTACCAAGACTTGTCTACAATAAATAATATGTCCCCCTCTTCATCTATACTACTTTCCTTTAGATACTTCCCTTAAACACTTAATAGATTTTGGGCTATTCACTAACTATTAAGCCTTTAGCAATGAAGGTAAAATACAAGGTCTATTTTAGGAGTTTAAGTACATAAAAGAAAATACAATAATAAAATACATGCTGAATACAAATAATGTTCTTTGCCTTTACACAATATTCTGATTTGTTCAGTATAATAGATTATTAGCTGAATTGCCTTTCCTGTAAACCTACCAGTTTTGCTAACATCTTAGAGCCCAGGATGACATAGGACAGTCTATGACTCAAGTCCCAGTAGGCTGGTCTTTGAAGTAGGGATTTTAAATAATTAAGCCTAACAAGGGGCATACAGTTATCAATCAAATAAAACAACAGCCATATATTTGATGACTGGGCACTACATATGCACATCCTCTGGTGATATAGCCAATGATGGAGCCTTTAGCAGTGAAAAGGTGCATAGCAATAGCAATAGCAGTTAGACTTATATACCGCTTCATAGGGCTTTCAGCCCTCTCTAAGCGGTTTACAGAGTCAGCATATTGCCCCCACAGTCTGGGTCCTCATTTCACCCACCTCGGAAGGATGGGAGGCTGAGTCAACCTTGAGCCGGTGAGATTTGAACCGCCAAACTGCAGATAGCAGTCAGCTGAAGTGGCCTGCAGTACTGCACTCTAACCACTGCGCCACCTCGGCTCTTGCATAATCCATTCTAGGATCACTAACCATTCTCTTTTGTATTAAAATAAAAAGTCCATTCTCAATTGCTATTGGAGGTGTTGTAAGTCCATGTTATTAATTTTAGCTGTCAAGCATCATCTCCATTTCCAAGCTTCTTCTCAGAATTCTGCTGGGTGTTTCCAAGACCTCCGTCCTTTGCCATCTTGCATCTCTGCCATCCCTCTCTCTCCAGGGATAATTATTTCTCATCAGAATATAAACTTGTCATCAGTGGTTTACTAGCAAAGCAAGCAGAAACTGTTTTGTTTTGATATTTGCATAGTCCCATGGATTGATGAAGACCCATTGAGAACTGAGATCAAGTTGATCACAAAGAGTGCTTTAAAGAGCATCTGGACTTTGAAAATCTGACTCAGATAAAGAGCTAAGAGAAACAGCTGAGCAATTATTTAAGACATCATGAGATGCTAAAGACAAAATAATGGAGAAAGAGGTGAAATATGCTGACAATGGCAAGATCCACCTAGTTCTTCAAGGTGATGAGGCCTTTTAATAATCAAGAAAATCCCATCCTTTTTGATGTTCATTGATTTGAGGAATAGAACAAGATGAGAAATAAATCACAGTAAGAAATATTGCAATGTACCAGCAAATGGACTCTACATATTTTTTCAAGTTCATGGAAGTCCCTTGTGGCATTTTTACACTGTCTTTGCAACTTTCAGTTGCTGATAAATAAAGGATTATGCCAAAAGAGGCTTAACTTTCATTTCTTTGCAAGCAAGACAGTGTTTTTCAGCCTATTTAAGCAGCTTGTCTTCCAAATTTGCCTGGATCCACCTGCATAAATGCATTGAGGGCTAAGATATTTCTACGGTTCTCTGTACAAGGATACATTGTCATTTTACCCTCTGTGAAATATATGTATTGCAAAGCAAGGTAATCTAGGTTTCAGTGGAAAACAAACATGTATCAGTGAAGGATGCCAGGCTAATCTTATTGCATTCTTTGATAATGTGACAAAATTAGTGGACCAGAGGAATGCCGTCGATATAGTTTACTTGGACTTCAGTAAGGCATTTGATAATGTAGACCATAACCTATACTAGATAAAGTAGAAGAATGTGGGTTAGACAGCATCACCACCAGATGGATTCGTAACTGGCTGACCAACCACACTCAACATGTAGTCCTCAATGGAACTGCATCTTCATGGAGGGAAGTATGCAGTGAAGTACCCCAAGGCTCTGTTTTGGGCCCAGTACTCTTCAACATCTTCATCAATGATTTGGATGAGGGAATAAATGGGGAACTCATCAAATTTGCAGATGACACCAAGCTGGCAGGAATAGCCAACACTCCAGAAGACAGGCTAAAGATACAGAAGGATCTTGACAAACTTCAACATTGGGCACTATCTAATAAAATGAAATTCAATGGTGAAAAGAGTAAGGTTCTACATTTAGGCAACAGAAACGAAATGAACAGGTACAGTATAGGTGGTACCTTGCTCAACAGTAGTAACTGTGAGAGGGATATTGGAGTCCTAGTGCACAACCATTTAAATATGAGCCAGCAGTGTGCAGCAGCTGCCAAAAAAGCTAACACAGTTCTAGGCTGCATAAACAGAGGGATAGAATCAAGATCACATGAAGTGTTAATACCACTTTATAATGCCTTGATAAGGCCACACTTGGAATACTGCATTCAGTTTTGGTCACCACGAGGTAGAAAAGATGTGGAGACTCTAGAAAGAGTGCAGAGAAGAGCAACAAAGATGATTAGGGGACTGGAGACTAAAACATATGAAGAACGGTTGCAGGAACTGGGTATGTCTAGTTTAATAGAAAGAAGGACTAGGAGAGACATGATAGCAGTGTTCCAATATCTCAGGGGTTGCCACAAAGAAAAGGGAGTCAAACTATTTTCCAAGGCACCTGAGGGTAGAACAAGAAACTAATCAAGGTGGAAACTAATCAAGGAGAGAAGCAACTTAGAACTGAGGAGAAATTTCCTGACAGTTAGAACAATTAATCAGTGGAACAACTTGCCTCCAGAAGTTGTGAATGTCCCAACACTAGAAGTCTTTAAGAAGATGTTGGATAGCCATTTGTCTGAAATGGTATAGGGTTTCGAACGAACTCCCCGCGGAGATTCGGACCCTCACCTCCCTTCAGGCTTTTCGTAAAGCCGTTAAAACCTGGCTGTTCCGGCAGGCCTGGGGTTGACGAGTTCCCTTCCCCGCTCGAATTGTGTGACTGTTGATTGTTTTTAAATTTCTCTCTGTATCTTGTTTGTTGTGTTACCTTGTTGTATTACCCCCCTCCCCTGGGTTTGTTAGCCGCCCTGAGTCCCTCCGGGAATAGGGCGGCATATAAATGCAATAAATGCAATAAACCGTTTCCTGCCTACGCAGGGGGTTGCACTAGAAGACTTCCAAGATCCCTTCCAACTCTGCTATTGTATTGTATTGTATTAAAGTGCACCATTGAATGAAGAAAGTTATATTTTATTTAACATTTAACATTTATTTAACATTTATAGGCCGCCCTTTTCCCTGAGGGGACTCAGGGCGGCTTACAATAATGAGGGAAGGGGAGTGAAAGACAAAATACGACAAAAGAAAAGTGAAATAACAAAAAGTGCTAAAACACAACATTCACTCAGCATTCGGGAGGGGCAAGAAAATTTATCCCCAGGCCTGACGGGCTAGCCAGGTCTTGAGGGCTGTGCGGAAGGCCTGGACTGTGGTCAGGGTACGGATCTCCACGGGGAGATTGTTCCATAGCGTCGGAGCAGCAACTGAGAAGGCTCTCCTCCGGGTAGTCGCCAGTCGGCACTGACTGGCGGATGGAATACGGAGGAGGCCCGCTCTATGCGATCTGATGGGACGCAGGGAGGTTATTGGCAGGAGGCGGTCTCTCAGATAGTCAGATCCACTACCATGGAGCGCTTTATGGGTGGTAAGTAAGACCTTGAATTGCACCCGGAGATCTACAGGTAGCCAGCGCAGCTCGCGGAGGATAGGTGTTATGTGGGCGAACCGAGGTGCGCCCACAATCACTCGCGCGGCCGCGTTCTGTACTAGCTGAAGTCTCCGGGTGCTCTTCAAGGGCAGCCCCATGTAGAGCACATTGCAGTATTCCAGCTTAGAGATCACAAGGGCTCGAGTGACTGTCGTGAGATACTTTTTTTATACTTCTCCTTGAGCTAAATTTCTAGCAATAATAACAAAATTCTGTACGTGCATGAGAAAAAATAGGCAAGAATTTCAATATTCCTAGTGGGGCTTTTCTGTAGGGCAAAAGTATCCAATAACACTTATTCTTGTACATTCTCAGGAAAAGCAAATACATTATTATTTAATGACTGTTTGCCATTGTGATCAAGCTTGTCCTGAAAAATGTTCTAGAGTTCCAAGAAAAATGTGAATGTATGCCAAATAAGCAATATGAATCACATACCAGCTATATGTTTTACATTTAGAGCTCGGAAAGTTTCCTATGTGAAAAGGGTAACCTTTGCCAAACCATTTGTATTATACAAAGAAGATCCTTATCACAATTCGTTGTTACATTTTAAGCAATGTACTTTAAAGGTGAATTGGAAGAAGCAATTCCATATAACATTTATATAGTGATAAATATTAGACTGTTTTGTGTCTATTCAGGATACTTTAATTATTATTATTTAAAATGCTGCTAATGGCTTTCTTCAACTTGGAAAGCCCTCAGATATGTTCACTTTAATCCCTATTTTCCCAAACAAGTATTGCAATTGTTGGGAAAACTGGGAGTTGATGTATACCTCTGGGGATGTCCAGGTTGAAGAATACTGAAATATAAAATTGCACTGCAATGAGTAGATCTTTTCCAAGAGCTTGATTTAGTTGTCTGTAGATAGCACTCTGTAAGTACAGAATTATATCAATTGAATAATTAAATCCCAGCTTTATCTTTTATTACAGTGTAACTAAATCTTTCTGACTTTGCGAGAGTTGTTTGTTTGTTTTCCTGTGCCCTTGGGTTCTAATAATCACCGTTGATTCAAAGAGCACAGGTAGAAAGAATTGTAAGAAGGAAATACATCTATTGTAAGTGTATCAACAATGGGTGGCAGGAAACTATTTCAGCCTGATCATATCAGCCCTTTTTAAATTGATATTGCGGAGGTCTGAGTCTCATGATGTGAATTTCAAAGTTCTGTATAGATGAGTATGGCCTGGTTTGCACATTGTTCTCAACTTTTATGAAATTTACTTTTTTAAATTTTGGCATGATTGCTTAGTGTTAAATGAAGCCATTTCCAATTACTAGGGTCGCTAAATTCTGATTTAAAATTATTTGTGATGGATATGATGCGCCAGTATTTTGTCCGTTTGTATACGGAAATCCCACAAGATCTTGACCATCTGATTTTCGGTGACTTTTTCAGGCTGATGTTCCCACCAGTTTGTTGCTGTTTTAATATTATAATTTTTTCACAAATTCCAATGGATCATTTGTGCTACTGAATTGTGCCGCAATTTATAATCAGTCTGCGTGATTTTTTTACAGCAGCTGAGTATGTGATCAACAGTTTCATCAGCTTCTTTGCAAAGTCTACATCATCAGAGGATTTTTCGATTTTGGCCTTAATGGCATTGGTGCAGATAGCTTGTTCCTGCACAGCCAGGATTAGTGACTCTGTTTCTTTCTTTAATGTACCTGTTGTTAACCATAACCAAGTTTGTTCACTGTCCACTTTATCTTTTATTTTTTCCAGAAATTGGCCATGCAGTGCTTTGTTCTGCCAACTCTCCATTCTTGATTTTATGACACCTTTTCTGTATTCTTGTTTCGTCTGTTGTTGTTGTTGTTGTTGTTGTTATTATTATTATTATTATTATTATTATTATTATTATTAGGGTGGGTCAAATAGTCAGCTATATGTTTAGACTGGATTTGACATCTGTATACACTTACTGAATTTTTCTCAAGGAACTAGGATAGAGAGACGATGATGGTGATGGTATTAAGCGGTTTCAAGTAAAACTGCCTTTTCGATTGAATTCAGTTGAAGTGATTTTGTCAGTGTTGATGATGTTCAAATGATGTTCAGATGTTTTGGGGTACCTATCACTATTGGTACTATCTCTGATTTCTTTTGCCATAGTTTTTCTACTTCTGTTTGCAGCTCTATGTATTTTGTGATTTTCTCCAGTTCTGTGATGGAATGTTGTTCAGATTCCCAGGAGGCAGGAATACATACCAGAATACAAGAGACAGTGCAGTTTAGATTAGTATGGGAGAGAAAGGATTAAAAATAGTGCCTATCTAATAGCCTCCTAGTGTATATACTTTATCTATGGTGCTACATATATAAAGATTTATGGTTTATGGTGCAAGGAGTGGTTTATAGTTTATGGTGCATATATATGGTTTATGGTGCAAGGAGTCTGCTTTAATTATGTGACTTTAGGTGCATCATTGCATGAAGAATGTGAAATAAGAATTCTGTGTTGATCCCAAAACAAAACAAAAATTATCAGTAAGTCCAGAAATGGATATTAATTTATCTTTATTCTAATCACTCACACAGAATCCTTCCTTTGAAGTATCATCTCAGAATTAAAAGTGGTGCTACAGTTTATTCCAATGCAATCATCATTTTCTTAAGGCTCTGTGCAAACCTCCAAAACTGAACTTTAAGTTAAACATGACTCTAGAACAAAGGTGTCAAATTCAATCTCATTGAGGGCTGAATTGGGGTTGAGTTTGACATCAGGGAGCCATGGTGGCCATAGCCAACTCGATGTGACTCATATTGGGGGCGCCTGTGGTGGCCTGAGTGCTCTGCCAGCAAAAACAGGCTCCTGAGCTCCGTTTTTGGCTGCGATGACCTCCTGCAACCCTCTGCCAGTGAAAACAGAGCATGCGGCCTCCCACGCTCCATTTTGATAAGCAGAGGCACCGTGGGCCAGTACTTTGCTGTTTCCAGGGCAGCCCCACGGGCCAGATGTAAGCACCCTGTGGGCCGGATCCATCCTGCGGGCACCTCTGCTCTAGAACCTATATACAGGAAAACCTTGACTTATAACAATTCATTTAGTAACTGTTTGGCTGTGCAGTGCTCCTGGGGGCTGGGGAGAGCAGAAATGAATGAAAAATGGGCTGGGTTTTTGCTCAACTTTGTCCCCTCCCCATCCCCCAGGAACATTCTATAAGCCTCCTAAAGACTATTCATGCCTCTCTTTTTTTTTTTTTTGAAAGAAAATGAGCCCATTTTCGCGAAAAACAGGCTGTTTTGGGGAGGTCTACAGAGTACAAGAAGGTTTTTTTAATTTGCCTCTTCAAAATCTTTGTGCGTCTTATACTCCAGTGCATCTTATACTCCGAAAAATACGGTAACTATATTTTAAATGCAAAACATTATTGAACATCAAAGTAGATGAGAATCGGATTTCCTTGTTATTCCTTGTATCTGAACAATGCCCAATTTGTCTAGTTTCCGGACTAAATTTACACATTGCAAGCATATATAACAGAGATGAAAAATGACTATTTTATACACTATATCTTCTAGTATCAGGATGTCAAGGTGAATATTTGACAGTGAAATATGACTATATTGAATCTGCTGAATTTGTCTGGGTTTTGAAATAACTGGTAACTGGTTTTACTATTAGTTTCTCAACAAACGTAAATGATAAATTCTGAGTTTACACTTGGTGTCCCTTTTGCACTTGTAATTTAGTTGATTTTCACCAAATTGAGAAATGTCTTTGGTGAAACAGAAGTAGATGGTCAGTTGTGCATTCTAAGATGACTTTGACCAAGACATCATCCATTTTCTTAGCAATTTTATGAATTTATATTCAAGTCATTAATGCAGTCCGATTCATGTACCTATTCTGTTAAAAATGTTGATCATACCAAAGAAAATATTACATTTGTCTTCCATGAAATAAGAAATATAACTCAAGGTTCAACAAAGTCTTTCCTGAAACAGTGCTTTATTAATTTAAATATTTCAGCTGCTAACCCATACTGTTTAAACAAAAACTTCTTTTATTGGTATATTTGCTTTGTGACAATGGCCCATTGCCTTAAGCCAGAGGTCTTCAAACTTGGCAACTTTAAGACTTGTGGAATATGCTGGCTGGAGAATTCTGGAAGTTCAAATCCACAAGTCTTAAAGTTGCCAAGTTTGGAGACCCCTGCCTTACACCATAAAGATGAACAATTCTGTCATAATATATCTATACACAGTTCTTTGTATATGTACTTTTAGTTGATGCTAGGCAACTAACTGCTTGGACATAATTTCAGATGTTTCTTTACTTCAACAGAGAAAGAGTCAGCAAAATAGCAGTGGGATCAGGAGCAATTTCTGACTTCCTCGGGGAGCACCAGAAATCTCCCTTTTGGACAAATTCTATAAATTAGCCCATATGAGATACCTTAATTCAAAAATTGTTTCCCTATGATGCAACATTTTGCCCAGTTAAATATCATGAGTTTTAGTAGTATATAGATGTGCTTATTGAACAGGCAGACACCCCAAGAGCTAGGCAGCCTCTTAAATGAGACCATATGCCATATAGACTTTGTAGGTCATAAATATACCTAGAAAAAGAAACCATCCAGGTCTATGCAGCTTTCAGGACCTGGGACAGAATTTCAATGGCTTTATCAGCTGTCATTGAAAAATATGAACCCCAACCAGCAAGTGACTTCACTTGGTATTTTCATGTAGATGTTGAACAGATTTATAAACATCATGCAGTGGACAATATTTGTGAAACCAATACCGGCAGATTTATTTACCTTTATGCTGCTATGGGAATCTTTGAAACACCTTATACAGTATTGTTATAAATATATTATAACAAAATCTCATGAGTCTTCAGTATTCTTCTATCACCACCCTGATCCAGGTTTCTAACATCTTTCTGGTTTCAGTTTGCGAGAGAACTGGATGGCTAACAGATGACTGAGCTCTGATTTCCTTCTGCCCTTTCTATTTTCATTCCCAAGAATGCTTTGGTCCCAGCAGCATCCTAAATAAGGAACAGAGGAAAATGGGGTATCTGAAAGCCAAACTTTCTACTTTTATTTTTTTTTTAAAGTTAAGAATCATGGTTTGACAGTTGGAAAGGATATGAAGCCCTAGTTGATATCCGTGGTTCTATTGCGAAACTACAGTGTGTAACTAACTCCTCCTTTGGACTGAGAAATCTTAGCTTGTCTTGCTAGCACATGGTGGATCTTGGAAATAATGGTCCTCAATAATTCTTCCTAGATCCCCTGACTTTGACCTGCATTTTAGAACACTGCGCAGTGTATCTAATCTTTGATATGTTGAAGTATCGGAAAATCAATTGCATTTATAGGGCCTTTTGACAAATCCATCGGGCTGTATTTTCTATTCCCAGCCACAAAGACAATTCCACTACATAGTACAGATATTTATTTGACATATCCCATTTGTTTAACTACTATTCAAAAGTACAACAGCCCTGAAAATTGTGACTTGGGACTGGCTGGTCCTTGGACTTAAACCTGTCATAGCATATCCAAAGTCACAGGATCAAAATATGGGCATTTGACAACTGAGATGTACTGTATTTACAGCAGCGACAGCAATCCAAAACCATGTGATCACCATTTGTGACCAGTTTCCAATAAGTCAGTGGGGGAAGTCAGATTAGTTTAAAGACTGTGTGATTCCCCTTAACAATCATTTGCATTAGCAATTCTTTTCAGTGATTTGCTTAAGAATCAAAGCAAAAAAATGTAAATTTGGATGCAAATAATAATAATAATAATAAAGTCATTTAATAACGGACTAGCTTGACTCCAGTTGTTGTAAATTGAGGACTACCCGTATAGTTTTTTTTCATACTTGCTGTGGTGGTGGATCTGTGACCTGTAATAAAAATGTTCAGTTAGGAACAATAACCAAAAGAATCTCATTCTCCAGGAAGTGGAGCTATTTTCTTAATACCCTCAAGCATCACTGCCTCTTGACTGTCCAGCTAATGCACTAATTGGTACATTGGCTGAATGTACCCCCCCCCCCAAATGTATTTGTCATCCTGCTTTGTCCTGTCATCTTGCCTTTAAGGAAATATGTTTACTAATACATCTATACACAGCAGTGCCCCTGTTGCCTTATTTATCTTAGCTCTTCTGTGGCATTCCCCCTACTTCTCCAGTGGAAGATTCCATTTCTGTGAGAGGGATGGGGTCTTTTGTTTGAAGAAAAGGGAGGGAAAAGCAATGTGAATTTTTTTTAAAAAATCCTACACTTTGGTCTGCATTGTTCACCGCTTTAAAGTAGATGCGGGTGCTTGCCCCCCAAAATAAAGAGCACATGCAAGATGTGGCATGCAAATCCATTTGCATTTCAAATCAGCTGAGTCAACACAATGTAATGATCCTGCCTGGAGATTCTTAAGGGATGCACACAGTAGCTGACAATGTGTGCTTAAAGGGAGGGTCTTAATTTTTCTTTCCCTTTTTTTTCCCTCCCCCCCCCCAAAGCCACTTGGAATAGCCAACAGACCTTGCAAAGCATTTACCCAGGACTTAGCGTCAATTCTCCCAGGCTGTTACGTAGCCTGACACAATAGCCGGGACATTTTATTTATTCGAAATCAAGTTTTCATTTGAGTGAAGGGAAAGAAAGGGAGAGCCCCCACCCCCCGCGAGTGGGGAGACTGAGGAAGGAAACTGGCAACAGTTCAGAGGAGAGAAGCTGCTGTTAAAGTCTCTGGATTGTTGCCCCCCCCCTGATGCAAGCAGCTGTTTTCATCTGCACTGCAGTATTTGCAGCATTTACCATCCCGATCTCTCTGGGCTTTTTTGGTGCTGGATTTACACAGAGGCTGGCTACACTTGCTGGGAACCCCAACACAAGGGCGCCCTGAGGATGGGAGGGTCGCAGTCTCTGCAGCAGGCACAGACAAATAGCCTGATTCGGGAGCCATCAGAAGCAATGTAAGTATGAGCTCGCGCTATCCGTCTCTCCCTCCCTCCCTCTTCTTCCCACACAAGGCACGGATTGAAATGGCAATGGGAAAGCTCTGGGGTCTGTTTGGAAAGGCTGGTTGATCCGAGAAGGTTGAGTTCTAGCCATGCCCAAGCCTTTGGCAGTTTTTTCAACCCTGATCAGCTTTTAGAAATGCTGCCAAGGCATGTAGGCATTTTCCTTAGAAAAAGGGTAGTGGGGTTCCTTTTGTATCGTGCAGGGCAATAAGCTGTGTGTGCCATTTGTTTCTCCACGTTCTATAGGCATAATCAATCAAGCCCATCACCATTTTCAGCAAAAAAATGCCTCTCTTCCTGCTTAAAATGCATAGCGTACATCTAGATTGATTTTGCTTGGGTTTGTTTCCTGAGATTTTCATCCTGTCTGCTCTCCAGCAATTCATTTCCCTCCGTTCTCATTTCCCTCATTTTAATGTAAAATACTCTTCAGTTTGTGATCAAAACAGCAAGCTGCCGTTTCCAATTGTCTTTCAAAACGACATGCCATCTGAAAAAGGATGGAACAGACAGTTCCTCAGGCAGTACTGTGTTATTATTCTCTTTCTTAGATTTTTTTTTTTAAAAAAATGATTTGTTCATCTTTAGTTGGGCATCTGCTAGCTGGTGACTGTATTTATTCAGATGATTCTCTGATTTCTGATGGCCGGAGCATTGCAACCAAACAGACAAAACCAGTTGCAATCTGGTTGGCCTTCAGATTTTATAGGCCTGGGTTAAAGGTGTATAAGCTTGAGTGGTTTATTATATGTTACCTGATATCAAAGACAGGTTTAAGCAGTTCATTGAGTAAAGGAGTGCAATCCAATTGCCTTGAGCTTCTGGAGAAATGCCAGTATAGAAATCCAACAAAATACGTATTTACTGTATTATATTGCATATTTTTCAAAATGGCTTCAGTTAGTACTTTCTTTTCCCCCCTGAATTTCTATATGATTCCCCCCCCTCCTCAGTTTTAAGAATGAATGATACCAAACACTGTATTTGTGGAACCTAAATAGTAAGGACACAGATCCTGATCTGTATTTGGAATCAGTTTAACAAGTATGATGCTCCTGGAAATGTATTTCAGTAATGCATTCCATGCTTTTTTTTAATCCTCCATACCTACTTTTTTCAGGTTGGGAAAATGTATGATGACAAAATGGGATTAAAACGATGTTTCACAAAATGTGTCAGTCTTCTGTTTTTTTTATCCTTTTCTGTAACACTGTTCCATTGTTAAACATAGTAAGGTACTTTTTCCCATCTTCATAAAGAATTGTAGCTCTTTTGTGGAAAACTCTTTTGAAAGTATCGATGTTTCATATATGGCCAGATTCACGCTTATAGCCACATTCGCACATCCGTACACGGAAGTCCAGTTTTCTCTGACAATGTCAAGTGGATTGAATGAATAAGATTTCTAGCAACACTTCACGAATCAAGTATTAATTCAAGTGTCGTTGCTTTGGTTAATGTTATGAAGGGGCCCTGGAGTACAATACTTCCCCTTTTCAATAAGCAAAAACTTGTTATATCTCTGGAGTCAGTAAGAAGTGCTAATGTTTGACATGAAAATTCATGCGAAAAGACCATTGCTATAATTCCCACCTCCCCCTTGTATCTCTATTAAAATATAATTGCTATAGTAGGGACTTTTCTATATTGATAGTTTTTTTAATAGCTTGCTTATTAGTTATAAGTAAAAGGAATTGTGAAATACACAAGTACTATGCACAGAGATTTTAAAATGCTGCTTTATGCATTAACAAGCAAGATTTAAAAAAGAACCTGCAGTAGTCAAGGATGATTTGAGCCTTTCTAAACCAAGTTGTTATTGGTTATTTATTACAGTGTTTCTCAACCTTGGCAACTTGAAGATGTCTGGACTTCAACTCCCAGAATTCCCCAGCCAGCGAATGCTGGCTGGGGAATTCTGGGAGTTGAAGTCCAGACATCTTCAAGTTACCAAGGTTGGGAAACACTGATTTATTATATCAGCATCTTCCAGTCTTCCAATTTATATAAAAAAAACATCTTGCTCTTACATTTAGCAAGGCTATCCAGAAGACGAATTGATCAATAATTTGGGTAACTTGTTTATTTCCCCTTTTAGAAGAGGATCAGTCTCTAGATCTCTGGAAAAAATCCTGTGTCATCCGTGCAAGTAAGTAGTTTAGCTAGCAGTGGTACCATCAATAGGCATGACATCGCTGCCTCTCTACAGGGATCATATTCTAACCCAGAGGTTGTTATATTTTTCAACCAATCCTAAATTTATGATACTAAAACCTTGTAGGTGGATCTAATCTCTTTCATTATGAAAAATTATTTGTGAATTCTTTTCAAAATACCTGTATAATTCTAGTAAATGATGCCTTTTGGATAGTAATATAATACATTTCTCTGGGTTAACAAGCAGTTAATTCAGCTCATCCTGCAGTTTTAAGCTAGCTTCCATTTCATATTTTTCATGGCAGGAACTTACTATCCCCTGGAAAGCTTGTGAACAAAAAAAGAAAGTATAAAATATGTACTTTTGCTGTTAGCATTAAATATTGTATGACTTTTTATACAAGTGACAAATCTATATTAAAGAAGTCAGTATTTCCTGTGGAGTGATGGAAACAGATTCTCCAGTCAACTCATATGCACGAAGAAAATTCTCTTCCTTTCTATGTCTGTTTGCTTGAAACATTTCCTTAGAGAATGTTGATAACATATAAGGTTGAGATTCCTAGTTGAAATGAAGTTTTTCAGCTAAGGTTAGCTAAAAACTGTACTATATTTCTGTGGCCATCAAATCTCCTAGCATAAGAACTGGGTGGTCCAATCTTACTCTATCAACACATGCAGCACAGCGCAAAGTAGATTAAATCAGAGGCCTGGTCTTCTGGGATATTCTGAATAAAGGAATTTCATTAAAAGATATTGGAACTACTTGGGAAAAGTTTTTAGAACATTTTGTCTCAATTAACAGAAATATTAAATGTTAATAACAAATCCAATAGGTAAAAAACAAAAAGAATTATGGATGCTGATAATCTATTGGACATATTATTTTGGCAATTGTGAGATTGAGTGTGTGTGTGTGTGTGTTCTAGCTTAGCATACATATATACCTTTCACGTTTTAAGTGCATTTCATTTCCTTTTCACAGTACATTATAGGAAATCTCTACAAAATACATGTGTATATTACTTAGCAATAGCAGTTAGACTTATATACCGCTTCATAGGGCTTTCAGCCCTCTCTAAGCGGTTTACAGAGTCAGCATATTGCCCCCAACAACAATCCGGGTCCTCATTTTACCCACCTCGGAAGGATGGAAGGCTGAGTCAACCCTGAGCCGGTGAGATTTGAACAGCCGAACTGCAGAACTGCAGTCAGCTGAAGTAGCCTGCAGTGCTGCATTTAACCACTGCGCCACCTCAGCACTTATCTTCACAGAAATATAGTTTATCACAGAATTATTTCATTTTCTCCCAATGCTATCCTAGAGAACAGCTGCTTTTCTTTGATGTATTTTTCACTGTAGTGATTTACTACTACCTTATTGTAGAAGTAGACAAAGGTAGACTTTAAGACAAATCAAAGGAAACTCAAGGAAGCAGTGAAGAAGCAAGATGTTATATGGAATAATTCTGAAACTTAAGAGTCTAGAAGTGAGCTTTAAATTAATCTGATTTTAATCTGCATCAAAGAAAGCGTGATAACTTTCTGTGTAATAGAAGTTAGTAGCTGAAAAGTATAATACTAGCAATACTAAAGGGGGGCTTAAGAATCTGCATCCGAAGCTTTAAGAGATACATGTAGCTTTGAGCCTTATATTCTGCCCACATGACATATAATCTTATAAAGATATTTATGTCCCGCTTTTACTTTTGGTATTGAGGCATTAGGCCCTTCTTAAGAATACTGATGACCAAAAGAACCTAAATTTCTTTCATAAGTTTCTCTAAAAGCATATCTGTGACAGGAAAGAATTTCAAAACAAACTCCATAATGCTCCATTCTTTCCTTAAGTATACATTTTGTATTTTAGTTTCATGCTTTCTACATTGCTTATTATATAGTTCTGTGTTTCATTTTTTCCTTGCAATCGTGCAGAACTATTGAAGATTGAGTGCCATATAAAATGTTGAATTCTTGTGCTTTCCATGCCTAGATAAGCATGCGACTTTTGAGGTAATATTACAGGCATCCAAAGATAGATAAGCTATGTAAATGATCAATCAGAGAATGACTCTAGTTAAGCTACTATCGAATGCTCTTAGCCACTGCGTACACATTTTTCAGACTACTCCAGTTTGATCTACGTAAACAATTATATAATAACATTGTTGATTTGAAAGATTTAGAAAATGATTTTGAATTGCATGATTTCAGATACATTTTGGCTGTGCATCAGTTCAATCAATCAATCAGAATAGAGCTGGAAGAGACCTTGGAGATCTTATAGTCCAAGCCCTTGCTCAAGTAGCCGAGGTGGCGCAGTGGTTAAATGCAGCACTGCAGGCTACTTCAGCTGACTGCAGTTTGGCTGTTCAAATCTCACCGGCTCAGGGTTGACTCAGCCTTCCATCCTTCCGAGGTGGGTAAAATGAGGACCCGGATTGTTGTTGGGGGCAATATGCTGACTCTGTAAACCGCTTAGAGAGGGCTGAAAGCCCTATGAAGCGGTATATAAGTCTAATTGCTAACTGCTAAGTAGGAGACCCTATACCATTTCAGACAAATGATTGTCCGGTCTCTTTTTAAAAATTTCCAAGTTCCCCAAGTCAGAGTCCAATAACATATTTTTTAATCTTCCGGGTTATAATTTTTACTTTTTGGATTATAAGAGCTATTCTGAATTATAAGTTATTAAACAATAAAGACAGTAAATAAAGTATTGTTACTGAGGATGTTAATTTTGTTTATAATAATAATCAAATAACTATAGGCATACATGGACAAGACTTATGCATTCTATAGATTATGTATGATGAGGAATTCCTTTGCAACCTTGAAAACAAGTAATATATTTTACTATTATCTTCTAAAAAATATAAATTAAAATCCAAAATTAGAGCTTTCCCCTATTATAAGAAACTTAAACTTTTCTAACAGCTAATGGTAAAGACAAGTGGTTTAGAAATCAATAGGATTAAAGAAATATTGTACTCATTTGCTTTCATCTGTGTTAGTAAAAATAATATATGGAGTACTTTTTTGTTATTCTAGAACAATATGTAAATGAATTGCAAAGTACATACACAGAGGAAAGTTGTCTAGCTTCCCCAAAGTCCAAGTGGACAACTAAACCTTTAAAACTGACAGGATCAAGGTTACGAACATCCCTAGAGGATGATGATCCATTCTCAGCCAATGTCTTCCTCGTATGGATGATCTCTAAACATATAAATGAGAATAGTTGAGGAACCCTTTTCCATAGTCAAAGAAACGTAAGTAGTAGGGATAGGTCTGGCTGCTGTTGGCTCTCTCATGAATTCAGTTGCGAAATCTAAGATTTACCGAACCACTATTAGCAAGTGTCCAAAGGAGGAAGCATTTTGAGTAAATTAACTTGCTATTGGCAGATAGAAATATCGAGTTCGAGTTTTTTCGAGTTTCATTTTATTTATATGCCGCCCTATTCCCGGTGGGACTCAGGGCGGCGCACAAACCCAAGGAAGGGAAGGGAAAAACACAAAAACTACAAAAGTACAGGGCATTTAAAAACAACCAACAGCCACACGATTCGAGAGGGGGAGGGAACTCATCGACCCCAGGCCTGCCAACACAGCCAGGTTTTAACGGCTTTTCAGAAGGCCTGGAAAGAGGTGAGGGTCCGAATCTCTGCGGGGAGCTCGTTCCAAAGGGCCGGAGCTGCCACAGAGAAGGCCCTCCCCCGGGTAGTGGCCAGATGACATTGGCTGGTAGACGGAACCCGGAGGAGGCCTACTCTGTGTGATCTAATGGGTCTTTGGGAGGTAATTGGCAGCAGGCGGTCTCTCAAGTACCCAGGTCCAATACCATCTCCCCACCCCTCTCTCTCTCACACACACAAACACACAACACACACACACACCTTCAAAATATTCATATTTTAGGAATAGGTTGGGAAATCTAAGACCTGAAAGTCAGTAAAAAAGAAACCCAGAATTGTAAATTTGCTCTTCACTTTTTTGTAGAATGAAGCTATGAACCAGTTATCCTTGATTACAGACCTTATGGAAATACAGGGAAGAAGGAGTTAAGCAGTTTTAAGTGTCTTTCTGATGGGCCTTTTCTTGCTTGGACACCGGCCTGTACTCTAAATATAACTTGCTTGTTTCCTCCAACTCTCTTGAGAGAGTTCTCCAGATGTGCTGCATAGCTAACTTAAAGAGAAACGATTATTCAATGTCCATTGTTGCAGTTGTTGCCATACTTTCATAAAGGTGAGTGTCTGTAGATGGAGGTTTCTACGTCTGTGGTTTTTCTTACGGCAGTGTCATATACTGGCAATGAAAGAGTTACTGAATAGATCATAAAAGGTGTTTCATTAAACATAAAAGTGATTGCATTGGCTGTAGCTAACTCTTTTTTTTCATAGAGCAGATGTACATAAAGCAATCCATATTAGGTAAACTTGTGCAAATGTAGACACAATGTGTATTATTATCAATAAAAAATGTATCTTTCATGGCTAGTTTTTGAAAGAGCCAAGGTGGTGCAGTGGTTAAATGTAGCACTGCAGGCTACTTCAGCTGACTGCAGTTCAGCAGTTCGGCTGTTCAAATCCCACCAGGCTCAAGGTTGACTCAGCCTTCCATCCTTCTGAAGTGGGTAAAATGAGGACCCGGATTGTTGGGGGCGATATGCTGACTCTGTAAACTGCTTAGAGAGGGCTGAAAGCCCTATGAAGCGGTATATAAGTCTAACTGCTATTGCTATTGCTATAAATTAAACTGAAACACATAGTGGCTAAATAGAAGTCCCTGGGCCCAAGGGCAAGCATCTCAGATGGACCCCACCAGTGGTGGAAGAAGATAGGCACTAAGCCCTACCATGCTATGAGGTGAGCAGCATAAAAGAAGGCAAATACTCAGATGGTTACTTCTTCCATGCTACCGTTGCAGCAATCCCTCTTCATTCAGGGCAGAATATTCTTTTCACCTGACCAAGGATGGATGGACAACATGTCCAGCTATGGAAGCCACTGCTGCTCACTTAATGGATTCCAAATTTGCTTTCTTCTGTATTGCCACTTTTGAAGATCGACGGAAAGACGAGACGAGAGCCAGGACTACCAGAACGAGAGGTTTATTCACATAGAACTATATACAGGCGATTCAGCACCATCCCTGCTTGACAGCTATTTAAACGGGCTGTCAAGCAGGGATAGCCAATGGGCGCGCTTTCAGCGTCTAGCAACGGGTGACGCTGCGCCCTAGCCAATCAGGGCGCCTCTAGGGGCTAGCAACAGGCGATGCTGTGCCCCAGCCAATCAGGGCGTTGCCTGGCCTGTTGCTAGCTGCCAGGTCGTACGTCGAGGACTTTCCGAGTCCTCAATAGCCACATCACTTTGGCTCATCTCAAGAACCTATGTGACTAGGATTTTTATCTTGTCTTTAAAATGTAAATTTAAAAGAAATTAAGTGCTGGACAAAGGGTAATTCTGGACCCCTACTTGTGTTCCTTATTTATACCCCCCGTGGAAATGGATCTATGGGTAAGCGTGCATCAACCAAAATCTAGTGGTTTAGCTGGGTTAGTAAAATATTTGTTAAAATTGAAGACACAGATTAAATTTTACTATTTTTCCAAAATTGTCCTGTAGGGATATTACTCTGAATGTCCCAGAAGCAGGGAGAATCAAATCAAAGTATCTGAAGTAAGGAATGTGCGCTGTATCTCGTTCTACTTAATAAAACTTTTACTGGTTATGTGCTATCAAGTTATTTTCAATTCCTAGCAATCACAAAACAGATTTCCCCCCCCATAATAATCTCCCTAACCTGTTCTTTCAGGTCTTCCAACAGTGCCCCCATCACCACTCCCCATTTCTCGATATTAGGATCTTTTCCAGAAAACTGGATCACAATGGAAAAATCTAAACATTGTAGTTTATAAACCCTGATTTATGATTTGACAGGGCAGTTTTGCTGCGATAATGTAGCTGTTATGGGTAGGCAATAAACCAGTTATTTTTTTTAAAAAGAACAATAGCTGTGTATAATGCATAAATGTGTAATACAGCATGGAAGCAATTGATTGTGAGCAACTATAGTTATTAAAAAAATGTTTTGGAGGCATAAGGAGCTACATTATTTTCTTACATTTTGGAAATTACCTGACTCAATCTGAAGTTTGGGAAGCAACTTATTGCAATTTAGTCCAGTTTCCATCCCCCAGGTGAAGAAGTAAGATTCTGAATCATATTGGAATAATTAGAATGAAATATCAATTTTCCCCAGAGAAAATTGCGGGGTATTTTTTGCAGGGTTGAAGAAAACTAATGCTTTTCCTAAGGTATTTCAATAAAATAGACCTCTCCTTTCTTATCTCAGTAACATTTGATTTATTTCTAGAGGGTCTTTTCTTTTCCCCAGAAAAAGCAAAATCACAAGCTTTGCACATTTTGATTGTTAGTCTCAGTTGTACTATAGCACACTAGCTATTACAATAAGAGTGTCAGGTACGAGCTAGGCACTAAGAATTAACAGACGAATGGGAGAAAGACTGCTTTTAAGTAACTGGTTCTGCTTATCTCAAATAAACAAATTGCTTGGCTTCTACTCTGGCAAAGATAATTCAGTGTAGCTGGCAGTCGGAGAAAGCTGATACAGGAAACCTCCATATATTAACTGACTTTCTAGGACGAATACCTCCAGAAACCATTTTAAAAAGGTTTCCCTTTTAGTTTCTCTACAAAACACACTGTCATTACCCAGAAGATCTCCAAAAAAGAGAAGAAGAAAGGTTTTTCCAGTTTCTGATTTCCAGAAATATAATTTATTTTAGCATTAAGAGATCAAGAGACATCTGTTAGAGCTTCACATTTGAAAAGGAAATGGAAGACACGTACAATGTTCCATTGAAATGGTGAGAAAACAACACAGAATTGCTGGTTTTTGAGAAGAATTAGCATAAAATGATTAAGGGAGATCATAAAAGACTTAAGAAAATGTGTAATTTTAAAAATGAAATGCGCAATGTTCTTTGTAAATATTTAAGTAATTATAAGTAATTAAGTCATTATAAATTATTGTATTTTTCATACCATTTTTTGCATTTCTTTATGTAGCTAAATTATGTAAAATATAATCTTTGATGGATTGTAGAAATAGTATGTCCAATGGAGTTTGATCTGGGCTTTAGAGGTACAGCGTTTGAATCCAAGTAGTAATAATACTTACAGTGGTAAAATGAATGATCAGGGCTGGAATGGTACCATAATGGACAGTTATAAGAGAGTAGCAGGAAAGGGTAATGAGTAAGATTGCAAGCAAGAGAGTAGTACTTCTTAAAAATTATCATGCTATATATAAGGCTGGTGGTATCAGATGGAAACTTTTGAGTCTTGTGTGGGTAATGTTAGTTTTAATGTTTAAACAACTGGTATGCACTTGGCTATTATTTTGAGTGGACCATGAGAGAGGACAACAGAAAGGATATCCTTCAATTATTTAGTTTCAGTATGGCAACAATTTTAAAAAGAAGTGTTGGTAATCTAAAAACTGCAAAGAACCATATGAAGTGAAAAGAATAAGTATACCTGGATAATTTGCTGTTTTTTGTATTTTGGCTTATACTCAGTGGTGGTATTCAGCCAGTTCGCACCACTTCGGGAGAACCAGTTGTTAACTTTCTGAGCAGGTGAACTGGTTGTTGGAAGAAATCATTAGGGCAGAGAACCGGTTGTTAATTTATTTGAATCCCACCACTGCTTATACTGTATGTCTTATAAAGATCTAACCTGATAGTAATAGGAAATTCATGAGGATGTGTGTTGAATGTTGAATGTTGATTTTATTTATATGCTGCCCTTTTCCCCCGAAGGGGACTCAGGGCGGCTCACAACTCAACCGGGGAAGGGGGATACAAACAAAAAATTAAAACGACACAAACAATGCATAATTAAAAACACACAACAGTCATACCAATTCCAAACGGGGGCAACAGTTCTTTAGCCCCAGGCCTGTCGGAACAGCCAGGTTTTAAGGGCTCTGCGGAAGGCCTGGAGGGTGGTGAGGGTTCGAATCTCCAGAGGGGAGTTCGTTCCAGAGGGTCGCAGCAGCCACAGAGAAGGCTCTCCTCCGGGTAGTCGCCAGTCGACACTGGCCGGCGGATGGAATTCGGAGGAGGCCTAGTCTGTGGGATCTAATCGGTCTAGTGGAGGTAATTGGCAGCAGGCAGTCTCTCAAGTAGTGCTGCATAGCCAAGGAAAGCATGTGTCAAGAAACATTGACAGAGCAATGCTTAGGAAGAACAGACCATTCCTCTGACTAGCTGGAAATGTAATGAAAGCGTTCTCTTGTTGAATCACAATCGTAGTGATGATGATAATAACAATGAAGATAGTGATGAGGGTGCAAATGATGATGAGGATGGCCTCTCTAAACAGACTTGCAGAGTGGCTATAGGATGTTGCAACGTATTGCTTGGGGGTGGGGGGTAGAGGGAAATCATTTGATGTATTTTTTGTGTGACAATACAGTGTCTTTGTCAATAGCAATAGCAGTTAGACTTATATACCGCTTCATAGGGCTTTCAGCCCTCTCTAAGCAGTTTACAGAGTCAGCATATCGCCCCCACAGTCTGGGTCCTCATTTCACCCACCTCGGAAGGATGGAAGGCTGAGTCAACCTTGAGCCGGTGAGATTAGAACCGCTGAACTGCAGATAGCAGCCAGCTGAAGTGGCCTGCAGTACTGCAACCTAACCACTGCGCCACCTCGGCCAACACTTGGCTTGTGCTCTCCAGACAACAGGCACTTTTCACCAAGTGGGAAGGCAGGAACTTTTAAGCATTAATCAGAGGTCCGACCTTAAAGTGACATTCCCTTGGGCAAAATGGGGTCTGTCTTGAGCAAATATGAAAAAGGTTTGTCAGGTAAGTTAAAACTACAATAAAAAAACATAACACAGAAGAATGTTGTAACCTGCCAAGAAAAATAAATAAATATATATCCTCTGAAAGACAGCTAGAGGCAAAGAGACTCCCACATGTATAGAAATCAAAAGAACCGTACATCTGTGGCCGTGGTTTTTTTTTTAGAGGATGCAGGAAAAATAATCTTAATTTTGCTATTATCTTTGCCCATTTTTTTGGTTACCTTTTATATTCATCTCATGCTTTCTGGGGAATTTCTGGGAGTTGAAGCCCTCATACTATTTTATAGTTGCTAAGGTTGAGAGACTCTGGGCTTTGACAGTGATGAGTTTTGCTATTTTCAGTGGTTGATCAAATCGAAAGATCGATGATGTTCTCGTTGGAAAATCTTTTAAGGGCTATTATATAAATCTATTTGTAGTTTTAAAAATGCTCTGAAAGATCTTCCAAGGAAATGGATTCTTGACAATGCTTATTCTGTAAATAGAAAATATCCATCTGATCGTTAGGGCATTAGACAGCTGCCAATGGGAAGACAATGAATGGTTTAGGATTTTAAATCCTGTAATCTATTAATTCATCAATTTATATACTGTTAGTCAGTGTTATTTAGGGGAGAAAGCAGTAATGTAACGGGTTAAAAGTAGGAGGATTGTTATTCAATAAATGTGTTACTCTTGTGCTAGAGAAGGAGAATATATTTTCGTTGTTTGCAAGTACAACTTCATCATGTTTATGTACTTACCTGACATGTGTCTCAATAAGCTATTATCAGAACAGTAGCAAAATAAACTTTTTTGAACAAGCAAGCTTCAAGGCAGTTTTTCTATTTAATTCCTACCTTCAGAGTAAGGTATCTATCGGAACTCTGAAAACCTGAATCAAGTGATGAAAAATGTAACGTTTTCCATACTTTATTTTGGAGAGATAGTTTTAATTTATACTTGGAGAGTTTTAAGAGAATAGATTCTGGCATGATGAATGAGGATAAAGCCACAGAATTTATTACATTTATCATTTGTGTCTTTTTAGAGCTGAGGGCCAGGGCAACTTTAATGCAATTTGAGTAGCAGTGGGACGACTGAAAATATTCATTTTTTTTTTATTTTATGACTGATAACAAAATCTAATAAACACAGGCTTAAATTTATAGTTTAATTCTGTGATGCATCTACTGTGAACAGTGTACTGTACTGTGGGAAATAGAATAGATAGATTTCATTTCATTTCATTTATTTCATTTATTTGACATTTATAGGCCGCCCTTTTCCCTGAGGGGACTCAGGGCGGCTTACAATTTGTAGGAAGGGAGTGCAAGACAAAACACAAAAAGAAAATGTGAACTATAATAAAATAAAACAATAAAACACAACATTCATTCAGCATTCGGGTGGGGGGAGATTAGGGGCTTATCCCCAGGCCTGACGGGACAGCCAGATCTTAAGGGCTGTGCGGAAGGTCTGGATGGTGGTGAGGGTACGAATCTCCACGGGGAGATCGTTCCAAAGCGTCGGAGCTGCTACTGAGAAGGCTCTCCTCCGCGTAGTCGCCAGTCGGCACTGACTGGCGGGTGGAATTCGGAGGAGGCCTACTCTATGCGATCTGATGGGACGGCGGGAGGTAATCGGCAGAAGGCGGTCTCTCAAATAGTCAGAACTAGATCAGAACTGGGCAATAGGCCCTGCTCCATAATTAAACTTTGTAATCGACTCAGTGGTGGGTTTCAAATTTTTTTCGAAACCTACTCTGTGGGTGTGGCCGCCTTTGTGGGAGTGGTTTGCCAGCCATGTAACCTGGTGGGAGTGGCCTGTCAGTCATGTGCTCTCTCTCTTTCTCTCTCTCTCTCTCTCTCTCTCTCTTTCCTTTTGTCTCTGTCCCTTTTTCCTTTTTTTCATCTCTCTCTCACTTTTTCTTTCTTTTTTCTTTATTTCTTTATTTCTTTCTTCCTTTCTTTCTCTTTCTCTCTCTGTGTGAGTCTGTGAGTGTGTGTGTGTGTGTGTGTGTGTGTGTGTCTCAGTGGTGGGTTTCAAAAAAATTTGGAACCTCTTCTGTAGGTGTAGCCTGCTTTCTGGTGGAACCTCTTCTAACCGGTTCGGTAGATTTGACGAACTGGTTCTACCGAACTGGTGCGAACTGGTAGGAACCCACCTCTGAATTGACTGTAATGTGCTGTTGTTTCTTGCAATTCTAAAGAGCATAAAAAAAATTAAGATACAGACAAACACCCCCCCCAAAATTCCATATATATTAACTAGAATGATTAAGGCTTGATTGGCTGACTATGTTGGATTTGCGGCAAATCTTTAAGAAAAGGCTTCGGAGAATTGTGTTTTGGATTGTGCTTCCCGTTTTATTTCTTCTTGTGTTCTATTGCACATAATTTAGAACTGTCTACTGTTACTTAACCACAATTTGTTATGTTAGCCAGACTCTTACATATGGATATTATTAACTGTATGTTGCTTCGACATGCATCTTCAAAATGAATGTCTTTAAAATTGTCAATGTTAGCCACAGTTTCTCAATTATAGATGGCACATCATGCTACAGCTCAAGAAAAATAGTAGCAAAAGCATCTTGCGTCTTACACCATATTCGGTGGGAGTACTTTGTTGGTATATATAGAAATATTATGCCAGACCCTGGTGTATTTTGATATCAGGTGCAGAAGATCAGATCCACAAATGAAGGTTCAATTAAGCTGAGTTCTTTCTGAAAGCCCATGCACAGGAATCTTCTAAACCAGTGATAGTCAACCTTTTTCTACCTACCGCCTACTAATGGATCTTTCTTGATGGAAAAATTTCCACCAGTTTTTGTGCAAGTGCGGAATATTTTTTAGAAAGGAGGGTGTTGTTTTTTGTTTTTTTTAAAAAAGAAATGTACGTACATTTGTCTTTTTATTTCTACTTTATGCATGTTTATAATGTTTTTAACTTTATAAAGTTTAATTAGAAAACAATAAAGTAAATTGAAATTGGCTTCACTAGTGGTGAGATCTTTGAGGCTGATGCTGCGAGACTAAATATTTGATATCTGGTTTGATTTTCATAAGGAACAAACGAAGGTCTTCTCTTTCGGTGATATTCAGATGGTTTCTCTGTTTGCTCATAATATGATTAACAGCACTAAAGCCTGATTCTACAAGATATGTGGTAGCTCTGCCTGTCCCTGCTATCAGTTTCCACTCCTCCCCTTCCTCTTCCCATGTGTTTGCGTGCACGCGCATTTTGGTTTATTGATGTGTGCTCTCGCACCTGCTCAAAAGGAGGTTTTAACCTCCAAAGTCCCTACCACCCACCTGGAATCCCGAAACGCCCACTAGTGGGTGGTAGGGACCAGGTTGACGACCCATGTTCTAAACTAACACTACCTCTGCTAAGAGTTACATAAGGGTCAACAGAACTGCAGGGGAATTGGATTCAGTTTCTTTTTGGCTTCCTTCTTTCTTTAGATTTTAGGCTGATTCAGTCTACCCCCAAGTTCTTTCATTACTTCTCTTACATACGATGATCAAATGCACCTCTCCTCCAGAACTCACTCCCCTGATTGAATTTAGTGATAAATTATAACTTTGTCAAATGCTTGATACAGCAGAAATGGGTTAATATTTAGAGCTGAGGTGGCACAGTGGTTAGGGTGCAGCACTGCAGGCAAACTTCAGCTGACTGCTATCTGCAGTTCGGCGGTTCAAATCTCACCGGCTCAGGGTTGACTCAGCCTTCCATCCTTCCGAGGTGGGTGAAATGAGGACCCAGACTGTGGGGGCAATATGCTGACTCTGTAAACCGCTTAGAGAGGCTGAAAGCCCTATGAAGCGGTATATAAGTCTAACTGTTATTGCTATAGTATTATTTGGAATTTTAAGTATTTCTGTTTCCATGCGCCTCACATTTTTCTGCATTTATCCTGCCCATTTCTTTCAACATGCCACTTCATAACCAAAGATATGTTACATGATCCTGGTTATAATTTTCTTCATGAGAAGCAGATGTAATCTATAAAGTTAATACGATTTTATATGTATCGAGGGACTGATAGTCTTGCACAGCAAGAGGCAGTCTACCATGTTAATACCCCTTAATCTTTATTCATTATTTTCTCCTATACATTAGTAGTATTCTTCATTGCTTGCTGCTGTGATTCGGGTTTTCCATATTCTGTTCAAATTTCATCTATTATCTGGTGAATACATGGATATCTGAAATTGCAGGAAAGAACAGACAGACTCTTAGGAAGGGAGTTTGTAGTGGAAAGAAAGGTAGAGATGGAAGTCAAGTTGTAAATGTACACTGCTGGGGTTGCCAAATGTGATGGAATGTGCTTTCCGTTAAGGTGGCGCAGTGGTTAGGGTACAGTACTGCAGCCACTTCAGCTGACTGCTAGTTCTGCAGTTCGGCGGTTCAAATCTCACCGGCTCATGGTTGACTCAGCCTTCCATCCTTCCGAGGTGGATAAAATGAGGACCCAGACTGTGAGGGCGATATGCTGACTCTGTAAACCGCTTAGAGAGGGATGAAAGCCCTATGAAGCGGTATATAAGTCTAACTGCTATTGCTATTGCTAAGAATGGTGAAGTTATTTACTATGTGTGACAAAAATATGATTTGGGTAAACTGAGTGATTATTTGGGCCCAGCTGTTTGTTGTTAAAAAAGTAGGAGATGTTGTAATATAATTCCTTGTGTAGGTGTGGGTCACCCATGGCCCAATTCATACCAGGGCATGCAGAGCCACGCTGAACCACACACGAGAAAACAAACTCCTAAAACTCCATAACATCCTGATAGTTCATAACATAACATCCTGAGATGTGCCCTACCAATGACGCCCAGGATTTGACCATATATAGACAGAACTTCCCTGAGCAGTAGATTAGAAATTGTACTTTTACAGGCTGTTTTTACTCACATGCTATTGCTCCTCCTGCCTTTGTCCTATCTCAATAAAAGGGGCTTCCAGACCCCAATCTTGGTCGCTCCATCCTGAGAAAGATCTTGTCCTGTCTTTTCTCCACATTGGCCTCATGGACGAACCACGGGAACATCACATTTGGTAGCAGAGGATGGTTACATCACAGCTGTTCTCATTGGATTTCTGGGTTTAGGAGCAAAGTTGGAATGAGGTATGGTGGGAGTTGTGACCATCATTGCCAAAGGCTCAGTATCTACCGATGGATTCTCTTGTATGCCATGTACCCAAAAATCTACCTGCCTGAGCTGTTCTTAGGAGTAGAACTGACTTTAGATTCTTGGATACCTCAATATTTATGCCACGCTTAGTCTTTTTAGAGCATCTCAGCCATTTATGATCTCCATAACCTCTGGGGATCTGTTTCAGTATTTTGCTGTGTTATTTGTAGACACTACAAATATACTCTGTACCTGGTATTTTGCACTGATACTTGTGATATATGATGGGGAGACAGAAGTGATTCTTTTGCAAAAGATGGCTCACCATCTGGCTAGATTGCAGTATTTGGCTTCTACCTTCTTTCTTTCAACTGCAGAGTCAGTTTGGAGAATCATTTTCTGAACCTGAAACAATTCCAGAATCTGTTGCTGGGTGAATGTACTGTGATGTTGAAATCCTAATCAAAGCTGAATTAGTGAAACAATCCTGAATTTGTAAAAAAAAAATCCAGAATCTGTTGCTGGGTGAATGTACTGTGATGTTGAAATCCTAATCAAAGCTGAATTAGTGGAATATCCTCTAATCATACCCTTGATTACTTTCCCAGCCCACTGAGCCCAAAAATTCTTCAGTTTACAGTACTGAGGAGTTACATAAAATTATGGCATGTATCTAAAGTGACAGTGATTTAAGACTATGAATAAGCATTATTTAAAATGGATTGGAAAGTCTGCGTGGTGAGACTGATGATAATAAAGATCTCCATTACTCAAAATTACTTAAGAGAGCTGTTCTGAGGGGTTTAGAAGGTTGACACAGTCTATTAAAGCTATGTACTCCACCTTTGAACTTTGTGGGTTTTTGAAAACTGCTTAATATATACATTTAAACTATCCCAAAAATATACTAAATCATATGTGAATCAATGAAACTCAAAGTTTTTATACCTCCAGAAAATCTGTTGTCATTCAGATATATTCTTTGCAGAGCCCAATATACTCCAAATACATTTTTTTGATGAATCAGCCTTAACCTCAGATCCATAGATACTATTCAAAGATTTTTAAGAACATGAATCCATTCTGGGACATTACTGAAGATTCCAGTTCTTTAGTCCATATCTGAAATAATCCAGAGATATCCACTTAAAAATATTCTTTAAAATGCTTTTGTCGCTATTCATTCTGTTGTTAATTGTTGCATAGACTGATTTGCAGGTTGGGAAAAATGGGATATATAAATGAACTTACTAAATACTAATAAATCTATTAGTTCCATGATGGACGATTATAATCTATAGGCATTTAAACACCTCAAGAGTGTTTTATCCAGGAATTTTCCTTCTTAAGCTATTTTTGTCTGGCTGATAAGTGAATACAACGAATCTTTTCAATGCTCAAATGAGAGCAATGGCATCCCACTGTAGAAATTGGACTTCGGAAGATGTGCCCTACAAGAAACAATGAGGTTGGCCATGTGACTTTAAAAGCGAAAGTTGGGTAGTAAGGCAAGATGATGGAAAGTTTGTTTAATGAAGATGAGTGTTATAATACTTTTTTCTTTGGGAGGAAACATTATGTCCAGAATTTTATAAGTTAGGCAGCATTCAAGTAGTCTCAGAGAAATAGATTGATGTGTATGATACTTTTTCTTTTGTATTGTGTCTTTTGTGATATTATATCCTTTTTGCACACATTTTATTAGGGCTATGTTTTATAAATAAAATTCATTGTTAGTTTTTGGAAATTGAGATTTTAAAATGAGGACTCAAAATATTCCTTATATTGTTTCTTTTGTTATTTTATTTATTTATTTATTTATTTATTTATTTATTTATTTATTTATTTATTTATTTATTTATTTATTTATTTATTTATTTATTTATTTATTTATTTATTTATTAGACATATACCGCTTCATAGGGCTTTCAGCCCTCTCTAAGCAGTTTACAGATTTTTAGCAAATTGAGTCAGCAAATTGCCCCCATAGTCTGGGTCCTCATTTCACCCACCTCGGAAGGATGGAAGGCTGAGTCAACCTTGAGCCGGTGAGATTTGAACCGCTGAACTGCAGATAACAGTCAGCTAAAGTGGCCTGCAGTACTGCACCCTAACCACTGCACCACCTCGGCTCCTTTATATCCTTTTTGCACACATTTTATTAGGAGTATGCTTTATAAATAAAATTCATTGTCAGTTTTTGGAAATTGAGATTTTAAAAGAAGGACTCATAATATTCCTTGTATTCAGAGTATGCAAAGAAAAAAGAATGAATATGGTTACTTTACAGTGTATTTCTGTGATGGCATAATAATAGTACGGTAAATGGTTTTGTTTAATCAATATTCATATTGGTTTCTTCAGAATATTTATGGGCTGCTGTTTAAGGTTCAAAGAATTGGTTCACTGACACTAGTGTATACTGAATTCAGAATTTTCATTTATGTCAGATACATGAAGGTTTAGCAGTACATTATTCTTTAATGTTAGCATACATTTTCTTCTATTTTCTATTGATAAAATATGCAGTTCTATTTAACTATGAAAGACAATAATATCATTGCAGTTAAACAGTGTGCTGTTATATACAGCATACTGCTTGGCTTCATTTAAAAACGTTTACTACAGTACTAAATTAATCCCTCTCTCTCCTCATGCTAATATTCTTGACCTAAATACTTTAAAAGGAAATGTGATTAAGAGAAGAGGATTAGGATTTAAGGCAAAAGTTTTATATAAGGTACCATAGCAAGAATTGTTAAAACTTTTCAAAAGACCTTATATGACATTTACTAGTAAATTCAGTTTTAAATTATCATTGTTCTTGAAAACATGTTTTGATTTATTTTACTATAACTTGATTTTCTATTTAATTTTTATACTTTCAGAGCTTTTTCCTTTGTGGTTATAAAAATTGCATCCTTTAAAATTTTTAAATTTTACATTTTATCAATCTTCAGTAGTCTGGAACAACATATAATTGGTCCATCTTCTCTGGCTTGGATAAGTACAGGAAATTGCATATTTAATGTTTATTTTTTTTAATCGTAATAGTATAGTACCACAAATTGAAGGTGCAGTGAAGAAGACCAATACTTGTATGTCCTGCTCAAGGAATTATTTTTAAATTCAGGATATCTGAATTTATTTTTTTAATGATTAATAGGCTGATGTTTTAATAGTAGTACAGTTGGTATGAGGAACTTTTTAGATCTAAAGGGTCATTTTTGGGAGGAAAAAAAATGAGGAAAAAGAGCTATAGCTTAAAAGTAGAATATATTCATTGTGTTCAGAACATCTCAGCTTTAGTTTTTCCTATATCCAAATACGGTTTCAGCAAGACATCCTAATGAATTTATTAGTTTCAGTAATAAACTGTAGGGCACTGTACCAGTTTTGGAGCATTTACCAATAACATACAGAAAAGTCTGCAAGTGAACAAGATGATCGGGCAACACAAATATTGTGATAGTTAACTAAAGCTAATTTGAGAAGTCTAATTTTTAATTGTAGGAACATCTCTTAATAGCTTTACGATAGTAGATGTATGCTGGTTCTGTCTTTTATTCTTATTTTGAAGATTTCTCATGTATTCTATAGACACGTTTATTTATTAGTCAGTCATTCATTTGGGTATTTAGACATTTGTTTATTTATGAAAATTTATATGGCTGCCCAACTCACCCTCAGTGATTCTGTGTGGCTTACAAAGATAAAAATCCAATACAAAAACAATAAAAAAACAATAACTTCCTACCCATTTCATCTGCCTCTGTTGCTTTCATGTGGAAAAGTTTCATTTTCTGGCACCGTTCCTACGTTACATCTCTGCAATAAAAATGATGAACATTTTTGCAGTGATTCTTATGCTTGTAACCAAAATGTGAGATAGATTTTAAAGCTGTTGTCTGGAACTATCCTGACATAAGCAAGAGATGCAGGATAGATAGATAGATAGATAGATAGATAGATAGATAGATAGATAGATAGATAGATAGATAGATAGATAGATAGATAGATAGATAGACAGATTAGAGAGAGAGAGAGAGAGAGAGAGAGAGAGAGAGAGAGAGAGAGAGAGAGAGAGATGTATGTGTGTGTTTGTGTGTGTGTGTGTGTGTGTGATATATATGATATATATGATATATATGATAACAGTCCACAAGTTTCATAAGCTCCAGGATTTTACTGTCTCCATGTTGGTTTCTCATCCCAGGTCAAAGTGATGTGGAACCATGCTCTGGCAGGAATGCCGGTCCCATAGCATATTTTATTTATTTATTTATTAGACTTATATACCGCTTCATAGAGCTTTCAGCCCTCTCTAAGCGGTTTACAGATTTTTAGCAAATTGAGTCAGCAAATTGCCCCCACAGTCTGGGTCCTCATTTCACCCACCTCGGAAGGATGGAAGGCTGAGTCAACCCTGAGCCGGTGAGATTTGAACCAGTGAACTGCAGATAACAGTCAGCTGAAGTGGCCTGCAGTACTGCACCCTAACCACTGCGCCACTTCGGCTCCATATACGGTACATCAGTGTTTCTCAACCTTGGTGACTTGAAGAGGTTTGAACTTTAACTCCCAGAAGTCTCCAGCCAGCATGGGAGAATTCTGGGAATTGAAGTGCAAACCTCTTCAAGTCGCCAAGGTTGAAAAACACTGATGTATAGGTATATCTCATCAGCTAAGGAAAAGACTTTCTTAACTCAGCCAGTTATATATCTTCATTCTTAAGTGATTTATTCTGTTATCAGTATCTTCTAGATACCAGGCAAAAAAACCAACCCTACCATTTTTATTGAACTTTACATTTTAAGTTGCTAACAGATAGATAAGGAACTATAGTTCTGAAGTCTGAGAAGGAGTGGTATGAAAGGTTAAATTAAACTTTAAACAAAAAAAAATTAGCTAGGTAACATTTCTGATTCAAAAACAAAAGCTGCTCTACGTTTTACAATGCAGGGTTAACTGAAATGAAATAGCACAATCTTACTTAATTTATGTGGAATGTGAATGGGACCCCTTATTTTTAATTTTATTTTTGGGAATTATGGTCAATGGGATTGTGTCTGGTTAAGAGAGATAAGTCATCAGTCTTCCTCTCTTTTTGTTTCTACTGCTTAAAAATTTCCAGATAAGCCCGAAGAAGTGCCTGTAGCATATATAAGGAGAAGAAAATGTTATTTATTAAGAGTATGGACAAAATGTAAAACAATAGTACATCAGATAAGAATGCCATCTTTGAACCATATGTTTTCAGCAAGTGTTTGAAACAGAACGTGTCTGACATATGTTTACTGTGAGGTAATATATAATGTAAACCTAACAAAGATAACCTTTGTAAAAAAAATAGGTTGTGCTTTTATTCTGATAATAGCTCTTATTGAAAATAATAGTGTATGTTGATTTTTTTTTAAAAAAAATGCTTTCATCTTTATTTAAATAGGATAAGGGATTAAGCAAAGAGATCATAAAGTTTCAAAGGTTAATGTGTCCAGGGAAGGTCCTTCGCTATAGTAGTGTAATTTTTATTTTTCTTCAACAGAATAAATGTATTTATGCTGATTCAGAGTGGTACTATATTGGGAAGTTGGGATGATTTACGTTTACACCTTGCACAAACATAGACTGAACCCCAAAACTATTTTTTTTAAATGTGTTTTGAGGAGCTATAATAAACAGCAAAAGTACGTCAGCTGCTGGCAATTTTACTTAAAATAAATGTAAGCAAAATGAAAAAAAATAAAAGGAAATTGGAAGAATTTACCAAAAATATTTTGGTTTTGCACAGATTTAATAAAGCAAGTAGTTTTGGAAAGGATGGCTGGTTCTAGACAGCTGAATGTCTATCAGTGTCAGATAAAACGTCACTGATATTCTGCAGAAATAACAGAGAGGAGAGAAATCCCTCAAAATCAGGAAGAATACCAAAAAATAGTTACCTACCACCTTTTTAGACATCCTACCAAAATCCCGACTTAAATGATTCATGTCGAAATGCCAGTTCAGGCAATTGTCCATTGTCATTGAAAAGGAATTCTTTATAGCATCCAGCTCATGGTTGTCCCAAAGGTGCTTTTTCAAGAGGCAACTGGACTTTCTGGTTTTTCTTTGAAGATATTTTGCTTCTCATCCAAGAAGCTTCTTCGGCTCTATAACTAGTGTTTTTCCATTTCATTCATAAAAACAAACCTTTGTTTATTTTCAGCTCCATGATATCCATAAACTCAAATGATAATTCGTTTTAACTTCATCTTTGTGGATCTTAAAATTCATTGTATACTATTTACTTTCAAGATCATTTTTACTAAAGTAACCTGTCACCATTTGGCATCCTACAGGTGTACTAGACACTGTGATGCCTTCAAGTGAGCTTTGATTTCTCTTGACTGCATGGACAAGTTTATGGAGTTTTTTTTAGGCATTTTCAGAACTGGTTTGCTATTGCTGTCTTCTTAGTGGTGGTTCCCCGACAAATGCGCGCTCGACAAAAGCACGCCCGATGAAACCGCGGCAACAAAACCGCGAGTTCTAAATCGCGCCGACAAATGAGCGCAGGAAGCACGCCGACAACAGCGCGCCGACAGAAGCGCGCTCTGAACCTAACCCTAAAACTAACCCTAAAACTAACCCTGAACCTAACCCTTACCTTAACTTAAATCGCGCTTCTGTCAGCGCGCTTTTGTCAGTGCACTGTTGTGGGTGCGTTGATGATGTCATGGTTTTCGCGACGTGGTTTCGTCGGCGCGCTTTTGTCGTGCACGCATTTGTCTGGTCACGCTTAGTGGTAAAAGTGACTGGCCCAACTGATTCCATACCTAATTCAGGAGTAGAACTCAGACCTCTCCTCTTCTAGTCCAGCCCCTTAACCACTAGACCAAAACCCATAATTCCCAGTATTACTGTCAGCCACTGATGGGGAAAGTTATAATCCAGAACATTTGCACATTGCCTTATGGAGGATAAAATGCTCCATCTTTAGTTATTTAATTACTTCTACCTTTGCATACTTCATTTATGGTGGTGTTTATCTTGTTCTTCAGTGTCTGCTTATTTATTTGAAGTAGTTTTAAAAATTAAGTTCAAATGCAGAAAATGGTTTAAAATATTATTTTAAAGTAGTCTAAATAATTTTATGGCAATAGGTGTGATAAAGTTGTCAAAATTGTCATATGTGATGAATGGGACACTCAGGATATATGAAATGAAGGTGTGAATTTTTTTTATTAGGAATTATGTCGGTGAAATACAAAAAAGAAATCCAATATTTAACACTACATATACTTACAGCGGCAAGGATCGCTTTTGCCCAGAAATGGAAAAACAAACTAAGAAAGAAATACAGGGAAAGGAAGATTCAGAATTCTACCAGATATGGGATAAATGGTATAGGTGGATGGAGGAAAGAAACAAAAATCAGTGAAAGAATATAACGACACTCAAAAATAATAGTTATGAGTAAAATAAGAGGGTTAAGAATGGTGAAATTTAAATGAAATACGATAGATGGGGAAATAATATAATGTGAGCGATATTGATTGATGATTGCTAATATGAAAAACAGGAAGTTCCTGTTCGCACTGTATTGTATAAATGTGGTGTATGTCTAATTTTTGTGTGGGTGTATTTTACATGTTTGTTAATAAAAATCTTTAAAAATTAAAAGAAATGATATACAAAATAAATATGGGACCAAGAAATTCCAGTTAGCCTATGCTTAAGATCAGAAATGATTTAAATTGTTTAAAGTAGGTTCAGCAAGAAGAAGCTAAGGTCAATGTAGAATGTTATTATTATTTTTATTTCTTTTTTTTCCCCCAATAGATTTTAGACTGTGTTTGTTAGAAATCCATACCGTGTACGGATTCTGGGAAGTCGGGGGGGGGGAAGGTGGAGGGGGGTTGGGGGAGGGGGGAGGGAGGGAGGGGTATATATTAGGCTAGACAAGAATTTGGTGGTAAACTAGAATTATTTTGATATACAAGAAATTGTACTTCGGTGTCTTACTGATTGAGGAATGATGAAATGTTTGCCTTAAAAAAAAATAAAACTTTTGAAACATGAAAAATTAAAAGAAATGAAGGTGTGAATGAATGAATGAATGAATGAATGAATGAATGAATGAATGAATGAATGAATGAATCAATCAATCAATCAATGAATCAATCAATGAATCAATGAATCAATGACTTTACTGAAAGCCAGCAATTCTGAAGAAAGCAAGGATGCTTTCCCATATACCGGGAATGTCTGTGTTTTGTGTGAACTGTGAAAAATGAATCTCTTGTCTCCATTAACAGTACTTTAGTCTAAAAGGTGAGACAGCCTCCAATGTCCACCTAAAGGCCCTATTTTCTTGTTTTGTAGGAACTCTCATTCAGCTGCACATCAAGGTAGATCTCTTCAGACTTGAGAGCATCATGAGACTCTCATTAAGATTTTGCTTATTAGGTTTGCTTTATGCTTGTGCCAAGAAAAATAAAAATCCAACATCCTATCAACAGATTCCATTAACATTGCTTTCTTGTTTGTCTGTGCTGAAGCCTCCTTTATGCCACAAAGGAAGGCTTTTTTTTCCAGCGCCTTTCACTTTATCCTGCCTGCATGTCTGCTTTTGTGATGTCTTGAAATCTTTTAGTATCAAGATTTCTTCCAAATAAAGTTGAGAACATGATATTCTGCTCCAGAAATCATGCTGCGAAAAAAAAAATGCCTAATAGTTTCTCAGGAGCTCTGAAAAAAAAAAGCAGAGGTATTCTTGCTTCCTTAGATAGGAGAGCTGTGCGAACTTTGCAAAAGTTGTTTTTGTTTGACTTGCTCTTGGCGGGGAGAAAAAAATAGTCATGTAACACCTTGCTTTTCCCTCCCTCGTTTGTTATGTGTGCTCAGGAGTTCAGACTCTGAAGAAGCATTTGAAACACCAGAATCTACAACTCCTGTAAAGGCTGCATCTCCGCTACCGCAACTCCCACCTGAAATTGTAGCATTCGACATAGAGGAACAAGAAATAACACCTCAGCTTCCATCAGAAGACCCAGGTAACAATTGTACAGTGAATAGAATGGGCTACTTTGCACATGTACAGTTTGAGCACTTGGTGAGCCCCAGAACGGATTGGTAATCCCAAGAGGCTTCGTATTCCTGAGGGATTTTGGTAGGTTGGTAGTACCAAAAGTGCTTTTTCAGGAGGCAACTGGACTTTCTTGTTTTTTTTTTCTTTTGAAGACATCTTGCTTCTCATCCAAGAAGCTTCTTCAGCTCTGGCAGGATAGTGGAGAATGGAACTGGGCATGGCTAGTCTAGTGAGGAGAAGGATCAGGGGAGACATGATAGCAGTCTTCCAATATTTGAGGGGCTGCCACAGAGAGGAATTTCCCAAAGAACCTATAGGCCAGACAAGGAATAATGGATGGAAACTGAACAAGGAGAGGTTTAACCTGGAAATAAGGATACATTTTCTGACAGTGAGAGCAATCAAGCAATGGAACAGAAGTAGCCTTCAGAAGTTGTGGGAGCTTCATCACTGGAATCTTTCAAGAAGAGACTGGACTGCCATCTGTCAGAAATGGTGTAGGGTCTCTTCCTTGGACTGGTGGTTGAACTAGATGACCTACAAGGTCCCTTTCAACTCTGTTAATCTGTAAAACAAAATGCATTCTTTTAGAGGGTTGTTGAAGCACTTGAAGTTTTATCTGTGTCACCTGAGTAGGTGGCCACTCCTGGTTCCTGTAGTCTGCAATTTTTACTCTGGAAATCCATTCCTACTCTCAAACCATTCAAAGGGAATTCATCCCAAATTGTATGGTTCCACCACAAAACTGCGCCCGACTAAACCGCGCCTGACTAAACCGCGTCGCTGATGTCATCAACAGGGCGACAACAGCATGGAGACAGAAGCACACTGTAAACCCTAAACCTAAAATTAACCGCTAAACCTAAACCTAACTCTAACCCTAACCCTAACCCCTTAACCTAACCCTAAACCTAACCCTTAACCTAACCCTAAACCTAATCCTAACCCTTAACCTAACCCTAACCCTTAACCTAACCCTAAACCTAACCCTAAACCTAACCCTTACCTTAAGTTGAATCGGCTTGCTTTCAAAGTGCTATTTAAAGCGCCCTTCTTTCTCCGCGCTGGCTGTTGATGACATCAGCGACGCGGTTTAATCAGGCGCGGTTTAGTCGAGCGCGGTTTTGACGGGTTACGCTCTGTATAGCTAAAAGTCTGTAGAGATTCTCAGTCATCTCTGTAATGGTTGTCCCAAAGGTGCTTTTTCAGGAGGCAACTGGACTTTTTTGTTTTTGTTTTGAAGATGTTTCACTTTTCATCCAAGAAGCTTCTTCAGCTCTGACAGAATAGTCAGAGTCAGAAATAGGAATGGATTTCCAGAGGAAAAATTGCAGACCACAAGAACTAGGAGTACTACTTAGGTGACACAAATAAACCTCCAAGTGCTCCAACAACCCTCTAAAAGGATGCAAATGACCAGCTGTCTGCAAGAAATATAAATCCTTCCATTCCCCGCTATCCTGTCAGAGCTGAAGAAGCTTCTTGGATGAGATGCAAAATATCTTCAAAAGGAAAAACAAGAAAGTCCAGTTGTCTCCTGAAAAAAAAACCTTTGGGACAACCATGACCAGGATGACTGAGAATCTCTACAGACTCTTAGCTTGGTAGTAGAAAGGTTTAACCATTAGCAATAATTCTGATTGAGAACTTGCAAAGTGACCATTGGTTAGCCATCAAGCTTTATTTTAAAGCAACTTTATATGTTAGTTAAAATTACAGATTATCTCATTACCTGTAAGAGCTTGTATAAACACATTTAAATTTAATATTTAAGTTTTGAGACCTCCTGATTCCTCTAGATAGAATTTAGAACTAACAAAAATTTAAAAGAAAATAACATATATCACAGAAAAAGGGAATACAGCTAGTCCTCAGCTTACGTCCACAATAGAGCACCACATTGTTGTTGCTAAGCGAGACATTTGTTGAGGGGAATTTCCCCCCCATTTTACAAGCTTTTCTGCCACAGTTGTTAAGTGAATCACTATAGTTGTTAAATTAGTGGCACAGTTGTTAAATTAATGTGGCTACCTCATTGACCTTGCTTATCAAAAAGTCACAAAAGGGAATCACGTGACCCCGGGACCCTGCAACTGTCATAAATATGAGTCCATTGCCAAGGGTCTGAATTTTGATCACGTGACCATGAGATACTGCAAGAGTTCTAAGTGTGAACTCTTCGAACTCTTAGAAAAAGAGTTTTCCAGTGCCGTTGCAACTTTGAACGGCCACTGTGCAAACTGTTTTATCTCGAGGACCACCTGTACCACTGATCAAACAATTAAATGCCTATTGGATGGCATTTCTTTTGCATATTTCACACAAGTATATGAACAGCGAAGATGAGAATTATATCCAAGCTGATCTCCTTAATAACTAGAAACTTTCCCCATATTTTTTGACTTCTTGTATCTGACAGTAATTTACTGATGGGATTCAGCGTTTGGGAATCAGTTTTGCTTCTCTCACCAATAGTGACTAAACCTTTTACTACTTTTCTACCTTGTCTAGCTGATATGGTGTACCTCAGGGTAGGAACTTCTACTTGCCCTCTCTATAAAGTGCTGGATGCAGTTCAGTGGTGGGTTTCAAAAATTGTTCGAACCTACTATGTGGGTGTGGCCTCCTTTGTGGGAGTGGCTTGCCACCCATGTGACCGGATATGAAGATGCCGATGACACTTGTCAGAACCACCTTAAATCACCTCACACACAGCACTGGCATGCATAAGAATAGGATGTAAACTTGTTTTTTAAAAGACATATTTGGTTTGCGTTAAAACAACTTCAACACACGCAATGTTCTGATTGCACCACAAACGCAGTAGTCATCCTTCCCTTTCACAGAGGCACTGAGTTTTATAAATATGAGCATGATAGTGTAGAATAATCATATCCAAGGACCAGTGGTGGGTTTCAAAAAATTTAGGAACCTCTTCTGTAGGTGTGGCCTGCTTTCCGGGTCCACTGGTGGAACCTCTTCTAACCGGTTCGGTAGATTTGACGAACCGGTTCTACCAAATAGGTGCGAACTGGTAGGAACCCACCTCTGATGCAGTTGCTGGAGCCCTTTTAAAAATTGTTAGTATAATTGTGTTGTTTGTAGTCAATTTAAATAAAACTGGAGCCCATTAAAACGTGCTAAGCTTTTGTCCAGACCTAAGTCACTTCTTGATTTTTTTGCATTTTTCAGGTTACAGTCCCAGCACACCTGACAAAGGTCAAGAGAACTCCGAGCCTCCAAGTAAGTTGGATAGGAATGCTGTAAAATATTAACCCCTCATTAGTTTCCCAACTTCCCCTAACCCATCCACCCTCCCCACATATATGTCTGTGTTTATGTTTGTGTACACAGAGAGAAATGGAAACTTAAGACTCAGTTTGTGCATCTTTGCTTACGATGAACCTTGGCTTCCGTTAGAATTCAGAGGTTTGGGATCAAGCAAGTTGCAAAATATTGTAAATAAATACATCACAGCCTGTAACAGTTAGAATATCTGGTCTGATCTTCTGCTTTCAAACCCTTTGCAGTGAATGCAAAGTTAATACAATAAGAGGTGAAAAATCTAGAATTCTATGGTGAATGAGAAGTCCACCCTCAAAAAAATAACAGTAAAGTGTATCTAAAGTTTTAAAAAAATAACAGTAATAATAATAACAACAACAAATAATACATACAAGTAGTTAATTACAAAATTAAATTCCAACTCATTCTGAATTTCCAGTTTTATTCCTGTTTATTTCTCTCCCTTTCTGTTATCCTTTTTCTTCCTTCTGTGTTTTAAGTACTAAAAAGGACTATATGCACAACTGTCCAAAGTAAAAAGAAAGATTACCTTTCTTTTTATAGCAACTTTCCATATCAGCTAAGTTAGTTGAGTTTCTGAATGAAAGACTGGATGTAAATGTAATAAACACTTCCTATTTATGTATGATTTATATCCATGGTTACTTCCTTATGTTCTACATGTATTTATAGTCCAACCCAAAAGATCTCTGGTGTGATATTATCCAAAGCCCAGTACTACTCATAAGGCAAAGCCATGCCAGACTTAATGTAACAGAAAAACTCCAGTCTCTGTGATTAAATGTCATGAATAGTGAAACTCCCTGGTGGAGGCTGCTTTGAAGTAAAAGGACAACATTCCTTTCATTTCTGACCAGTTTTTAGTGTCAAGAGGGCAGGATTATAAAAAAAAAAAACCTCTCCAGACACAAAGCTGCATTGTCTACTATTCAAAGCTTCCTGGAATGGTTTTTCCACTTGATTGTTCTGTTTTCTTTAATACATTGAACAGGGTTCTTAGGGTAACATGTGTATGCACTTTTGAAGTTAAGAGTATAAAAAAACGAGGAAAATACTCCGTGCTGGGAATTATTCCCGTACTGGGAATTATTCTACATTGTGTACTCTAGTAAATTAACTGCAAAAGCAGGTCTTTGAATACTTCTAATAGTGATAATGTGGTGAGTTCATTAGAAAAATAATGTGTTGGAACAAATAAATTCATTGTAGGAATACTTAATATAAAAGACCAGGATATTTAAGTGTGGAAGTAAATGAACCTGTTGCCCGATATTAATACTGTTATCTGGTTTATGGTACAATATGTTTTTATTTTATTGGTTAATCATATTTTATTTTAGTTTTTATCTTGATTAGAGGTGTTTAGTCCTTGAGACTCACCCAAAACAATGGGCATTCACATACAGTGATAAAATAAGTAAATAAATAGTCATAAAATGTGGGACTTGTCTACAAGCAAATCTGAATTCGCGAAAAAGGACTCCCAATATATGTGTTGGGCGCATGAATCAAACTTTTTCTGGTGGTCTCTTATCGAAGCACCTGATCTTGAGAGAAAGATCAAAATATGAGAAAAACTGGAGAATTTCCTAAAGAACAAAGGCCAGTTAGTAAAGTCACAAAGCTCACTCTATCAAAATAAAATTAAAAGGTAAAAAGAAAGTGTAGAGGGCTTGAATGTCCTACTGCCAGTTTGTAACTTAGGTGCAATTTGGTCTTAAATAAAGCCCCTATATACAAAAATTAAGAAGTTGACACTCTTAACACTGGTTTTTATAAAGAAAATTGGGATCCATGAAATTAGATACATGATTTATCTTAATGTCTATGCAAGATAAATCACTGGCCTAGTATCAGGCTGGAAAATGCTGATGTAGAAGGATAATTCTAGTTAATAATGACATCACATGGAGTGCAAAGAAAGCTGGATGGATAAAGTTACATGAAATAAAATATGACTAAATACCAATTTTGAGCATCACGTAGAATGTCAGAATTTGAAATGGCTTTGGCATTTGGACAAGAGATCAGTATTGTTCAAGAAAAAATTCATTTTAGCTCTGGAATTCATTTTATAGGAATTACAAACTATGTGAAAATTGGAAATAGTATATTACATAAATCCAAACCCATAAATCCAAATTCAAATCCAATCAAGACCCCAATAATCGCATGTAAATTGCAATGATGGCAGATCATCATAGTTGTGTCCGATACATCAGTTTGCGTTGTCTTACCAGTATGGCAACATTATGTAAGGCTAATCATAATGTAAGCCAATTAACCTCAATGGAAGATACTGCCAAGTAGGGGATTGCAGCCAAAGAGTACCATCTGATCAGCGTGTAAAAGTGAACTCCTTACATGAAAAGTGTATAGCAGCTCAGCTGGCCAGAGCAGTTGTAATTAAAGTCAGGCAATAAAAATAAATCCATATCCAGAGAGCATGTAGGTTGTCCTTCATCAAAAGTCCATACTTTATTGGTGTTTACTTTGAAAGAAATCGTCCATGTGCTGGTACTGGTTTTTCCTTTTTAGAGGTAAGGATCTGTCTGACATTACGAATCTTCACATCTATAGTAGGATGACTTAATGAACGATGCTGGGCATGCATGCTGAGAAAAAGATGTCTCTGGCCCCCGACCTCAATTTTTGGATTCTCCTTTGCGTTTTTGCTCTTTCATTGAGATAAATATTCAATGGGTAGTTTTGTAAATGTAATTAACATGCTAAAAAACATTGGTAGATATAATTCCACCTCCGCAGAATATGGGTATATCTTTTGGTTCACCGACAAAAGGGCAAACAACAAAACCACGCCCGACTAAACCGCGGTGACAAAACCACGTATTCTAAAGCGCTCCGACGAATGAGGCTGAATCGCGGTAATAACAGTGCGGTGACAGAAGCGCGCTGTAAACCTAAACCTAACCCAAAACATAACACTAACCCTAACCCTAAACATAACGCTAACCCTAACCCTAAACGTAACGCTAACCCTAACCCTAAACGTAATACTAAACGTAACACTAAACCTAACCCTAAACCTAACCCTAAACTTAACCCTAAACCTAAGCCTAAACCTAACCCTTACCTTAAGTTAAATCGGCTTTCTGTCGACGTGCTGTTGTAAAGCGCCCTTCTGCCTCTGTGCTGTTGTCGGCGCGCTGTTGTCGGCACGTTGATGATGTCACGGTTCTAGCGACGCGGTTTAGTTGGGCATGGTTTTGTCATTCGCCCTTTTGTCAGGTCACGATATCTTTTGGGCCGACTGTGTTTAGATGCTTATATGACGATAACGGAACCCCTCACATTCAGACAAAACATTATATATTGTGAATGTGCATTCTTTTACTGTGAATATAATGAAGCTGTTTAGATATTGTAGCAGTCAGATACATAAGCTCAGTGTTTTCTTTCTTTTTTAAATAGCATGTAAAACTCCTATGATTAAATCATTGAATTTTGCAATAATTTTCCATCAAAATAAAGTAGGCTTAATAGCAATAGCAATAGCTCAAATAATTGTCTACTGGAATCATTAAATAGTCTGTGAATATGCTTTGTTCTTAAGAGACACTTTATGAAATCACATGACTACTACAATAATTGCTAGGGGGAAATGACAATTCATCTACTGAATACATCAACATTGACAGCCAGTAATAATGCTGTAAATTATTTCCACTTTGATTCTTTACCATTAGTGCCTTATCCATTGGAAATATAATAAGAATGTAATTGTTTAGCTGAAGGAAGGGCAGTGTGGTCTGGTAATTTAAATTTAAATTAATCAATTTGGTATTCTGGTAGGGAAGTCATATTCAAATGAAATCAGCATTTGCACTCAATAAGCCTATTTAGTATCTAAGAATTTAGAATGGTCAGATTTATTTTAAGGGATGGCATCATAAAATTGTAGTTACTGCACTAAGGTACTAAACATGTTTATAATTTTTGAGATGGACCATGCCTGCCAGTTTCTACAAGTTTTAAATTATTTTAACCCAGTAGCTACCTTGGAAGGTTAAAAAAAAGAAACTACAAACACCATCCTTTTTATGCATCTGATATCACAACATATAAAGGGAGAAGACTTTGCATTGTACTGCTACAACACAGCTTTCACCATCTTGCAAGACAGTATCAGATAAATCTCAGTCACTCTCTGAAAGCTTGTCTCTGCATTATCAGCCAAAATCTGCTGACAGAGTATTAGGGCTTAATAGGATGAAAGACAATAGTACAGAATGTGTGTCTATCAGTTTGCTTGTTCCTTTCTTAAGTTCTGAACAGGCCTATCCTGCCTCATGCAACAAATCTTATAGTAGTTTGAAGTTCAGATAAGGGCAAATACATGCAGCTTCTTTCTTGTTTACAACATGTTTCCTATTTGGTTTTCAAAGTTAAAGGAATTTGATTTGCTCTCAATATTGATTTTCACTATAGTGATTTCTTGATAAGCATTCTGTTGACTGGCACAATTCTAAAATATTTTTTTCTGATCTACAATTGTAATAAAAGACTTCGTATGATAAAATATAATTTACCTGTGTTCTATTTTTAAAGTAAATATATTCAAAATAAAATCCACAATTGCTTTTGGTAAACAAAAAAATGATTCACTTCTTGCTTCTTATTTTTTGTTTATCTCTTGTGTTTCCTGATTTGAATGCTTATCTTGAGAAAGATTGGGTGGCGGGAGAGAGAAGGGTGAGAAAAAAGAAATAGTTAGGGTTAAAGGAACTGATCATTTGAAAAGAAAAGTATCCTGAATTATGGGATGCATATAGCCTGCTTTCTTTTAGCAATAGCAGTTAGACTTATATACAGCTTCATAGGGTTTTCAGCCCTCTCTAAGCGGTTTTACAGAGTCAGCATATCGCCCCCAACAATCTGGGTACTCATTTTACCCACCTCAGAAGGATGGAAGGCTGAGTCAACCTTGAGCCGGTGAGATTTGAACCGCCGAACTGCCGAACTAGCAGTCAGCTGAAGTAGCCTGCAGTACTGCACTCTACCCACTGCGCCACCTCGGCTCTTTCTCTAGATATTTCAGTTTCAACATTCCTAAATGCTGATAACTTTTTCCCTCTGCTTTTTATAGGTTTTTCTGATGAAACAATAACAGTAGCTGATGTTCCTCATTGTGAACCAGTTGAAGAAACTCCACTGCTCCCTCCATCCCACTCATTTTCTACAGTTTTTGATGAAGACAAGCCAATTGCTAGCAGCGGGACTTACAACCTAGACTTCGATAGCATTGAAGTTGTAGATTCCTCACAAGGTGTGGACCCAAGCTCCCTGGACACACCAAGTTGGGATTCCAAGTCCCACGTTAGAAGAAAATCCACAGATTCTGTCCCAGTTTCTAGATCTACATTATCTCGTTCCCTTAGTTTGCAAGCTGGAGAATTTGATGGCGCCTCTTTTCCTGGGACTAACGAGACAGCAGGTTCTGCAACAGATACTTTTGGTGCTGGTTCAAGCAGTGCTTCTAGCACTCTTAAGCGCACAAAAAAGCCTAGGCCAGCTTCCTTAAAGAAAAAACAATTAGCAAAAAAAACCTTGGATGTTTCTCCGGTAAAAGAACCAGGAATATCAGACCTCAAGCAAGATCCTGCTGCCTCAAGTGACGAAAAAGTTTCTGAAGAAACTTTGGAGCCCACTGAACCTGAGTGCGCCAACCAACAGCACCAAAGTACTGTCAACAAAGACGAGGACACTCCTGTACTGGAGACATTGAGTCCATTTGATCCAAACAACTCAGAAGAAATTCCTGTATCAGGAGATAGCCAAGGAGAGAACTCTCCACTTGCCAACAAGGAAACTGTATCTCTTACCACAACACCAGAAGCTGTGGAGGTGACACCATCAGACACCGGGGGACAAGAAGATCCTCCAGTGAAAAGCTTAGCGGTCAGGTTGGAATTTGATTACTCTGAGGAAAAAGGCAGTGGTGAGGAACAGACAGAGAGTCCTCTTCTGCCCCAAAAAGTGGGCAGAAAGTCTGGGGCCAAAATGCCCCTCCGAAGGCCAAAGACTAAAAAGACTGGAGAGAAACTCGACAATACTCCCACAAGCCCAACCAAGACTCCTTCTGAACCCAGTGAGATTCCTGTTTCCAAGGGCTCATATACTTTTGATATCGACAAATGGGACGACCCCAACTTCAACCCTTTCTCTTCCACTTGTAAAATGCAAGACTCTCCAAAACTTCCTCAGCAAACCACCACAACGTACAGCTTTGATCAAGAAATCTCCGAAGACTCTCTCGATCCATTCAAGTCGTCCCCAAAAGTTGCCAGTTCTCCCACACAACCTCCAGCGTCCTTTGAGATCTCAGCCAACGTCAATGAAATTAACGGATCAGAAGGAGATGGCCTAAATAAACCTGCAAAAAAGAAGAAGACGCCACTCAAGACGTAAGTCAGCATGTAGACAAGCTGTGTGTGCAGTACTCTAAACATGTTTGTTGACAAGCTCCCTTAAATTTCTGTGTTGGCTCCCTTAAATTTCTGTGTATAGGATTGCTGTAGTACATCCTGCCTAACTGAATTGTAATGCCATAATAATCATATTACCGCAGCTGGAATTAAATTATTTTCCTTTTGGCTCTGAGGTGTACTAGGACTTCAAACCTTTTTTTAATCCTCAACATTTAGAAAGTAAGCTTTAATTTTGCTGAATGTATGATTCAGCAAAAACCATTCATTTTTGCTTCAGAGTTTAAGAATCTGGCTGATCCCTAGAACGTGAGATTTAAAACATTTGGCAAAAGTTTTTTCTGTTTCGGAGATTGAGAAGCAATCTGACCCTCATGTTAAAAGGAATGTATTTTGGAAAAATATTCTTAACAGCATTCCATCATGACATGGAAAAAGTCTTCAAGGTTGTTTTTTTTAATATAAAATGTAAATATATTTTATAATACAAGTGATCATTTTAATTCAGTCAAAGAATAACAAACATCTCGTCGGGATTAAGAGACTACTCTGCAGAGTGTTTACCATGAGGTTATAGTTTATACAGAGTTCAAAATGACAGAAGCTATCCAGATGCTTAAAAGATAGACTTCAGTGTATTTTAGTCCATTCTACTGGCTGGTTTGCGAACAAGCCACAAGTGCTACTTGAGTTTAGTTTCTTTGTTTGTGTGAGGGAGAGAGTTGGGCAAATAAATAAATTTCTTTAAAAAAATAAATATAAAATAAATATTTTTACATATATATATGCTCGTCATAGAGAATGGAAGTAGTGATCTTCCTCCCATATTTGGGCATACTGGGGGTTGTAAAAATCTAATAGATACCTTTCACCCTGGCTTCGCTGATAACGGATAAGAGCCTGTGGCCTAATGGCTAAGATGTCTGCCTAGTATGTAATATAGCCCAGGTTCAAATCCCAGTAAGGGTATGGCTAGCTGATGAGAGCTAAATAGCTTGAAATAGATCTATACTAGTTTCCCTTTATTTATTTATCAGCACAAATACAACATACATACATACATACATACATACATACATCATACATACATACACATACACATACACATATATTTAAAGTCACAACCCCTGGTATGCCCAAATATGGGAGGAAGTTCACTGCTTCCATTCTCTGTCCATCGGCTCGTCATAAGAGACCATCCAGACAGAAACCCAATATTTTTACTGTTGCCTTTGTTACATTTGTGTTGTATTTGTTTGTGTACGTACACACACACACACAGACACACACACACACAGACACACAGACACAGACACACACACACACACACACACACACACACACACACACACACACACACACACACATATATATATATATATATATATATATATATATATATATATATATATATATATATATATATATATACACACACACACACATATATCCATCTTTATATATATATATATATATATAAAGATTTTTATAACCCCTGGTAAGCCCCAATTATGGGAGGAAGCTAACTGCTTCCATCATCTGTCAATCGGCTCGTCACAAGAGTCCATCACGACAGAAACCCAATATTTTTACTGTTGCCTTTGTTATATTTGTGTTTTTTTATTTGTGCTGATAAATAAATAAAGGGAGACTAGTATAGATCTATTTCAAGCTATTTAGCTCTCATCAGCTAGCCATACCCTTACTGGGATTTGAATCTGGGCTATATTGCATACTAGGCATACTAGACAGAGATCTTAGCCATTAGGCTAGCTGATGAGAGCTAAATAGCTTGAAATAGATCTATACTAGTCTCCCTTTATTTATTTATCAGCACAAATAAAAAAAACATATATATATTCTGGATACAGAAAAGGACTTGGAAGATAGCTGCGAATAGTTTCCCTTCAACTGTTCCCTTCAACTACAATATTGATTTATTAACACTCATGTTCTGTCTTCTTATGATTAAAATTGGTTGTGAGGAATCAGCATACGCATATACCTTACAAACTGTATTGCTTGCTATGAATTTCAGCCATAGTTAACTCTGCATTTCTTGTATGTGGTAATTCACCCATAAGCAAATTCTTCCAGTAGATAAAACTAATAATTTCCAATTGCTGTGTATTCTTGAAAAATATATTGCTCAACTTCTCCATAAAAGATTCTTTTTTCTTTTAAGGCCAATCTACACGGGTAGTCCTTGACTTATGACCACAATTGAGCCCAAAATGTATGTTGTTAAATGAGAAGTTAAGAGAGTTTTGCCCTATTTTAGGGACTTCCTTGCCACCGTTGTGAAGTGAATCTGGCTCCCCGTTATCTTTGCTTGTCAGAATGTCACAAAAGGGGATCACATATGTGACATTGCAGTCATCATAAATATGAATCAGTTGCGAAGTTTCTCAGTTTTGATCATGTTACCATGGGGGATGCTGTAACGGTTGCAAATGTGAAAAATTGCCATGTCACTTTTTTTCAGTGCCATTGTAACTTCAAACAGCCACTAAACAAACTGTTGTATGTTGAGGACTACCTGTATTGAACTTGTTATTTATGCCCATAGATTGGGGGTAAGATGGAGTGGTACGTTGTTGTTGTTGTTGTTGATTAATTTGGTGTAAGTCATCTTGGACAGAAAGCCAGTTTGATGTAGTATTTAAAGGACCAGGCTAGAAACCAGTGGTGGGATTCAATTTTTTTTTTTACTACCGGTTCTGTGGGGTAGCTTAGTGAGCATGGGGTGGCTTTCTGGGCGCGGCAGGGGAAGGATACTGCAAAATCCCCATTCCCTCCCCACCCCACTAACCTGCTTTCTAGCTGGCCTTCTGCTCAGGGCAACAAAAGAAGATCAGCTTGGAGGCAGCGGGAGCAGGGCCAGCCTATTTGCTGGTTATCCGAACTACTCAAAATTTCTACTACCAGTTCTCCAGAACCTGTCAGAACTGTCTGAATACCACCTCTGCTAGAAACCAGGAAACCATGAGTTCTAGTTCTGTTTTAGGCACAAAGCCAGCTGGGCCAGTTGCTATCAGGCCTAGGAAGCTGACAATGTTTATGAAATGACCAACAGAACCAGTGGTGGGTTGCTAATCCCGTTCCATCCGGTTCGGTTGGAACGGGGCCGGCGGCATCCTCGTGCATGCGCGCAGTTCACGCATGCATCTTAGCGCCTGCACGATGCTCCAGCTGCTCGCGGAGAATCGCCCAGGCGCTGTATGTGCCATGCGCCTGCGTGGAAGCACAGAAGCCATCAAAGACCGGTAAGGAGCGCGGGTGGGCGGGTGGGCCCTTCGCTGTTCCCGGAAGTTACTTACTTCCGGGTTCGCTGACCAACCGGTTCGCGGGGACCGCCGCGAACCGGTTGAAACCCACCCCTGAACAGAACATTTATGAAATCTTGTCAAAAAAGCTGAAGGACTTGCCCAGGCAGTTGAGTCAACACTGATTTGAATGTGTGAATGTACACACTTCTAATTATATCCTGTGATATTTGTAAAATGACATTCTGATTTCCTTAAGAATCACTTTTCAAAACACTAATTCGTATAGTTTTCAACTTGAAAATACTGTTACAGTTTTTCTGTGCAGAGCTTAGATTTTTTTTCTAAAAATTATTCAATGTAAATCTTTACTTGGATAGATATGGATTAATGTAAAGTAACATTATTAGATACTAACCACCAGCAGTAGGTCGGTTGTAACTTAGCACACATTCAGAGCTGAAATATCATCTCTGAAGTAAATGATATAAACATACACTTGTACACCATTGTCAATTAAGTTCAAAAGTATGGTAGCACAATGGTTAGAATGCAGTACTGCAGGTTAATTTACTGCTCACTCCCGGAGTTGGATTCTGAATGCCTCAAAGTTGAGTCAGCCTTCCATCCTTCCGAGGTCGGTAAAATGAGGATACAGATTGTTGGGGGCAGTATGTTGACTCTGTAAACCGCTTAGAAAGGGCTGTAAAGCACTCAGAAGCGGTATATAAGTTTAAGTGCTGTTACTATTGCTACATTTCATAAAATATTAGTTCTACTTCCAGTTAAAAACAAAAAAAAAGAATTTTAAACAAATTACCAGTTAAATTGGATATCTGGAACTTTCAACCTTCAAATTATGGGTTAACAGTGGAACAATAAAACAGGAGTATCAAATTGGGCATAACTAGTGTTATTTTTATTTCCTTATTAATTTCCGCATATAGTAGTATTTTGGAATGATTCTGCAATATTCTGTTTACCGTTAGCTGCACATGAATGTACTTAAATTCATGCAACAAATTAGCCCTGAAATAATAAGTAATTAATTTTTATACTCTAGGTCAGTGGTTCTCAACCTTCCCAATGCCGCGACCCTTTAATAACAGTTCTTCATATTGTGGTGACCACCAACCATAAAATTGGTGTTTCGATTCCTAAAACCATCGAAAATGTGTGTTTTCCAATGGTCTTAGGCGACCACTGTGAAAGGGTCGTTCGACCCCCAAAGGGTCCCGACCCCCAGGTTGAGAACCACGGCTCTAGGTTATAACTGAAAGAATGAAATGTGATTATGAATCTCTGAATAACATCATTGAGGCATCAAATGGAATTCAGGACTGAAGCATTTAGGAACATGTTTATGTTCATAAAAAGTGAAAATATAAAATCAGAACAATACTCTTAGTTGGAGTGATTCATAAACAGGAAGCAAAACTGCTCACACCTATTCTTTTTGAATGTCCAGTTGAATCCTTTGGGTGAAAACGTGGTGGAATTTGGTCACTAGATTATGCAAGAAAAACTCGAAAGCATGCAGTCTTAACTATTTAACATTTATTCATTTATAAATATGAAATGACATTTAGGTAATTTAAATCCCACATAGAATTTACCTGGGAATTTAATTGAGCAGAAAAAGTTCAGTTGTCATTATTCATGACTCCTTTTATTTTGGGGGTAGGTTGATTGATTTTGTTGAAATGGAGAATAAAAATTTACTGTGTTAAAAATATGAGGCATGCTTCTTGAAGCAAGGGAAGGTTCTCCTCTTTTTTTATATATTTCATTAATATATATTTCACCATTTTCCATTACCACTGCAATACAATATAGACTGATTCCTGTTTAGCTACATCAAGGATGCAGCCTCATGGATGGATACCTTATTTTTCAAACTTAGCAACGTTAAGATGCATAGACTTTGACTCCTGGAATTCCCCAAGCATCATGATCTCTCTGGCACGAAAAAAATGGGGTTAGAGCATCCATCTTAGCCTGTCAGCAGCTTTTCAGTTGCATTGATTGTGGTATTATTCTGGACCAGTTTAGGGGTTAGGGAAGCGGGATATGATGCTACAATGGCTCTTCTAGCAATAGCAATAGCAATAGCAGTTAGACTTATATACGCTTCATAGGGCTTTCAGCCCTCTCTAAGCGGTTTACAGAGTCAGCATATCGCCCCCACAGTCTGGGTCCTCATTTCACCCACCTCGGAAGGATGGAAGGCTGAGTCAACCTTGAGCCGGTGAGATTTGAACCGCTGAACTGCAGATAACAGTCAGCTGAAGTGGCCTGCAGTACTGCACCCTAACCACTGCGCCACCTCGGCTCTTCTTTCTCCTGTTCCAGTCAGTGTGGACAGGAAGGGGGATACACGGCCCAATTTCCCTTCCTTAAGGGTTGTCCTCTCCCCCACTCCCGCTTAACTTCTACATCAAAACTTAGGATAAGGTTTAGACTATGGGGAAAGAACAGGCTTGAACTCAATCTTAGCAAAGCTGAGTGGTTTTAGGTTGAAGACTCCCTCTCCCCCCGGATCTGTGATACCTTCTGGACTCATGTTCAAACAGTAGGTGGTAGCTGCGGCTAGGAGACCCTATGCCTCATTTCACCATATGACCCTATTATACTCTTTCCCGGAATGAAGCATTGCTTGCTGTCATTCACATATCAATGTGTTTATGCGTTTCATGTTAGATTGTTCTTGGCACCATCGTGTTATTATTTTTAAGCATCTTCTATTTTTGTGTGTTGGCTTTTTAATCCTATTTTCTCCCCCACTCTCAATTGTGTGATGGGTGGCTACACAAACCATTGTGGTAAAGCAGTAAAAAAAAGTGTGTCCAATATTTAGAGACATGTTTTTAAAAACAGCAGAAATATCGGGTGTGATTTCCCCCCCGTCCCCCCGCAACATAATAAATGGAATTTCTCCTTTGTGTCTGTGAGTTCCTTCTGTCTTGTCTCTCTCTCTCTCTTTTGTCTTATTTGTCTTAGGATGGTTGAAGATGTGATGTCTTATGTTCTCTGTTGTAAGTAACTTTTAATCCTAAACATACCTGTTATCAGCAGAAATGCTTCATGGTTTCTTTGTTTTTCTGTCTAAATGTTTATGTATTGTTTTGTCTTGTTTCAGTCTTGTTTAGTTGTTTATTTTTTACAAGTTTGTTTGCAGTAATATCCAGTAATGTAGGTCATGATGCCTATATGCAGTAAGATTATTTTGACTTTCATCAACACTATTTTCGGGGGGTGGGTGGGGGGAAGGGTGATCATTACATAAAGTTGAGCAAAACTATTTCTTCTTGATCAATCTATCATCAGTCTATCTGTGTGTCTATCTGTTTGCACAGCTGAAGTATATGTTATTTGGAATGCCAATGTACTTGGCAGATATACCTTTGCAATTAAGCCTTCTGGCAATTTCTGCTCTCACTTTCCATGTCATTGTCCCTGCCTGCTTGAGTGACATGCATGTATCATAAAGAAACATCTACCTCCATGGAAATTGTGAATGTTGGCTTTGTTTTTAATATGTTGTCTTTGTCTAGTTTCCCCCTTTCCCTTGTCTTTTGTGAGCCGCCCGGAGTCCTCCGGGAGTGGGCGGCATACAAGACAAATAAATAAATAAATAAAGTCTAGTTTCCAGGAGATGAAGCATGAAGCCATAACAGCACCAATTCTCTTTTCATTATTCCGTTTAGCATGGGTTTGGTAACATTTCATAGTAGAATAGAATAGAATAGAATAGAATTCTTTATTGGCCAAATATGATTGGACACACAAGGAATTTGTCTTTGGTGCATATGCTCTCAGTGTATCCATGGAGAATAAAATACATTCATCAAGAATAAAAAGATACAACACTTAGTGGTAGTCAAGGTTACTAATAAGCTATCAAAACAACCCTTTTCCATTGATAATACGCAACATAGCGATATTGTAGTTTATTTTCTAAATAAGATACGGCTAGCCAGCATGTTTCTCAATGTGTTTAGCAACTGGTTAAGATACAGGTAGTCCTTAACTTAAAAATACTTGCCAAATCTAAAAATACTTGCCAGACAAATCTATCTGGGGGGTACCTACCCAGTGACCCAGACAAACCTATCTGGGGGGGTACTTACATCAGTGGTGGGTTTCAAAAATTGTTTGAACCTACTCTGTGGGTGTGGCCTCCTTTGTGGGAGTGGCTTGCCGCCCACGTGACTGGATGGGAGTGGCTTGCCACCCATGTGACCGGATATGAAGATGCCAACGACACTTGTCAGAACCACCTTAAATTACCTCACACACAGCACTGGCATGCATAAGAATAGGATGTAAACTTGTTTTTTAAAAGGCCTCTTTGGTTTGCGTTAAAACAACGTCAACACACGCAATGTTCTGATTGCACCACAAACGCAGTAGTCATACTTACCTTTCACAGAGGCACTGAGTTTTATAAACATGAGCCTGATAGTGTAGAATAATCATATCCAAGGACAAGGGATGGGTTTCAAACACTTTTGGAACCTCTTCTGTAGGTGTGGCCTGCTTTCCGGGTCCACTGGTGGAGCCTCTTCTAACCGGTTCGGTAGATTTGACGAACCGGTTCTACCGAATAGGTGCGAACTGGTAGGAACTCACCTCTGACTTACATGCTGATGAAGTTACAAAATCAGATGACCTGGATTTGAAGTTCTGATGGTCCATCCCACTTTGCAGTCTTGTGTCTGCACATAAACTCTATGGCCATTAGCAACATCCTGTGGTTACATGTCTGCATTTTACAATGGTTTGGGCATTTGTTTTCAGCAATACTGCGCCCTTCGTGAACTATTGGTTGTCCCTTAACAACCAAGGTTTACTTAACCACTTTAGATTCATTTAACAACCATAGTGAGTTGCTGAGCGAGCATTGCAAAAAAGGGTGGTAAAATTGGGTGGGCCATGTGACTGATTTGTTTTATGATTGTTATGAGTTATGAACATGACAGAGGGGCTCCATTTTGGTTGTAACTCAAGGACTACCTGTACTGATATATTTTACATAAATCAACTCATTTTTGGCTTTGGCTCCTTGGTTTGCTTGTTTTGCCATCTCAGAAATTAGTTGAGACGTAGCTACAATATTTGAAAATCTTATTCTCATGCAATTGCTTCCCACCAAAACATAATACCAATAACTTTTAGCTGTTTATTTCACTCACTCTGTTTCTGATATAAAGCATTTCTTTCTTTAAGATCTCACTCTATAGTTCTTTTTCCACCTGATATTTGAATCTACCTTGGAAGTCCCCAAGCAGTGAGGGATGGTAGTCATTTGGGAATATTATGATGGGACAGTCAGATAATGGATGCCATGAAAAAGTTGTCTGTTCACAAAATGGCCATCCAATTTCCCAAATGAACTCTTGCTGTGCGTGCTCAGCATATTTTCTTGCTAACTTGCAACTGATTTTTGTTCTTTCTTTGAATTCTTGATCTTGAGCCGAGGTGGTGCAGTGGTTAGGGTGTAGTACTGAAGGCCACTACAGCTGACTGTTATCTGCAGTTCAGCGGTTCTAATCTCAACGGCTCAAGGTTGACTCAGCCTTCCATCCTTCCGAGGTGGGTGAAATGAGGACCCAGACTGTGGGGGCGATATGCTGACTCTGTAAACCGCTTAGAGAGGGCTGAAAGCCCTATGAAGCAGTATATAAGTCTAACTGCTATTATTTGCCAAGCAAAGAACACAATTGTGGCAACCCATCATTTTTATTTTCTAAAACAATCTAATCTGCAGTCATTCTTGGAAACACAGTTTTAAAGGCCTGGGTATTTTTTTTTCAATGCGGCAGTTTCCTCTGTATATTAATATTAAGATCACTACTATCATCAATGCCATCATTGTACCTGCGAGACCATCTTCTGCCACATACCTCCCTTAGACCAATAAGATCGCACAGGATGGGCCTTCTCCGGGTGCCTTCAGCGGGACAATGCCGACTGGCGACGTCTAGGAGTAGGGCCTTCTCTGTTGCCGCTCCGGCCCTATGGAATGAGCTGCCCCCAGAGATCCGGGCCCTCCCCACTCTCATGGCCTTTCGCAAAGCCATTAAAACCTGGCTTTTCCGGCAAGCCTGGGGCTGTTGACCCCTTGACTGAGGTCCAGCCCCCTCCTGATTGGGTGTTTGTTGTGTTCCTCTTTTAACTTTGTTGTGTCCCATTCTCTTTTTTAAAAATTCTTTTTAATCTTTTTTTCATTTCTGTAAGCCGCCCGGAGTCCTTCGGAATTGGGCGGCATAGAAATTCAATAAATGAAATGAAATGAAATCATATTTTTTTTCAAAAAAAAAATGAGTTAGGGAAATGAGAAATCAAGAAACCAATTAATTATCTATTGGCATATTGATGCCTATACTTCATTTTTTATATCCTATTCAAATAGTTTAATGCTTTTGGAGTATAAATATTAATGATATGACCTGAAGAAAACAACAAGGATATAGATAGCAATAGCAATAGCAATTAGACTTATATACCGCTTCATAGAGCTTTCAGCCCTCTCTAAGCGGTTTACAGAGTCAGCATATTGCCCCCAACAATCCGGGTCCTCATTTTACCCACCTCGGAAGGATGGAAGGTTGAGTCAACCTTGAGCCGGTGAGATTAGAACCGCCGAACTGCAGATAACAGTCAGCTGAAGTGGCCTGCAGTACTGCACCCTAACCACTGCGCCACCTCGGCTCCTTAATACCAGCAACTGATACATACTTATTATAAGATTTAATCAATTTTCCGGTATATTGTTAACTGCAAACTTGCAGCTAGCGAGAATTAGAAGATAAGATCCAGACGTGAAGCCTTGTCCCATATCTGCCTTGATCAAATTGTGTGGCCTTGTACATCGGTATTTTGCATTCATTTTATTCATTTGTCATTTGTTTGGCAGTTGAAGTAGGATACCTGAGATAATAGTTTGGTAGATAAAATTGAAAACATTTTCACAAGACTTACATATCAGTAGCTATGTTGGTGTTGTATTTGATGAGCAGTGATCTCCTGATAGATCTCAGGGCAAAAACTTATCCTGATCAAGATTCTTATTTACTGAATTATGTTATCTTGGCCATCCTGCAGTAGCACTGTAACCGTTTTGATGTTTTCAACAGTACCCACATCTATGTCTCATTGTCTGGATTGACTTTTTAACCTTAATATAAAACTCAGCTTAAATTGAATTCTTGTAATTATCTTATGCTTGATTTTTAATTTGGCCAAGTTTGAGTCTGAGTGTGCATGATAAGCAAAGGACATAGCATGCTCTTCTTTGATGTTTACATGCTAAGTTTATGAAACAGGAAATCTTCATCATAATATATTCATTAGCTGTTTCTTGTTGTGTCATTTTTATTTGTTGGCATACTCAAGAGTTTCCATTTTTTTTCCAGTGACACTTTTAGGGTGAAAAAGTCACCAAAAAGATCTCCACTGTCTGATGCACCTTCACAGGTAAGGAGCTTCAACAAGCTTTTTTTTTAAGTATTTCTTTTTTTAAGGTAGCAATTAATTATCCACTTTCTCAAATCCTACAAAAGAAAGGCAGCTCAGATGACTAGATCGGAAATCATCTTCCCACGGTTAATTATAGAGCCAGCACAACAAAGGGAAAATAATCATGACAGAAAAGGAGGCATCAAATGGGCAAGCATCAAATAAATGTTAGATCACATTCAACTAATAACAATAGCAATAGCAGTTAGACTTATATACCGCTTCATAGGGCTTTCAGCCCTCTCTAAGCGGTTTGAAACAGTCAGCATATCGCCCCCACAGTCTGGGTCCTCATTTCACCTACCTCGGAAGGATGGAAGGCTGAGTCAACCTTGAGCTGGTGAGATTTGAACCGCTGAACTGCAGATAAAAGTCAGCTGAAGTGGCCTGCAGTACTGCACCGTAACCACTGCGCCACCTCGGCTCTAATGTTTAGGAGGATTTGAAACCCCACCCTTTTTTTTTTTATAGAAATGTTGACATTGTTCATTGAAGTTTGAAACTGATCTTATTTCTTTTTTTATTGAGCACACAATGAATTTTGGCTGTATGTGATGCAATCTATACTACCATGAGAGGTGATAATGTTTGATGCTATGGTAATATTTAATATATATCTTGGCTGAACTCCGAGGCTCAGTCTCAGTCTGGGGTTTTTATCAACCAAAATGTGTTTTTAAATTTTGCAATAAAATCTATGTAACCTAATCATTAGGAAACTAGGACTAATAAAACGTTAAAAAAAATCATGATTTAATCAATTAATAGACCTATACTACTTAAGGCACTGATTTTCAGATCTCTGAAATAGTTCAAATGTCATCTTTCTACAATTTTAAAATGAAGATCCCAAGACCTGATTATAAATTAAAATAACTTGCATAGCGTGAAAAAGAGTTCCAGAGCCCAGGTGGAGGAGTTGTAAAGGGATTCTTCTCCTGCACCTACAACCGTTTAGATTTAGTCAAACTCTTAAGAAGAAAGCAAAAGAGAGCTGGATCCATGAAAGAAGACAATTGCTTCTTTCTTTGTAGCACAATAATTTTTTAACCTTTATTTTCTTCTTAGGAATCTATGGTACTGCCTCCTACTGAAACGCCCTCTGTTGTATCCACTGTGGTACATGCAACAGATGAGGAAAAACTGGCATCTTCTGTGGGTAATCAGAAATGGACTTGTATGACAGTGGATCTCGATAATGATAAGCAGGATTATCCTCAGCCATCAGATCTCTCATCATTTGTAAATGAAACAAAATTCAGCTCCCCTACAGAAGGTAAACTGGGAAAAGAAGATAGAATCGCTGTTTTATTTATTTGAGGAAGGAAATGTTGGCCCAGAATGACGAGAAACAAAGGATATCATTGCTATAATGATATACTTACTGGTCCATTTAATGACATTATTTGTTTGTGTGTTTGTTTGTTTTTAAATTTATTTGTAAAATTTGTAGGCCACCCATCTTTCCGTAAGGTAACTCTGGGCTGCTTACAGTCATAAAAATTCGTAATTCGTAATTTTGTAATTCGTAATTTAAAGGGCTTATATGCTGGCCAATCCCAGAGGGACTCAGGGCGGCTTACAAATACGAATGAAATAAAAATAACATACAGGGGGAGAATACAAACATTAACAAATAGTTTAAAAACCCAACATACATCCGGTTTAATTGGGGGTTGAACCTGATTTGAATCAGCAACCCCAAGCCTGCCGGAACAGCCAGGTTTTGGTGGCTTTTTGGAAGGCCACGAGGGTGGGAAAGGTCCGGATCTCTGCTGGTAACTCATTCCACAGAGCCGGAGCAGCTACAGAAAAGGGTCTCCCCCGAGTGGTCGCCAGTCGGCATTGTCCGGCCGACGGCACCCGGAGGAGACCTAACTTATGAGATCTTATCGGACGTTGAGAGGTGTGTAGCAGGAGACGGTCTCTCAGATATCCAGGTCCAGTGCCATGTAGGGCTTTAAAGGTAATCACCAGCACTTTGTAGCGCGTCCGGAGACTAATAGGGAGCCAATACACCTGATATTGCTCGCGCAGCTGCATTTTCGACCAACTGCAGTCTCCAAACACTCTTCAAGGGCAGCCCCATGTAGAGTGCGTTGCAGTAGTCGAGCCTTGAGGTGACGAGGGCATGAGTGACCATTTGAAGTGCCTCCCGGTCCAGATAAGGTCGCAACTGGTGCACCAGGGGAACCTGGGCAAAGGCCCCCCTGGTCACAGCCACATATATAATTAAAACATAAATAATTAAAATCAGACATTAAAACCTAAGGACACATGGGGAGGACAGGGGCAGAGTGAGGGGAAATGGGGTTTATTATTACTTGATCAAACACCTCCACAGTGCTGTTCCTCAACTAGGGCCCCAATCCAACTGGCAGAGCCATGTCTCCAGGTGGGTTGGGGTCAAGCTCACAGCAGGGTGAAAGATGTTCCAGAGAGCAGAGAAGGCTCTTCTGGACACTGCCAGATAGAATAATCAGGTGGATAGGACCCTCAGCACGCCTTCTTTCCAGCACGAGTGGAATGGCCGAACCCCACTGAGGTGAGATGGCCCTTCAAATTAGCTTTATCTTGATTATGTTAAAAAAAGTTAATTCTAATTGCCATAAGTGGAGATAATAACCTCATTATATTTCTGTGCACTATTACATCCTTGTGGAGTGCACACATTCAAATTCTACTTTTGATCTTATTGCTACATTAAATGGCTCTGCTGTTGATAAAATCCTAGTAAGTGGTCATTTGTCAGAAACTATTTAAAAAAACTATTCCAACAGGAAAGAAAGGAAAAGGAGCTTGTTAGAGTAAGGACAGCTTTGTTTTATTTACTAGAGCGGAAGGGCAGTTAAACATGTGATATTTCACCTTCATAATTGAACTGCATGATTTATTTTGAATATGTAGAGCTTATTTCTTAATCTGTTGTGTCTGATGTGGTCCCAACACATCATAAAGATTCAGGTTGGAAAAAGGTGGTATTCAGAAGATTGAAAATATCTTTTATCTTTGGGTTATCCCACTCAGTATATACATCCTAATAGGCATGTAATCAAGAGAAACTTTAGCTATGCATAAACTGAGCTACTTCTCAATATTTATTAACTTTGTGATACTTTTATTGGGGGTAATCATTAAATAAATGAATCAACTCAGAGCCTTTACCTTTCACCACATCTCATTGTCAACAAATGCTATCTTCATGCAGCATTATGGATGTAACTAGCAGTGATGCTAATTTGATTTATTTATCAAATCATCATCCACTATATTTCTGGGTAATTTAATTTAGTGTTGCATTGACAATTTTAACTTATCAACTACGAGGGTTTTTTTTTAGTTAAGCAGGCTTTAGAAACTAGTATAAGTAAAAAAAAAATCAAAGAAATTTGAAATAATAACTCCCCTTCCTACCATTAAAAAATATTGAAATAATTGAAATTAATAATTCAATGCCTGGTGGAAAAGGAGTGTCTTCAATATTTTGAGGGGAATGCCAAACTCAAGGTTCTGGGTATGCTCTATCAATCTATTCCATAATGTTATGATCGCTACCAAGAAAGTACTCTTTACTATCAGAGAAGATGGGGCCATAAGTATAATAATTGATATAATACTGCATAGACTGCAAGCATTTTGTGACCAAATAGCACAACATATTTGCATTTTCTCTGAGATCAACATTTCTGCCATTTTTGATTTCGTATGTAGGTTTAAATGTTTCCTTAAGTCTAATGGCTCTGTTTTGCTCTTACTTCCTACAGTCCCAGCGAACTCTTTGGCTTTAGGGTACACCTAGGAGAAGAAGTGCCAGGTAGTAGTAAAAAACAATGAAGAGCATTTAAAATAATCATATGAAACAGCATTGAACTTCCTAATAGAACATTAATTTTAACGATGACTTGAACCTACAAGAACCAAGTATCTTGAGGAAAAAGATTGTTTCTGATTAAGGATTAAATATAGTAAGAGATTTTAGATGGGATTTTTGTGAAAGTACTAGTAAAAGGACAACCAGCTAATATTTAAAGGAAATGGTATCCTTTCTTGAGGGAACCATCCTTTTAGAAATGTAATTTCTATCTGAGGCTAGCACATTATGGTTCAATACCTACTCATCTATGAATCACAGAGTGACCTCAGTCTAATCACCTTAATATAGATTACCTAAAGGGATGCGGTGGCTTATTGGCTAAGACACTGAGCTTGTCGATCAGAAAGGTCGGCAGTTCAGTGGTTCAAATCCCTAGCACCGCGTAATGGAGTGAGCTCCCGTTACTTGTCCCAGCTTCTGCCAACCTAGCAGTTTGAAAGCAGGTAAAAATGCAAGTAGAAAAATAGGAGCCACCTTTGGTGGGAAGGTAACAGCGTTCCGTGCATCTTTGGCGTTTAGTCATGTCGGCCACATGACCACGGAGACGTCTTCGGCTTTGAAATGGAGATGAGCACCGCCCCCTAGAGTCGGGAACGACTAGCACATATGTGCGAGGGGAGCCTTTACGTTTACCTTATAGATATACCTGCCATAGCAGCTTATTGTAAGAATAATATTGCAACAAGAAAAAAGGAATATGTATTCTATCTTGAACTTCCTGAAAACAGGCTGGAATAAAAATGAAATAAATAAAGTGTGTTAGTTATGGAACATAAATAAAGATTGCAATGTTTAAACAAGATTTGCAGTCAAAGGTACATCATTAGATTGGTAACATAGGATTTAAGGTCAATGTAGGCTGGCATTTAAGCTCAATATAAATACTAATTTGTCTAAGGGTTACCTGTGGCTCAGATTGCCTATTAATTATGGTCGTGTTTCCTCTGTGGAGGTTTTTTAAACATAATCATATCTTCCCCCTGGAATTTCCTATGGGCTTCATTTGGAGACTTCAGAGTAATTAAAGTGTTCTGAGAATTTGCATTACTTTCTCCTGTTAGCTGAATACTGAGATAAGGAAGAATGCCAATTAGCAAAGGAAAAAGCTCAAGGTGACTATGTTATAATTAAATATTGAAACTAACATCCAAATATCCCAGAGGTCCTATTTATACCTTTGCTAATTCATTAGAATTCTTTCTTGCCTTGCTCCTCAATATAATTAGAATAGAATAGAAATTTAATAGAAATTAATCATTTCAGTTAATATATATATATATATTAACTGAATATTAATTTTGTTCTGAATTGCTAGCTTGTATAATATTTGGGACTGTCGAGGGTTAAACAGTTATCAGCTCTAGTTTTTAAAACAGTTGTATTTGCAGTAAAAATTTCAGTATATATTTAGAGAACAGAAAGTAATGCAAGCTTCATATAGAGCTGAGGTGGCGCAGTGGTTAGGGTGCAGTACTGCAGGCCACTTCAGCTGACTGTTATCTGCAGTTCAGCAGTTCAAACCTCACCGGCTCAAGGTTGACTCAGCCTTCCATCCTTCCGAGGTGGGTGAAATGAGGACCCAGACTGTGGGGGCAATATGCTGACTCTGTAAACTGCTTAGAGAGGGCTGAAAGCCCTATGAAGCGGTATATAAGTCTAACTGCTATTGCTATATTCCTATGGCCAACTTTTCCCGCCTTGAAGCTGTGCAGGTTTTCTGGACATCAGTTCCCATGATCCTCAATCAGCTGCTCTGAGTTGTCAGGTGGGAAAGACCAGGCGTACAAATGAAGGTCCAATCAAACTGAATTATTTCTGTACAGGAATGATCTCAAACAATGGTTAGCACCTGCTTGGAGTTAGATAAGAGTACACAGAATTCAAGGATGGGTTATTAGTGTGATTGCGACTATGTAAGGATTCTAAGTCGATCTCCCTGTTAACTCAACCCCCAGCTTCTACCATTATTTCTTCTACACAGTGGATATATATCTTAGAATGAAATCCATTTCGAGCCCCAACCCCAATTCCCCAGGCTGTAAAAACTTGTCTTTTCCGATAAACATTGCCAGTAGAAATTTTATTTTATAAAAAGTGTGTGTGGGCAAATTACTCCAGAGTTTTCTTGTTTTTAATTAATTTTCATTGTTAATTTTATTATTCCATTACTATAAGGAACATGCCCATATGTTTGGAAGAGCAGATTTTGTTTTTATTTTTAAATTGATTTAAATAATAGAAAGCAGCTATTTTTATTTTATTACTGAATTAGTCAGGATTTAACTAGCAACAATTGGTGTAAGATATTTAATCGATACCATGTTTGCATTTAAAAGTTCCAAAAATATTTCATCTGGCATATTAAAAGCAAGTTAAGGAACAGTGCATTTTCACACTAACAAATTCCACAATTAACACATTTTTCTGTGATTGTGGCAGAATTTGCTTATAGAATTCTTTTAATTAACCAAAGTAGTTTTATGGCAGAATATGTAGAAACAGAATCATCCAGAGCTCTATATGCTAATGTATTTCACTCCTCCTACATACAGTATAAACCACACATAGAAGGATTTATCATCTTATCTATAGTATATTCTCCCTCAACAAAAGAGAATAAGGAATTGGTCATATTTGAAAAGCAAACTTTAATTAGATTCCAATCCCAAGTATTTTCTTGTAACAGGTTTATGCGACTGGTGATTAAATACATGGTTGGGGTAAAAATAATAAGGAGTAAGATTATATTTATTCTCCATTCTTAAAATACTGCCATAAAACATTACATAATACAAATGTAATAATGATTTCAATTTGTTCTTTTCACATCTTTTTTAAAAATGAAGACATTTCTTACCTCCACGACACTTTTCATTTTAAAATGGAAATTTAAAATGGAGGCATATGATTTCAGCTAAATATATTTGCAAACATGATTTAAACCGGTTGAAATCATTTATATATCTACATGGTCAGCTGCCTCATAGGATATTTACCTTTGCTAAAAAATGTGTTGTTTTCCTATCTTGTAAACATCAAGTCCTTTTCAACTTCAGTTACTTATTTTTAGCAAGAAAGTTTAAACACTCAGATCAAGGATGGAAGTACAGAAAGCATCCAGGCTGGTTCATGATAATTCAAAGTAGAAAAATGGGAGTATCATTTCCATCAAAAAGCAGACACGTAACTGGAAGGTTTAATCTTTCCCCAGGTGTACAATATCTCCCTAGCCAGGTGTTTTTTGGGGGGGAGGGGGAGGATATTTGCTTGTTAGTTAGTAGGGCAGACAAGTACTTTTGTATGGAAGAAAGCAGTTGGGTAGAATGATCTCATAGAAAGAGAGCATCATCTCCTTTTGCCCTCTGAATCCTCACCCTAACCCTGTTCAAGTGTTCAGTAGCAGCCGAAGGTGCCTAGATTTCTCCTACCATAAACCACTGATCTGACACTTGCTGCTGAATGTCAATTTTCTAAGCAAATGAACTTAATGCTCCTGGGATACGGTGGCTCAGTGGCTAAGACGCTGAGCTTGTCGATCAGAAAGGTCAGCAGTTTGGCGGTTCAAATCCCTAGCGTCACGTAACGGAGTGAGCTCCTGTTACTTGTCCCAGCTTCTGCCAACCTAGCAGTTCAAAAGCATGTAAAAATGCAAGTAGAATAATAGGAAACACCTTTGGTGGGAAGGTAACAGCATTTCGTGAGCCTTCGGCATTGAGTCATGCCGGCCATATGACCATGGAGACATCTTCGGACAGTGCTGGCTCTTCAGCTTTGAAATGGAGATGACCACCGCCCCCTAGAGTTGGGAATAACTAGCACATAGGTGCGAGGGAAACCTTTATATTTACCTACCTTAATGCTCCTGGATATTTTCATAACTGTTTCTGGAAATACCGTCTGGCAATCCCAGATGTTGCTACTTTTAGTCAAACTCTTAAGAAGAAAGCAAAAGAGAGCTGGATCCATGAAAGAAGAAAGGAAAGACATGGTTTAAATAATTTGAGCAGATCCATGTTGAGAAAAAAGAAATTAGTGTGGAAAAGGCATCAACACTATTAGATTTATTAAAAATGTTTTTGGAGGGGTAGTACTTTCCTACACTTCATGTAATAATCAAAGAGTGCAGTAGTCTTTTCGCATATAAATATACACCCCATTCATGAATAAAAGCTGCATTATCATATTAAGTAGTACTGTTTGACAATTCAGCAGTTTATAAATAGATGCTCCATTCAAACAAATAGCACTTAAAAATTAACTTAGCTATATATGAATAGTTTAAAATTTGTTGAGTATTTATTTTGTTTTGGTTTTTTTTTAAAAAAATATCACAACTTTGGTCCTAGTTTATGCTTTCAAACTGGCCAAAAATCTTTATTGAGCATATTCTGGGTTATAATTTATTACTCTGATTTTAATGTCTAGGGAATGTATGCTGTCCATAAGAAAACATGTTTCCTTTCCTTACTAAAGACATTTTACTTTGTATTTCAGACCTGGAATATGGCAACACATATGAAATAGAATACATGGAAAAAATTGGTTCCTCCATAGCTGTAAGTTTCTACTTGTGGATTTCTTGTTGTTTCCTCTTACAGTATTTCTCTAGGGTATATATATATATATATATATATATATATATATATATATATATATATATATATATATATATATATATACAGGAAAGTCACAGTACTTCCAATTGAGCTCTTCATTTGCATGCAGAACAGCTGAAGAGTTTACCAATTTATTCTGTAATTACTTTGGTATACCTGAATTTTGGGAATTTCTTTTAGCATTGTAATTTGTTTCATCATATGATATGCTATGACATGATAGGATAGTTATGGAACATTCCAGGTAAAGATATATAGTAAGGTTGTTCACAGGATGGGCCTTCTCCGGGTTTCGTCGACTAGACAATGTCGTCTGGCGGCTCCTCGGGGGAGGGCCTTCTCTGTAGCTGCCCCAGCCCTATGGAATGATCTACTCCCAGAGATCCGGACCCTCCCCACTCTCTCGGCCTTCTGAAAGTCTATTAAGACCTGGCTATTCCGGCAGGCCTGGGGCTGTTGACCTCTTGATTGAGGTCCAGCCCCACTAAGGTTGAGTGCATGTTGTGTCTTTTTAACTTGCCTTGTCTCTTTATTTTAAATTTTTTAGTATTCTTTTAAATTGTTTTTATGTAAGCCGCCCGGAGTCCTTCGGGATTGGGCGGCATATAAATTTATTAAACCTTAACCGTAACCTTATATTTCTTTGACACAAGGATGATGATGGCCAGACAAAGCAATCTTTGTACCTTATGTTCAAAGCTCAGCAAGAGAGTCCAATCAAGTCTCCTCCAGCACGTTTATCAGATTCTACAACTCCTTGTTCTGGGTACTTTTTTTGCATTATCTATTAAACCAATTGTAAAAAATATGGAATAATTAGAACTAGAAATTGTTTTTTTTTCTTGAAGCTTTTATATTATTCCACATATTGCATGATAGTGTGGTACATTATTTAATTGAGCATGCTTTGGAATGGCATAGAATAAAATCAGTTAACATTTAATATGTCATTACTCCAGGGGAGAAGTAAGGGAAGGAAGAAGGGAAAGGAGAGGAGGAAGGAAGGAAGTAGAGAAGGAAGGGAGGGAGAAAAGAAAGAGAATATAAGGTGGTGTCATAGCAGGTGTGAAGGATGGTAAACAAAGCATTCCAAATTATACCTTATAACCTTTTAAATGGAATAATAATTATATAAGAATGGCAAAGAAAAAGAATAACTATGTGAATGTATACCTATAACTGTACAATATGGGTAAATAATACTTGATCATAAGTAGCTAAGTATAAATATATAGAGAAATGCATATAAAAATGGATAACGAATAACGAGATTATGAATGCAAAATAGAAATGTATAGAAGGGAAAACACTAACTGCAAAGAAACTGATTCGGAACTGCTGTATGATATACGATGGAACTTATTGTTGCTATGTTGTTTTTAAGTTATGTGTTTGTTTCTGTTAATGTGTTTATGTGTTTAAAATAAAAATTAATATATATAAAATAATAAATAAATAAATAAATAAATAAGTCATTACTCCATTAATGTCCAAGAGGAGAAAATGACAACTTAAAATAATTCATAAAGAGTTTGATATCCACAACTTTAAACATCTAATAATAGCTGTATTCATTTATAAAGTAATGCTGGCAGATATAGATTTAGAAGTAGAATGAACTAAAAATAAGATATTCCATCATAGTTACAATGTAGAATAGAACCATATTGTTCTCTTAACTCAGAAGTCTGCCATTCACATGCTAGAATAAGACCCTGTGTTATGCCAGTCATTTTAAACAAATGCTAATTTTAAACAGAAATAATAACATAATCTTGAGACTTGACTGAGATGTAACAGAAGAATATGTAGGCCAGTGTTGGTGAACCTTTTTAGCATCATCATGAAACCGGAAGAGCAGCTCTCTGGTGCGCACACACTAGAAACCGGAAGAGCACTTCCCTGGTGCGCATGCACGCACCAAGAAGCTGAGCTTTCAGTTTCCAGCATGCACATGTGCGCTTGTCTTCTGGTTTCTGGTGCACATGCGTGTGTGAAGACCAGCCGGAACCCGGAAGAATGACGGCTGGCATGCCTGGAGAGATGGCTCTGTGTGCCACTTCCAGCACACGTGCCATAGGTTTTGCATCTCATGTAGGAAGTTTGGCAATCAGTTGTGACCCGACAAATGCACGCATGACAAAACCGCGCCGACAAAACCGCCATGAAAAAAACGCGCCGACAAAACCGTGCCCACAAAAGTGCGATTTAAGTTAAGGTAAGGGTTAGGTTTAGGTTCAGGGTTAGGTTTAGAGTTAGGGTTAGGGTTAGGGTTATTAGGTTGTTATTAGTTGTTTGTTGAAGGCGCACTTTTGTCGGCGGGCTGTTGTCAGCGCGCTTCTGCGCGCATTCGTCGGAGCAATTTTGACCTCACGGTTTTCTCGCTGCGGTTTTCTCGCTGCGGTTTCATCGGCGCGCTTTTGTCGGGCGCGCATTTGTCGGTGAACCGCAATCAGTGAATGTATTCTGTTAACCAGTTCAGAAACATACTATCGTCTTTCCCTTAGGTCAAGTCTGGAAGAAACAGAAAGCCAGCTTTCTTGTAGTATAAAACTACAGCACCCAGCTTCACGATCCCTGGTAGCTAACCAGGAATCATCAGTACAGTCAACTGATAAAACAAAAGAACTGGAATCTGTGTCCATAGGAAGTGCTTCAGACAACATAGTAAGTTATCAAGGGTTTGGAACATGTCTTCATTGTGCATCTAGCTTGACTGTAAATCAAGCTTACTATAGATCATCAGTCTGAAACTGTTTGACCTAATTACCCCTTTTCCCAATTTTCAATAATGCCATTCCACCCTTCCCCAGCCCCCCAGATTCTGTTGTTCTACACAAACATCTTAGCAGTCCCAAACTGGATCTTCAACATATAAATTAGCAATTAGAAATTGTTGTTTTACTCTCTTATTTATGACATGCTTCTCTGCTCTAGATTATTATTTCCCCAAGAGTGGAGAAATGGCACAGGGCCATTTCTTGAAAAATATGTAAAATTATTCTCCCTGCTCTGATAGACTTGTGCAAGTCCCATCTCTTTTTTTCTGCATGTCTACAACAAACAAACAAATAAATAATACAACACTAGTTGCCCCAAAAGTTTCCTAGCTATAGTTTGGGAAACTCTGCTATGGGTTGACTTCTCCAAATCTAGTTGAGATTTGTGGTTCTTACACATCTAGTGTTATCAGTCTGCCAAAAGTTCTTTGGAAATGGAATTGTTTCACTAGTAAAAAAAAAAGTATGTAACAGAAAATAATTGTCTTAAATCTTTTTTTTAAAGAAAATCTACAGTATATGTGAACTATTCCATGGTATTCAATTTCTTTTTTTTTCCTCACGTTTTTATGGTCCAATTGAAAAAATATATATTTTACTTCAGATTTGGTTGGCATTTGCCATATATTTACTGGAGATTATGAGTAGTTTTAATCATGAATATGCGTCTCATTTTCTTTATCTTTCTTGCTCTTCAGATCAGTCCTGAAGATCCCTATGTTTCCGCTGATGCTCTTCTTAGTAGGATATCTCATCCGCCTGCAGTATGCGATCAGCTTCAGTATCTGGAGCCCGACTTAGCGGAAAAGAATCCTCCAGTATTTGCTCAGAAACTTCAGGTTTGTAATACATATTTATTTGTACTCCTTTATGAATCTGGTGTAATGAGGGCAGATTTCTAAAGTGTAGCAAAACTGCCATAAAAAATCCCCTAAAATTATTTGTTCTCGTTCTCTCTCGTTCTCTCTCTCTATCTCCCTCCCACCCTCCCTCTCTCTCTATCTATCTCTCACACAACACACACACACACACACACACACACACCAGTGGTGGGTTTCAAAATTTGTTCGAACCTACTCTGTGGGTGTGGCCTCCTTTGTGGGAGTGACTTGCCGTCCATGTGACCGGATGGGAGTGGCTTGCCGCCCATGTGACCGTATATGAAGGTGCCGACGACACTTGTCAGAACCACCTTAAATTCCTTCACACACAGCACTGGCATGCATAAGAATATGATGTAAACTTGTTTTTTAAAAGGCATCTTTGGTTTGCGTTAAAACAACTTCAACACACGCAATGTTCCGATTGCACCACAAACGCAGTAGTCATCCTTACCTTTCACAGAGGCCCTGAGTTTTATAAATATGAGCATGATAGTGTAGAATAATCATATCCAAGGACCAGTGGTGGGTTTCAAAAAATGTTTGGAACCTCTTCTGTAGGTGTGGCCTGCTTTCTGGGTCCACTGGTGGAACCTCTTCTAACCGGTTCGGTAGATTTGACGAACCGGTTCTACCGAATAGGTGCGAACTGGTAGGAACCCACCTCTCTCTCACACACACACACACACACACACTGAATTAGTTTATTTACAAAGAAAAAGGATGTATAATATATTGATTTTAAATAGTTTCACATATTTACACCTTCCTTTCCAATAATTCAGTATGTGAATGGTTGGTCTACATCTTTACATTATATTCATTTCATCTATCCAGCTCTGTGATTATGCCAGATGAACGCAGTCGCGATGCTGCATCTGTCATCTTGCAGATTTTGACATTCTCCCCCTCCCCTTGTCAGCTATAACTAAACAGTGTTTAGCTCTGCTTAACTATAAACACCCTTTCTAAAAATGGTTTTGGTAACGTTTCACTGAAAGTAAACATTCAATATGTAGTTTATAGCTAGAGCTCAGGTATGTGTGATGAGCTCCCTGGGGAATAAATGCACATCAGAAACAGTTTTATGATTAATTTAATGAAAAAAATTAAGAGAGGTCGTTTCAGGTTGCATGTTAAACATTTCATGTCATTTCTCCTTAAATCTTGCATCAAATTGACCTATAATGTAACTCTCTCGGCTTAGCATCTCGTGTTGGTGGATCAGCCATTGTGGTTTCTTCAGTCGTAGGTAGTTAAAACCCATCATGGCCTAGTAGAGTAGGTGGACGTCAGCGAATATGTATGCAATATCGTAAAACAATGGTACTAATGTATTCTGTAACTCTTTGCATCATGCTTAATGGATTTTCCCTGCACATTGTCACAATCATCTCACTGGCAGGAGGAATTAGAATTTGCTGCAATGAGGATAGAAGCCCTGAAGCTAGCCAGACAAATTACCTTGTCTTCTTTCAACTCCTTAGATACTGAGGTATCTCCTCTGCCTGCGGTTTGTGCGCTTAAAAAAAACGTGTTGCTGCTTTCACTTTAACAACAAGTTTTTCTGAGTGGTGATGCTGGATGATTTTGATCCATTGCTATGTAGAAAGATAGGAAAGAGCATGTGGGAGTTTCTTTCCTCTAATCTCAGATGTGGTCACATTCCACTTTGCAGATATGTTTCAAAAATGACTTTATCACATGATGTGGTGGCGCAATGATTAGAATGCAGTATTGCGGGCTAATTCTGCTGACTGCCGGCATTTTGGGAGTTCGATTTTGACTGGTTGAAGGTTGACTCAGCCTTCCATCTTTCTGAGGTCGGTAAAATGAGCAGCCAGATTGTTGGGGGCAATATGCTGACTGTAAACCGCTTAGAGAGGGCTGTAAAAGCACTGTGAAGCGGTATATAAGTCTTAAGCGCTATTGCTATTGATCACAGGAATACATTTGGCCACCATTTTCTTATACAGACCTGTGATTTTCAGAGTTTAACTTTTTGATACATACTGGAAATGTAAATGAGTTTGGTGATTTCTTTAGAAGAGCATGAAAAAGTCACTATGTGTGTTACGGAGAATACTCAGAGTTTGGAGAGTGGCAGACACAGATGCAATCTTAGGAGGATTGGGTGAATATATGAGAAATGTATATCACTGTATATCCAAAAGTTCAGTATGGCAAGAATTCAGAAAACTGTTCTGTGGGGTGTTATTTTTTAATGCTTTTGTAAATGCAATAATTCACCAAATTGGGGACACTCGCTGTAGCATGTTATTGCTTGAAAACCGGCTTTATCTGCAGGCCGGGATCAATATCTTGAGAAGTGAAAACTGGAAATGGATGGGTATGGATCCAGGATTTTCTTCCCACAGTTTCTTCCCAACTTTTCCCATCTGTAGAATATTTCTGATCTAGAAAGCTCTTCATTCCTTCTGTAACCCCCCAGGTCCTTTCAAAATATTTCCTATATGGTTGTTGGCCACATAAAACTCAGTGACAGATACTGTAATATTGCAAAAGAATGGGAGATTAAGCAAGCTGCATCTATCTATCTAAGAGCCGAGGTGGCGCAGTGGATAGGGTGCAGTACTGCAGGCCACTTCAGCTGACTGTTATCAGCAGTTTAGCGGTTCAAATCTCACCGGCTCAAGGTTGACTCAGCCTTCCATCCTTCCGAGGTGGGTGAAATGAGGACCCAGACTATGGGGGCGATATGCTGACTCTGTAAACCGCTTAGAGAGGGCTGAAAGCCCTATGAAGCGGTATATAAGTCTAACTGCTATTGCTATTGCTATCTCTTCCCATTGGCTGGTACAAACGAAACTGCATCTAGAATTGTTGCCATGGGAGATGGGATGGACTTTAAACATTGTCTAAATTGTCCAAAACTGCAAGAGTTTTAATCATAATCAAGAAAGGAAATGGTGTCTATATAGTCAAACAGAAACAGAACAAACTCAGGTATCCCTTTGTTGATTTAGATAATTTTGATAATCTCTGTGAGGTCAAAAATGCACATTGCATACAAGAAACTGTGAATGCCAGGATTCCTATCCGTGTGTGTGTGTGTGTATGTGTGTGATAGGATTTGTCTGTAGATGATGGTTTTTCTTTTTAAGCAACAATCCACATCTCAATTGTCTAAGAAGTGGTAACGCACTGTAACAGGCTCTACACGGGGCTGCCCCTGAAAAGTGTTCGGAGACTACAATTGGTCCAGAATGCAGCCGCGCGAGCGATACTGAGTGTACCGAGGTACACCCATGTGACACCTATCCTCCGCGAGCTGCACTGGCTCCCTATTGGTCTCCGAACACGCTTCAAGGTGCTTATCACCTTTAAAGCCCTACATGGCCTAGGACCTGGATATCTCCGTGACCGCCTCCTGCCACATACCTCCCAGCGTCCGATAAGATCTCACAGGATTGGCCTTTTCCGGGTGCCGTTGACTACACAATGTCGACTGGCGGCTCCTCGGGGGAGAGCCTTCTCTGTAGCTGCCCCGGCCCTATGGAACGATCTACCCCCTGAGATCCGGACCTTCCCCACTCCCCACTCTCTCGGCCTTCCGAAACTCTACTAAGACCTGGCTGTTCCGGCAGGCCTGGGGCTGCTGATCCTTGATTGAGTTCCGGCCCCACTAAGAATTGAGTGCATGTTGTGTTCTTTTAACTTGTTTGTTTGTTTGTTTGTTTGTTTGTTTGTTTGTCTTGTATGCCGTCCACTCCCGGAGGACTCCAGGCGGCTCACAAAAGACAAGGGAAAGGGGGGGACGAGACAAAGACAACATATTAAAAACAAAACCAACATTCACAATTTCTGTGGAGGTAGATGCTTGCTTTGTCTTTGTCTTTTTAAATTTTTTAATATTTTTAAATTGTTTTTTATGTAAGCTGCCCAGAGTCCTTCGGGATTGGGCGGCATTCAAATTCATTAAATCTTAAATCTTAAATCTTAAAATAATGGGAGGAAACAGATTCTAAGAGGAGGAAGAGGCCTCATCTCTTCTTTATTCATTAAGATCAAAAATGTTTTGTTTCTTTTTCTTTTTGTCCCTGCTATGCCCACAGCATGCTGGCTGTTGACATATTGGAGTGACGTTGAGCCTGTGGTGCATGCAGCTTAAGCTAGAGTGAAATGTTGGTTTTTAAATCATGCATTTGATCTGTGCAGCTCCCCGGGAAGACTCCTTATGGTGATATCAATAGAAAGGAGCCCATGGGGTTTCCCTTATTGGAAGTTGTGTGTGCTTTGTATTTCTTGATTTTTCTTTTAATATTGATGCCACCCAACCGGTGCTGAACCACAGACCGAAAACATTCATTTCAAAACAGGGAGGTATGAGTATTGCAATTAATTTATTAGTTGTAGTCTATACCAGTGTTTCTCAACCTTGGCGACTTTAAGTCCTATGGACTTCAACTCCCAGAATTCCCCAGCCAGCTATGCTGGCTGGGGGATTCTGGGAGTTGAAGTCCATAGGACTTAAAGTCACCAAGGTTGAGAAACACTGGTCTATACGACAGTCTGCCAAGCTGTACATTTTAACATTATTGTATTTTGCATTACTGTGACCAAGGTGGATCAGGAGAACAGTCTCCCTGTTTTCCCTCTCTATGATTATTCAGTCAAATTGTGTAGCCTGAAAAATCGGACAGTATTTCATTTGAATCAGTACAAATGCTGATTTAAGCACCCTAGCATTCTTATATATTTAATTTTTTCATACTTCAGATTTTTTTTTATTCTGTGTTTCCAGTGTTGAGCAATATAACTAATATATCCCCACCCACCCCCTCTCTTTCTCACACACACAGAAATAAATTTTGATCGTTTTTAAGTCAGAGTTTTGGCTCCCTGGTTTGATTTAATGGAGATAATGCTAAGAGTTATTTTCTTCTACTAGTTAAAGCCTGCAACTCCAGGTAGTCCTCTACTTACAACCATCATTATCCAGCCCAAAATTTCTGTTCCTTAGAGCCGAGGTGGCGCAGTGGTTAAATGCAGCACTGCAGGCCACTTCAGCTGACTGCAGTTCTGCAGTTCGGCTGTTCAAATCTCACCGGCTCAGGGTTGACTCAGCCTTCCATCCTTCTGAGGTGGGTAAAATGAGGACCTGGATTGTTGTTGGGGGCAATATGCTGACTCTGTAAACCGCTTAGAGAGGGCTGAAAGCCCTATGAAGCGGTATATAAGTCTAACTGCTATTGCTATAGTGAGGAAGAACTTGTTAAGTGAGTTCTATGACCTTTCTTGCCACAGTGGTTAAGTGAATCACTTTTTTTAAAAAAAATATATTTTAATGACCCTGTATCCCTTGCATTGGGGTGGAGTTGGGGCAACTTAATGGAGCTGTGTGTTTACTGGCCGGATGCCCTTCCTGTCTCCAATGCAGAGTTCGCAGCTGATATTTACTCATTATGCCAGAGAGAGAAATATCTGCCGCTACCTAGGATCAAACTCATGGCCTCCTGAGGGGAGAGTTCCACCTCTAGGCCACTGCACCACTCAGTTAAGTGAATCACTGCCATTGTTAAATTAGTCACGTGGTTGTTAAGTGAATCTGGCTTCCCCATTGACTTTGCTAGTCAGAAGATCACCAAGGTGGCTCTCCTGACCCTGGAACATTGTAACCATCATAAGTACATGCCAGTTGCCAAGTGTCCAAATTTTGATCACATGACCACTGGGATGCTACAGTGTGAAAAACTCTCATAAATCACTTTTTTCAGTGCCGGTGTAACTTCAAACAGTCACTAAACAAACTGTTTTAAGTTGAAGACTACCAGTACAGTGCCTGCCTAGTTGTTTTGTTTTGCTGTTTATAAAACAAATTTGTCCACTTTTCCATGCCAAGAAACACACCCCAAGGATTCCAGGAAAGGTACTTTAATGTTATAAAATGCATTAATAGCTCTGCTGCCTTCCAGTCCTGGAGTCTACAGCGGGAATGTCAAACCCACGGCCCATGGGCCGGATGCACCGTGCGCTGGCCACGCCAACCCCGGTTTAGTGAAGCGGAAAGTTGCAACACGTCACATGACGACAATGTGACGATGCGAGTTTGACACCCCTGGTCTAAGTTCTTGTTCTAAGTCTCCTTCTCATACTTCTAGTTTTATTGAATTGAATTGAATTGAATTTATTATATTTCTATGCCGCCCTTTTCCCCGAAGGGGACTCAGGGCGGCTCACAACCCAAGTCAAGAGAGGGGGGGTACAAATAAGGGGAAAAAAGAACACTAACAAAAACAATACCACAATTTAAAACACACAACAACCATATCATTCGAGGGGGGACAAAAGCTCATTAGCCCCAGGCCTGTCGGAACAGCCAGGTTTTAAGGGCTTTGTGGAAGTCCTGGAGGGTGGTGAGGGTTCGAATCTCCATGGGGAGTTCGTTCCAAAGAGCCGGGGCAGCCACAGAGAAGGCTCTCCTCCGGGTGGTCGCCAGTCGGCATTGGCCAGTGGATGGAATTCGGAGGAGGCCTAATCTGTGGGATCTAATCGGTCTATTGGAGGTAATTGGCAGCAGGCGGTCTCTCAAGTGGGAGAGCAACTGTTTACCTCACACATCTCCTTCTCAAAGCCAGAGTTAATTCCTCTTAGAAATTGTAAGCCACCTCTAGGATTGATACACATTTTCTGCTGAGCTGGGACTGCCATGGTGACTGGGAAAATATCACAAGAAGCAGATTATATAGCTGCTTCTTGCATACTCCCAGCCTAATGCTTATTGTGTTCTTTTCTAGGCTTGTTGAATTTTCAGTGTCAAAGGTACTAAATGACTTAATATCATTTGGAAGCCATGAAGTATCGCAAAACTACTGGGCATTTTCCCAGAATGAATCAACAGGATGTGATATAATTATATGAGTAGCTTGTTAAGTAATTTTATCTTAATTAAATTTTTCAAGAGATTGTTGTGACAAATTTGAAAAACAAGCTTTTGGGCAAGTTGCCCTGATTACATTAAACATCATCTTCCCCCTGTAACGTGTTCAATTGGGAAGTACAATTTGATTTATTTCTTTAAGCAATCATTATTATAGTCAACATGTTAGATCAGTGATGAGTTGATCACTGATTTACAATAGACAAGAAATAGAAGCCAAGGTGGCGCAGTGGTTAGAGTGCAGTACTGCAGGCCACTTCAGCTGACTGCTATCTGCAGTTCAGCAGTTCAAATCTCACCAGCTCAAGGTTGACTCAGCCTTCCATCCTTCCGAGGTGGGTGAAATGAGGACCCAGACTGTGGGGGCGATATGCTGACTCTGTAAACCACTTAGAGAGGGATGAAAGCCCTATGAAGCGGTATATAAGTCTAACTGCTATTGCTATTGCTATTGCTATACGTTGAAATTGTATATAGAATTTTCTGAAAATATTGAATTTCTTTTGAAAATCTTGTTGCTATATTGCTTCATTTAAAGGATCAATATTTCTGATTCATACTACTACTAAATTGCAATTTTTCGCCAGAATATTTCTATTTTTTATTTTTATCTGTATAATTATTTTTGTGCTATGGTAAAGTGCTTTGCATTCTATGCAAATGAGAGCTCAATTCAAATTACTTGAATGCATAATAAAAATTTCCAATAGTGAACCTACTAATCTTCACGAGAATCTTGATACCAGCTACAAAATCAGTATATTTGCTCTCATAATAATGTTTATATGTGAATAATATTGAATTAATTTTCCATGTGTTTCAGAGGATACATTTGACTTCTCATTTATAGAATAGAAAGTAGTCCAAACTGCATGTTAGGATAGATAAATTAGTTTTAGTTAGGGGCCATTTCAGTTACATATATGAATTATAGCAATAGCAATAGCAGTTAGACTTATATACCACTTCATAGGGCTTTCAGCCCTCTCTAAGCAGTTAACAGAGTCAGCATATCTCCCCCACAGTCTGGGTCCTCATTTCACCCACCTCGGAAGGATGGAAGGCTGAGTCAACCTTGAGCCGGTGAGATTAGAACCACTGAACTGCAGATAGCAGTCAGCTGAAGTGGCCTGCAGTACTGCACCCTAACCACTGTGCCATCTCGGCTCTTATAATTGCATTGGTGGTTTTATTATTATTTGTAGAGAAAGAAAGTGTCTGTGTGTCTATATAAATATTTCAAAGTAGACATTTTTGTACATATCATTTTTTAAACCAAGAAGTATCTCAATATTTAGAAAAGTAAAAACTTGCAAGCAATCCAAAAATCCATTCCTTCACATGATTCTCTAGAATAATATGAATCAAATCACTTCTCTTCTAAAGGTAAAACAAAGGAAATCTTCAATCCATTCTTGAATTTTATATAGATAGATGATAGATAGATAGATAGATAGATAGATAGATAGATAGATAGATGATAGATAGATAGATGATAGATAGATAGATGATAGATAGATAGATAGATAGATAGATAGATAGATAGATAGATAGATAGATAGATAGATAGATAGATAGATAACATATAGTGTATATAATAGATAATCTAATTATTTAACTTTAATATTATCATTAAAATTATGGAATTAATATGCCTGGCTATAGCTAGTGTTACTGAATAACTCTTAAAACAGTTTGCTCAATCTCTTATGTATCTTTACTAATCTCTTATAATGAAGAATTTATAAGAAATCTTCACTGATTTGTTTTATACTTCTTTAATAAATTGTGAAATTCTGAATATAACATAAAACAGGAAGTTTTACGTCTTTTATCAGTTGTGGCAGCTCTCAAAATTACTCTTAACAATACTCTTAACAAAAATATATAAAATATTTACCCAGTACATTACTGATTATTCACTGCTTTGTATAAACAGGCAAACCGATTAGAATTCCTGTTGTCAGATTATACTTTCCCGATTATTTAGTCCAAGTATCTAAAGTGGATCTGTTCATATATAATATAAGAAAAGTAGTTAGTGGCAAATAGTTTTGTTTCTTCCTAAAAATCAAAAGCAAGAATCTGAACTGCATTAGTTCTGCGTAAAGAAAATAGCAGAAGCAATCTCTAACATTTTCTTAGCTTTCTTTTATATATTGCAGTTGAAAGAATTTGTAATTTATAGTTTCTTGCCTTAATTAACTTTAGATGTATTTAGTCACTGATTAGGTTCTTGAATCAAATATTGATTGTTATGAATTACTCTAATATAATTGCATTTTAATTAAAAATATTCAGTAAGATCTGTCAATAACTTGAATATTGAGTAAATACATTGTTAATATTGTGATCACATTCTTACAAAAAAATAAATCCACATCAACAATTTCATATTTTATCCTAAATTATTCTACCATCTGCAGAACTACATTTAGGTAACTGCTGTGTAGTGCTTTTAGAAATAAGGTTAATATCAAATTAAAAGTGAAAAAGTATAAGCAAAAGCTATAACCATGTTATACACATTTTAGATACAGTGGCTGAAAGTTTTGAGATATTTATTGGAACATACTTTGTTCCAACAAAACTTTATTCTTTTCTTTTGCTATTGACTTTCAAATAAAATTCATTTTGCTTTTGCTGATCGTTGTGTCTGTTGTTGCATGGTGAGTAATACACAGTTCAGTAGATGTCAGGCTGCATCCTGTACAAAGTTGTCCAAATGTATTCTGCTTACTGAGAATTTGATATTTCATTTCAGCAAAAAAAAAAAAAAGTTTTTAGTGAAGAATTGAAATAGCAGCAAAAGAGCGTTCAAGCACTAGAATGGAATGGAATAGAATAGACCTTGGAGATCTTCTAGTCCAGCCCCCGGCTCAAGCAGGAGAACCTATATCATCAGACAAGCGACTGTCCAGTCTCTTCTTAAAAGCCTCCAGTGATAGATGACCCATGATGGTTTATAGCAGTGGTAGTCAACCTGGTCCCTACCACCCACTAGTGGGTGTTCCAGCTTTCATGGTGGGCGGTAGGAGTTTGCTGTAGCTCTGCTTTATAAATTTTATAAAGTAAAGTTATTTCCCTACTTTATAAACCACCATTACTGTGGAACCAGTGGGCGGTTAGAAACTTTTACTACTAACAGAGATACAAAAGTGGGCGGTAGGTATAAAAAGGTTGACTACTCCTGGCTTATAGAGAACCTGCCTACTCGAGTAGGCAGGTTCTCTATAAACCAAACTTTTCCATCCTGAGCTCATTCAGGCATCTTAAAAATTCAAACGTTCATAATTTTCATGTTGACTCGGAATCCTGAAAGATACAGTCCAATATATTGGGAAGTCATCAGATTGGGAGGCTGACAAAAGCATACTCTCTTCCCAAACTAACTTTAATGATCACTTTTGGTTCTGAAGCTCAGTGAAATGGTCCTTTGCAAGAAAGATTGGCATTTCCAATATTCTGTGTATCGCTAACGTGTAACGGGAACTCTTGTGAAATAGCTTAAGGATAAACCAAGATTAGTATTTTAATTAATTAATTCCATCTTTTTTCACATTGCATTCTTTTCTCACTTCCTTTGAAATAGTTCATGACTGGAACATATTACTAACTATTTGTCCTTATTTCAAATGAACAGAGAGACACCGCAGTTGACGCTTCCATCTCTAAAAATGCATTGTACTCCCGGATAAGCAGCTCAGAGGGGGAAAATGCCTCCACTTTGCTTTATAAGCAGCAAGACCTGGATACCGCCTTAAGAATTAACAGGGAAGAGGTAATGGCAATTTTAATCAAGGAAACCTGCCTGTTTATTGGTAGGCATTTTACTGATGCAGCCACTTTTTGAAGTTTGTTCTTCTATGTAATAAATTTAAATGAATGAATGATTTTCCAGTTATTCCAACATTGTGGTATTCTTTTTAAAGAATAAGTTGTCCTTATCTATTAAACATAATTCAGTGAATGTGTTCTAGCTATCTTCTTTAGATTGCTGGTTCGTCATCCAATAAGAAAGTTTATATTATATTATATTAATTATATTATATTATATTAATTATATTATATTAATTATATTATATTATATTAATTATATTAATTATATTATATTATATTATATTATATTATATTATATTATATTATATTATATTATATTATATTATATTATATTATATTATATTATATTATATTATATTATATTATATTATATTATATTATATTATATTATTATTATATTATATTATATTATATTATATTATATTATATTATATTATATTATATTATATTATTATATAGGGACATAGTAATATATATTAATAATAGTTAACAGAAAGCAAGAATTCATTACAGAAAAGTTGATTGGGCAAATTTGGTGCATCTCCCATCTATTTTTGATCATAATTATCTATTGAGAAAATCTATGTATGGTTGATATATTTATTATAATTGTCTGTTAGGATTTCTTTGTTTACCAAACAGAAGACTACATAAGAGCACTTTTTTGGGGGGGTTGGTAAAGAGTTTGGTAAATATTTGGCAAGGCCTAGGTTAATTTTTTTCCTAGAACTAATATAGTAAACAAATCAGACCTTTTTATATAGTCTAGGTCAGGGATGTCAAACACGCAACAACATGTTGTCATGTGACGTATCGCAACTTTCCCCCCTTTTGCTAAAATAGCGGTGGGCGTGGCTAGCATGTGACATATCCAGTCCCTGGGCGTCAAGTTGACACCCCTGGTCTAGGTACAGTTTTGTATATTTGGGAATATAGATATTTAGGTGGTTCTTTAGGTATGTACAGTAGAATTCACATAAAGGTGTGAATAGAGTTCACAGGATTTCTTACCTTGCAAATTTTAAGACACATGGATTTCAACTTTCAGGATTCCTAGGCTGGCTAGGGATTCTGAGAATTGAAGTTTATATGACTTAAACAAGCTAAACTTGACATACAAAACCCTGATCTATTTTTTGAGCTTCTTGTGGATTCCAAAGATATCCAATCTCTGCAATAAACTATGATTTTTGAAGAAGTATAATTTGCTTGTATTTGTGCTCTTAGCTTAGCAGGAGGGAGAAGTGCCAACACATTTTGATTTTATAAAAGTGGCATCTGCAGCAAAAAGTGATGACATAGAAAAGACATGCAGATGGTGACATCGCATGTGCCACAATCATGTACTTGCATCCTGATATCTGATGCAAATATGTGTGTCACCATAGCATTTGTGTGATAACACCATTGTGTGAGTTTCATCAGTTGCTCTCCTTACCTCCCCCGTGATGCCTTAATTATAATCTTGCTATATTTTTCTATCAATTTTTAGGATGTTATGTGGCAAAGTATTTTACAACTTTATTTCTTCTCTTTTTTTAAAAAAGATAATTGCAAAGGAAAGGATGATTTCAGAATGGAAAGAGAAATATGAAGAAAGTAGGAGGGAAGTTATGGAAATGAGGTTTGTTTAATTTTCTATGAATCAATACTTTCAAAGTTTATGAAACAGTTAAAAAATCTTATTTTTTAATCATCCTGCTGATGTCAGACTGTTCAGCTTACCAAAATAGATCTGTTGAAAGAAATGCCTGTGTGTGTGTGTGTGTGTGTGTGTGTGTGTGTGTGTGTGTGTGTGTGTGTGTGTGTATTTTGCTCTTAAGACATAATCTTCCATAAATATGGAAATAGTTTTCCTTTACTTATGTGTATAAATTCAACATAGGAATATGATACAGCAGGAAACTCTAATATTCAAGAACTACCTTGACAGGACTTACTGAATAGAAAAACAGGTTATAAATCAACTAACTAAATAAATAAAATAGAATAAATACATATTCTACTGCTTTCTGTTTGAAAAAATCCCACAAATAATGTCAAGGTATCTATCAATGGCTTATAGAATTCAGATAAATAGTTCAGTTGTTTACGTAAGATTTAATCAGCTAACTTTTTTGGGAGAACAAATTCAAAATAGGGTATCATTTTAAAGTTTAAGGCAACCTTTTTGAATTGTTTTTAGTATCATGTTTATGGCTATTTCATAGAATTGGGACATTGCAATGGGTTTTTTCCCTCCATTTCTGCAATTCAGAATGTAACTGCTAGTTAAATTAACATAGGTCTGTGGAAACTATCCATCTTTCCCCTCTGCTACCATTTTCTGGCAAAATCAGTTTAAAATTTGATCAGTAAGAACCTTCTACCTACAAGTTAATACATAGAATGGCAGATCTACCTTTGTACTGAACAAACTGAGAAACTCAATATGGAGATCACAGTCTATGCATAATAGATCACCTATTTTATAGCATAAATATGGATTTATCCGCATCCTAGCTGTCTATGAATTAATCTTTTGATTAAAGAAATGCCACACTGTAACAACTGTATTCTGTCATACGTTTTGGAGCCAATTTGTAAGATTTTAATAGAGATGGCATTAGAAAAATCAATTTCTGTGGATACATGTTCATTTTCATATCTTTTTGTCTTTTAACAGGAAAATTGTTTCAGAGTATGAGAAGACAATTGCTCAAATGATAGGTAGGTGTTGACTTTCATGAAAAGAAAATATTCTTTTCTTATTCTGTTACAGGGAATATACAATAATAGAAAATTAGTCCTGCAATGATCAAAGATTATTTAAGGAACAGGTTTGAGAATCACAACACATCTGTTGCCTGGAAGTCTCCTTGGAAATTACTGTTATTTACTTGTTTACTTAAGCCTGTTCCATTGCTTAACAATATTTCTTTTGGAGAAAACATGCTCTAATTCCTAGCTGTGTCTCATGTTACATGCATGCATTAATTCAATATAGAATTTCATCTCATCATACGTATTGTAACACTGTTCATATAAAAAAGTAAAGACAAGTAAATGCCAGGAAAAACATATTTATTTGAAATCAGCCAATTACGAAACAAACTTAAATATATTATAGTCACTGCTTTGATGGTAGATACCTACCAAAACATTAAACAAATACTGTTATATAATATTTAGGCCTAGGAAATTGCAGAATTCTGGATAACATTGGCCTCTCAGAACAAATCACATTATTATGCCAAATGTCACTGTATTTTAGTTTAATTAAGTTATTAATTTAATTCAATTAATTAAATTATTAGTACTTGTTGCAAGAAGATATCAAAATATGACTATCAATACAATCATAATCAGTGTAAAGTATTAAGCTTCATAAAAGCTTTTCACGTCAAAATATAATGTAGAAATACTTCAATTACTTGGACTGCTGTTTTTTAGAATTACTATTTTAAAGTTATTCTGTCGTATTACGTATTGTTGAGAATTTTGTTTGGTAGATTTCCCTGGAAGAATGTGATTTGGAAGAGTGGCATAAATATTTTAAACTTAAATAAAATCTTTAAATAGTTTATAATATGGTTTGAGTCGAAGGCAAATCAGAATCATGCAAAGTTAGGGACAACATAATTTTGTCCTATTATCTGTGTCAGTCTAGCTTTATATTTACATGACCCTTTCATTTAAAATAAGTATTTATTTTTATTCTGTAATTCCATATCTTTAGATTATGTTCTGGTGAACAGTTTCCAATGTATAATGTAGGTGATTTTTGTGAAAGAAATGCTGAATATGAGATACAAATTTTGCTCATCTTTTGCATTTCAATTCTGTGTATTGGTTTTCCCCTAGTTGAGGAAACTTTGATTTTTTTAATTAAAAAAAATTAACATCTGAGGTCATTTTAATTGTGCAGATGGTAAATATGTCTTTTACAATTAATTTTTTGGAGAAACTACACTAATTCTCCATCAGAGCAGCTATGTTAAATTGAGCCATATATACTTTTTCCAAAAAAAAAATCAATTTAAATTAATCACACTGCAGTGAAAGACTGAATTTATACTGAAACTTTGTGTGTTACCTAGACATACCAGTAATCCCTCTTGTGCAGACTAGGATATATTTCCAGTACAAGTATTTCAGTGCGCTAATAGAGATTTATATGGTTTGTAAAAGATGCAAACAAAGATTAAACCTTTATAAAGTTCACCTAGTGAAAATTGAGCAGTCCTTTCGAACAACAGTCCTTGCGCTCTACATGGGGCAGCCCTTGAAGAGCATTCAGAGACTTCAGCTCATCCAGAATACAGCCGCGTGAGCGATCGTGGGTGCACCTCGGTACATCCACATTACACCTATCCTCCGCGAGCTGCACTGGTTACCGATTGGTCTCCGGATTCGCTTCAAGGTGCTAGTCGTCACTTATAAAGCCCTTCATGATATTGGACCTGGGTACTTGAGAGACTGCCTGCTGCCAATTACCTCCCAAAGACCCATTAGATCACACAGGGCTGGCCTCCTCCGGGTTCCGTCTACTAGCCAATGTCATCTGGCTACTACCCGGGGGAGGGCCTTCTCTGTGGCAGCTCCGGCCCTTTGGAATGAACTCCCCGCAGAGATTCGGACCCTCACCTCTCTCCAGGCCTTCCGAAAAGCCGTTAAAACCTGGCTGTGTCGGCAGGCTTGGGGTTGATGAGTTCCCTTCCCCTCTCGATCTGTGTGGCTGTTGGCTGTTTTTAAATGCCTGTATTTGTAGTTTTTGTGTTTCCCTTTCCCTCCTTGGGTTTGTGCGCCGCCCTGAGTCCCGCTGGGAATAGGGCGGCATATAAATAAAATGAAACCTAAACCTAAACATTCTTAGATGGTGATAAAAGTTCAGAAGCTTAACTGGCTGGCTGATCAACGCCCTCATGAAAGGTCTTCTTTAGATGTAACACGGACGAACTAAGCATGTGCAGACATTAAAACAATGGCTGATTGTTCTGTGATTTAATTTACTGGGGAGTTGTGAAGAGTCTGCAGATTTGTCTGCTTGTCCCAAAAGAATAGATAAAAGGGGGGGGGGGGCGAAGATGTTTATCATTGCTAATTGTATTTCAGTAAGTGATTATTTGCGTCACATCCTGGAGTCTGAGAGTAGAAATGGATAGCTCACAAGAGATTAAAGATGCCCTTAGATAAATGCATCCTTAGCAACATTGGCTAAAGGTGCCATCTCCCATTGATGTGAAGATTTGCCTTTTAGAAAGATTCAGAAGGAGGGTTTGTGCCCCCCCCCTTTCCAAGTTTGGATATCCTTGGCCAGTGCCTATTCAGCATCAGCCTAAAGCTAGCTGTGACCTAGATATAGATATTTGATTTTCCAGACAAGATTTGCGCAATTTGAGTGCTAAGAGCCGAGGTGGCGCAGTGGTTAGAGTGCGGCACTGCAGGCTACTTCAGCTGACTGCAGTTCTGCAGTTCGGCTGTTCAAATCTCACCGGCTCAAGGTTGACTCAGCCTTCCTTCCTTCCGAGGTGGGTAAAATGAGGACCCGGATTGTTGGGGGCAATATGCTGACTCTATAAACCGCTTAGAGAGGGCTGAAAGCCCTATGAAGCGGTATATAAGTCTAACTGCTATTGCTATTGCTATTGCTAATTCTATAGTGGCTTTAAGATCTAGCCAAACATTCAGAATTGGGCTAATCCCATCGTCTTCTAGAAGTTCAGTTTAAATGCTTTAAATATTGTTGTGCACAGGAATATTTTTATAAGCTAACAGAAAAGGAAAGGAAATGTTACTTAACGTGGTTATTTCTGACTAATCTTTATGCATGTGACTTTGTCCTAGTTAGAATCATAGCAGGAGCATCTGATATATGCAGAGAAAATGTACTAAAGTGTGTTCTGTGACAAGTATTGGTATCCTGCAAGGGAAATAATACGGGGGGGGGGACCTTAGATTTGTAGCTGGGGAGATCTTTCTGAACACTTTATAAAGCTGAACTAAACTAATACATTTTTAGGGAAAGCTGATTGGGGTCAGAGCGTTAAGAAAAAAAGGTTTAAAGAAGTGTCCTAATGTTTTGCAAAAATCAATTGTTCCAGTGTAGATTTAAAAAGGATTAGCTCCTAAAGATATAATTGGGAGGCAGACACTTGAGCAGGTAGGAGCCGAGGTGGTGCAGTGGATTAGGGTGCAGTACTGCAAGCCACTTCAGCTGACTGTTATCTGCAGTTCAGCGGTTCAAATCTCACCGGCTCAAGGTTGACTCAGCCTTCCATCCTTCCGAGGTGGGTGAAATGAGGACCCAGACTGTTGGGGGCGATAAGCTGACTCAATTTGCTAAAAATCTGTAAACCGCTTAGAGAGGGCTGAAAGCCCTATGAAGCGGTATATAAGTCAAATAAATAAATAAATAAATAAATAAATAAATAAATAAATAAATAAATAAATAAATAAATAAATAAATAAATAAATAATAAATAAATAATAAATAAATAATAAATAAATAAATAAATAAATAGATTTTGTAGAGCTCCTGGTAATTCCTTGGCATGTACTTTTCAGGTAGCATCTGCATTCATATAATTTCCTTTAAAATCCTCAGTCTTCATTTAGCTCATGCCTCTACTGCATGTTTGTCTCCTTAAAAAAAAAGTTTATTTATAAAGGGTTTCCCATTGCATTCAGTTTACAGATTATATGAGTGCTTTCTGAACCATTTCTGCTGCCTTTTGTCAAGGTGAATTTTCATATGCAGTATTTCCGTTTTCAGGGAATTCCGTTATCTACAGCTGCTGCCACCTTTTTTGAGTGATTCATTCATTCATTCATTCATTCATTCATTCATTCATTCATTCATTCATTCATGTACGTGCTTGTGTGAAATCTGAAAGCAAACTCATCCACTTAAAACTATTATGCTGCTTCCTTTTTCGTAACTGAACTAAAAGGAATATTGTGCTTTGTGCATTACAGATTGTTGCCTCCCGGTTTTTTCTGCTTTCTTAATAAATCCCTTGACTTTTTTTTTCCTGTTTTGCTTCCATTTTTGTTGCTTCTTGTTCTTTGCTTGCAAATCCAAAACAAAGGCAAGCCTGGTGAGTATTGCTTTTGCCAAATTTGGCACCTGCATATTGCATTTTTAAAAAAAATTATTTTATTTCATTTTGGCATTTATTTTTATGTATTTGCTCTGACTTCTGGTGAATGAACTCTACAGAAGCTCATTCTGCATATCTACAGAGAATGTAGATATAAATATTGTTATTTCTAACAATAATAGTGGTTAAATAACCATTAGATACTGCAAGCGTTGGTGGATTTTTTAATAGTGATATACCTTGTTCCATTGCACTTCAGGAATAGGAAGCAAAAACAAATATTGTTATTAATTAGCTGTTCTGACCCCCCCTCTTCGCTATTACACACACGACAGTCAGACAGAACTTCAAAGGAAATATCTTTATCAGTCCTGGCTCAAGCTGGCTGCGAGCCCAAAAATAAACATAGATAAAGTCTCTGGCAAAAAGGTACACAGCAAAAGCAAAACCAAAAAGCTCTTACAGCAAAACCAGGTTTGCAGAAAGAAAGCAAATCACTTATCCAAGTGCCTCTTTAAATCACGAAACTGACCTCACGAACAAACAAAACAATGAACCACGAATGACGAACCACGAACGTTGACTTCTGCCACTAAGGCGTGGCACCATCCGTCTTTTATCTGCAGAAGACGACCCTAATGAGCAACAGCTGCTCATTATTCCTGCATCCCGACTCAACTCACAGCAAACTTCTGCTGAGTCACAACACTTAGCTATATTACAAAGGTTTCCACAATACTTACAGTGGAAGTATGGCATCGTAAAAAATGTAATAAACTGTTTTTTCACTTGGACAATTTCGCAAACTGGCAACTACCCGGAGGAGAGCCTTCTCGGTGGCTGCTCCGTCCCTTTGGAACGAACTCCCCGTAGAAATTCGGACCCTCACCACCCTCCAGTCCTTCCGCGCCGCTGTAAAGACCTGGCTGTCCCGGCTGGCCTGGGGTTGAGATTCTAGCCCCACTCGAATTGTGCGATTGTTGTGTTTTCTTTTTCTTTTTTTTAACATGCTGTATTGTCTATTGTTTGTCTTTTCCCCCTCCCTTTTTGAATTGTGAGCCGCCCTGAGTCCGGCATACAAATAAAGGCAAAACTCAAACTCAAACTCAAACATGATTATTTTGGCCATCTAAATACACAATTTAAAAAGAGTCAAGGCAATCCGTTTTAGATCCTACTGAATTTTTTACCTCAGCATCCCCCAATCTTTCCTGCTCAGAGGACCGGTAGAGGCGGCGGCGGAGTGGGGCGGAGGGAAAGGAGATGGTTTCGTGTGCGCTGCTTTCACTAATAGCAATAGTGCTTATCAGAGGTGGGTTCCTACCAGTTCGCACCTATTCGGTAGAACCGGTTCATCAAATCTACCGAACCGGTTAGAAGAGGTTCCACCAGTGGACCCGGAAAGCAGGCCACACCTACAGAAGAAGAGGTTCCAAAAAATTTTGAAACCCACCACTGGTGCTTATATACAGCTTCCCAGAGTTTTACGGCCCTCTCTAAGTGGTTTATAGAGTCGGCATATTGTCCTCAACAGTCTGGGTCCTCATTTTATCAACCTCGGAAGGATGGAAGGCTGAGTCAACCTTGAGCCAATGGAAACTGAACTGTTGGCAGTCAGCAAATACAGCTTCCCTCACACAAATGCAGTAGCTCACCAGTCCCACAGCCCAGTTCCCAATGAGTTGTGTCCCAGCACCGGGCTGAAGACTGGGAGTTGGGAACTCCTGCCCTACTTGAAATAAGATGTGCAAGTTTCAGTAGTAGGGACAACTCATTTATTTCATAAGAGGAGAAATACATTCCCGTATTGGATGCTAGTTACCTTTTTTGACTAGATACACTTGATCCCTTCTAAATCTCATATTAGAAGTGATGTATTTGAAAATTTATCTTAAGAAAGGCTGGACTACATCATCCTAGATCAGGGATGTCAAACCCGCAGCGTCACAAGATGAGTCAGGACTTTTTCCCCCTTTGCAAAACCAGGCGGGGGTACGGCCAATATGTGACGCATCCGGCCCAGGAGTTTGACAGCCGTGTCCTAGATGGTGCTGTGTCATTAAGCAAAAGCCTCTCTTCATTGTTTTAGGAACAAGGAACACAATGTTCAGTTGTTTTTCTGGTTAAACAGAAATTGTGAAAATGTAACCTATGCTTTATACTGATTTTAGTAATTATACAGCAAATAATTACTCATAGGCTTTTTCAAAACTATTTGATAATAAGACATAAATTAAAAATTTATGTCTTATTATCGGGTATCTGCGAGACCGTCTTCTGCCACATACCTCCCTCAGACCAATAAGATCGGAGAGGATGGGCCTTCTCCGGGTGCCGTCAGCGGGACAATGCTGACTGGCGATGCCTAGGAGTAGGGCCTTCTCTGTTGCCGCTCTGGCCCTATGGTATGAGCTGCCCCCTGAGATCCAGGCCCTGTCCACTCTCATGGCCTTTCGCAAAGCCATTAAAACCTGGCTTTTCCGGCAGGCTTGGGGCTGTTGACCCCTTGATTGAGGTCCAGCCCCCTTTTGTCTGGGTGTTTGTTGTGTTTCCCTTTTTAACCTTGTTGTGTCCAATTGTTTTTAATAATTCTTTTTAATCTTTTTTCATTTCTGTAAGCCGCCCGGAGTCCTCCGGGATTGGGCGGCATAGAAATTTAATAAATGAAATGAAATGAAAAATTAAAAATTTGGGGGAGTCATCTATCTTCCCAGTAGGATCTAATAGAACAGGATATTTACATATTTCCTCAGTCAGAGATTATTACCTACAGAGTGTGCAGAAACCTGTCTTTTCAATTACTACGTCTCTCATCAGTTATAGTATGGCCTGGATACCAGGACGTCCTTGTATCTTCAGAAACTCAATTCAGATTTGGCTTCTTTTATCAATCTTGGCAGGGCGAATAGGGCTATCTGTGGATGAACATCTGTTTGATTGGTATCATTTGGAATGTTTGCCTCTTGGTGCACATAATTGCTTATGTTGTATGTTTGGGTTTTAATTTTTCATTATCATGAATCTGTTTTAACCCAAGTTGCAGTTTCAGTGAGTTGTATGTTGCTCAATGTTTATTGATTGGAGTAGCCCATAAGGAATTTAAATAATTAATATCTTAGTATAAATGATGATACTCTTTACAATGAGATGATGCTGACTGTCAAGTTTGCAGTGAGGGAAGATGGATGGATTTGATGTTTTTCCCATAAATCAGTTCATAACCACAACTTGGTCAGGATAAAAGGCTACACAACCAACAAAATGTCAGACTCACTTGGTGGAGAAAATAATAATATAAAGAATTTATTTTCCTGCCTATGAACTGAATACTCCAAAAGATGTTTGATTCTGCAAGCTTTGATGTGTCACTTAAACCTACATTCTCTTTCTTCATATTCCATGGCTTTTTATTGGAGCTCTGGATAAACAGATCAACTTCTGTGAAGACCAGTAATCAGTAGAAAAAACCCAAATAGTGTATGTTATACCCTGGCAAAATGAAAACCTGCTCCAAATTGCCTTTTCAATTTTAGGATTTGGAACTGGCTTGAATTTAGGAAACATATTTGCTAAATGACGTAGAGGAAAATTCACCTTTGAAGAGTGATCAGCAAGGTGCATATTAAATGTGAAAATTAAGTTTAATTTTTCAGTATTGGCTTGAAATTTGCTGCTGCCCATTATTGGGCAGGGCTGGGATAGAAGAAGTTGCTAGAAAAATATTTTTCTTCTGTGTTTAAATTATACAATAGCAATGAAACTCACAATCTATGCTAAGGATTTTATTCAGAGAATCCTGATCAGAATAACAGAGTTGAAAGAAAGCTTGGAAGTCTTCTACTGCAACACCCTCAAATAATGTAAATCTTTTATTATATGTAAAAAATGGGAGGGGGGAATTTAGCTTTAAAAATATACTTCTATGGAAATGTGACTCCAATTCCATTTCTATTTTCATCTGAAAGTAACCTCTATGGAACTCAGTAGGATTTTCATTCAGATAAACACTTTGGATGGACCTATAAAGAATTCCATATTTTGTTTAGTTTTAGGAGTGTCTGCATTAGGCTTAGTTTCACTAATGTACTCAAGTAACATAGTTCTTTTGATTGGCAAAAAAATCAAAACCACCTTCTGTAGTTATCAGAGTCAACTAAACTTCCACAAAAGAATGGAAAAAGAAATAAGACCGAAAAATGATCCTCTGAATTATGACCCCAGCGACCATTACCATGTGGTTTACAACATGTTACTCTTGTCTAGACGTTGCCTTGTTCTGTTTAGCATGTTGTGTGCACATCAATACAGTACTGAGAATACTGTAATACATTAGAAGAATGACACATTCTGTAAATGCTATAACTGAAAGAGCAAATATTTCATGTGCAAGCGCTCAATATATTCAATATACTAAATTATAAACAGGTGGGAGTGACAAAATCTTTGTTGCTTTAATTGTATAACTGCTTCTAGCCAAGTTTTCTACTTTTCCTCGTTCATTGAATTTTATAGCAATGTAACAGACAACTTATCCATTCGAAGATAACCTGTTTTTTTCATTCCTTCTTTCATCTTTTTCTTTCCATAATTTTTGTAGCATTGTGGGGTAAAAGATGTGCAAAAGACATACTAGAGACATCTTTATATTTAAGAATAAATGAGAATAACTCACTGCCCTATAGAAAATATACTCAATTTATTAGAAGAATAACCAGATTTTTATTATTAGTTTATAATATAAAATACAAAAGAAAATACTGGGAAAATAGCGGAGGGAGAAGGGTAGGGGGGAGGAAAGAGAAGGTGTTGACTTTCTAGCCTCTTTGGTACAGTAAAATCAAATAACATCAAGCCTGAACTTTTTACTTTTACCTAATAGTAAAAATGAGCCATTTCTATAAGAACAAACCTATCTAATCGTCGAATTTGTTGTTACGAAGTCGTGTTTAACCCATCATGACCCCATGGACAACATTCCTCCAGGCCTTCCTGTCCTCTATCATCCTCTGAAGTCAATTTAAGTTTGCACCTACTGCTTCGGTGACTCCATCCAGCCACTCATTCTCTGTCATCCCCTTCTTCTTTTGCATCTCAATTGCTCCCAGCATTAGGCTCTTCTCCAGTGAGTCCTTCCTTCTCATTAGGTGGCCAAAGTATTTGAGTTTGATCTTCAGGATCTGGCCTTCTAAAGAGTAGTCAGGGTTGATCTCCTCTTAACACTGACCGGTTTGATCGCCTTGTAGTTCAAGGGACTCGCAAGAGTCTTCTCCAGTGCCAATCAAAGAATAGCCAGTTCTTAATTGAGGTTGCCGCTATTGGTAGCCCACATTTAATGATCAGAATTGGGACTGACAACTCGATCATTTAACAAAGTGGTCACTAGGAAATTTTTAATTTGTTTTTCCCTTTCCATGCAGACTGGTGAAGGTTGTAAATGCAAGAAATAAAAGTTACTTACATCACTGCAAACAGTAACTCAATGAGGCAGTCACTGAACCTTTATTGTTTTTATTGATGGAATTGTTCTCAGAGAAGCAATAACAAAAGTAATTGGATCATCATAAAATTAAGACTCTTTTATGGTATATGGCAATTATGCATGCGTGAGTATTATACACATGCATCTAAAAATAACATATAATCAAAGCTGTTCCTTGTTCACATGGTGTGTAAGCTCCGATTTGCTACAGGTCTGAGAAAAATAGACACTTGATAATAACTGTAATATTGTAAAAAGTAGTGACCTTTTTTTATAAATGTGTTTTTATTTTCCATTTTCATTTCGTACAGTCACATATATACTGTGCATAACTGGGGCCATATAACATTAAACAATAAACACAGCCATTCCTCTTGTCAACAATACCCCCCAAAATAGAAACCCAATGTACCTCTTCGATCCTCCATACACCCTTTCTTACGCCCCCCTCCAACTTTCCATCTTCCCTCCAACATTCCCCTCTACCCTACTTCCCCTCCCCCTCTACCACTCCTCTCTCCCAGTACACTCCCTCCCTTCCTTCTCACCCTCCCTCCCATCCTCTCTCCCACTCTCTCTACCCCTCTTTCTTCTGTCCCTCTACTCCTCCCTTCGGTGTATTTCTACTATCTATTAATATATTCAGCTTGTCCTACTTTTACAGTGAAATTAAAGAGCAACAGTATACAAGTGCAGTCGCGTTACTTTAAAATCGAACACATACTATATATCCCCCCCTCCCCCCTAACACCCCCCCTCCCTTCCACCCCCCCGACTTCCCAGAGCCCGTGCACGGTATAGATTTTTAACAAATACAGTCTAAAATATATTAAGACAAAGGAAATAAAAAGAAGTTAATAACATCTCTGCATTAAACTCAGCCTCTTCCTGTTGCACTAACTTTAAGCAGTTTAGATTATTCCTGATCTTAAGCATAGGCTATCTGTAATTTCTTAGTCCCGTATTTGTTTTGTATATAGTCAATCCATTTTTTCCAGTCTCGTTTATATCTCTCATTTGAATGGTCTTTAAGGGACCTTTTAAAGTAGAATGTATGAAAAATCTGGCTCACCTTCAGATTTGGGGGAGTTGCAGCCCCAAATAAAGCAGGTAGATAAAACTGGATTACAATTCTAGAAAACAGGGAGGGGAAAAAAGAGACAGAATTGTGGAAATACATAAATGTGTGCTTGCTGGGGAGAAAATGGAGAATGGAAACTTCTCAGCATTCAATGAAATTGACTAGTAGGAAATTCAGGAAAAGCAGAGGGGAAATTTACAGGGCTCAAGAGCTAAATAATAGAATCACTTTTACAAGATTGTTAAGGGCCATAGACACATATGTGCTTAAAGGTAAGGATAAAAGAAATTAATGCAGAATCAAGCTTATCATAATTTTCTGTTTCCAGAATCAGAATAGTATGTCTAATATGAATGGTTTCATCTGGCAGGATTCTTTTGAAGTTATTATAAATACTTGTATAGATTTGTCTTCTCTTTTATTTAAGGAATGTTTTGATTTTAGGGTTGAACTGCCATTTCATAAAGTGAAATATATGGTTTCGTATATTAAAGGTTTTCAGTTGAAATGATTCTGGGTTTCTCCAGACTAGTGGGAGGTTTTGAGTCAGCAGAAAGAAATTATTTTACATCGATTCGCACTTTTCATTCTTGCTAAAACTGCGCTGCATATTTATGGCAATATGATTCCCATAAAGGAGCTTTTCTTTGTTAAATATTTGCTTCTGATTACTTGTAAAGGACAAGAATGATGTCAGCCCTCTTTAAATGTTTCAGGTGATGTGATAAAATATTTGTACCCATAATAAAACAATGTTTTAAATGCTTAACTTTACCAAGCAAACATGCCCCTTGTTCTACTTCGCACGATCTCATTTTCATGCTTTAATTTAATTTTAGGTTTTTTTAAAACTTATTCCTTGTTTTTGAGCCTTTTGATTGTTGTTTCCTATAGAGGATGAGCAGAGAGAGAAATCCATGTCCCATCACACTGTCCAGCAACTTATTATGGAAAAAGAGCAAGCATTGGCTGACCTGAACTCTGTGGAAAAATCTCTAGCAGATCTTTTCAGGAGATATGAAAAAATGAAAGAAGTTCTTGAAGGATTTAGGAAGGTAGGTCACAGTGGATAATGCTCCCATCAAAACACCCACATTTACTAAGCTGCACGTATAGGTCTGGAGTTGTCTATGGCTGCATTTTTTAATTCCTTTGGGAGGGTGTTGGGCAGGGGTGGGTTTCAACCGGTTCGCGGCGGTCCCTGCGATCCGGTTGGTCGCCGAACCCGGAAGTAAGTAACTTCCGGGAACGGCGAAACCCCTCCCCCCGCGCGCGCCTGCGCGCCCGTGCCCGCTCCTTACCCGGTTTTGATGAATTCTGCGCTTCCACGCATGCGCAGGACGCATACAGCGCCTGCGCGATCCTTCAGGAGCAGCTGGAGCATCGCACAGACGCTAGTACGCATGCGTGCGCCACACGCGTGCATGCGCATGCCGCATGCATGGGTGAGGATGCCGCACGTGTGCGTGAGGACGCCGCACACGTGCGCGAGGACGCCGCCAGCCTCGTTCCAACCGAACCGGTTGGAACGGGGCGAGAAACCCACCCCTGGTGTTGGGTGTTCCTGAGCCAAGGTGGCGCAGTGGTTAAATGCAGCACTGCAGGCTACTGCTAGATCAGCAGTTCAGCGGTTCAAATCTCACCGGCTCAGGGTTGACTCAGCCTTCCATCCTTCCGAGGTGGGTAAAATGAGGACCCAGATAGTTGGGGGCAATATGCTGACTCTCTGTAAACCGCTTAGAGAGGCCTGAAAGGCCTATGAAGCGGTATATAAGTCTACTGCTATTGCTATTGCTATTTCCACATTCACCAGGAGGCTTTTGGCTGAAGATCAGGTCCTTGCAGTCAGGGATTTGGGGAAAAGAATTCTGCTTGGAAGCGACACTTCACAAGCTTCCTTTCCATCCTCAGTGCTTCTTCCCACAGAACATTTGTAACCCAATTGTTAGGTCTTTATCTAGCAACCCTCCTTAATCTAATAACTGAGATGCATCAGCCTGAAAGTGTTGCCACTGAGCTCTAATAAAGGAAAACTGCCAATGAAACCTTTTACACCTGTTTATACATATTGCAAGAATATGTATAAATTGTAAATTTAATGAATTTATATGCCGCCCAACCCCGAAGGACTCCAGGCGGCTTGCATAAAAACAACTCTAAAAAGAATACAAAAAAATTAAAATAGAGAGGAAAGCAAGTTAAAAAACACATCATGCACTCAATCTTAGTGGGGCTGGACCTCATTCATGAGGTCAACAGCCCCAGGCCTGCCGGAATAGCCAGGTCTTAGTAGATTTACAGAAGGCCGAGAGAGTGGGGAGGGTCCGGATCTCTGGGGGTAGATCGTTCCATAGGGCTGGGGCAGCTACAGAGAAGGCCCTCCCCCGAGGAGCCGCCAGACGACATTGTCTAGTTGACGGCACCTGGAGAAGGCAATAGCAATAGCAGTTAGACTTATATACCGCTTCATAGGGCTTTCAGCCCTCTCTAAGCGGTTTACAGAGTCAGCATATTGCCCCCAACAACAATCCGGGTCCTCATTTTACCCACCTCGGAAGGATGGAAGGCTGAGTCAACCCTGAGCCAGTGAGATTTGAACAGCCGAACTGCAGAACTGCAGTCAGCTGAAGTATCCTGCAGTGCTGCATTTAACCACTGCGCCACCTCGGCTCCTCAAGGCCCATCCTGTGTAATCTTATCGGACGCTGGGAGGTATGTGGCAGAATACGGTCTTGTAGATATCCGAGTCCTAAGCCATGTAGGGCTTTAAAGGTGATAACCAGCACCTTGAAGTGCGTTCGGAGACCAATAGGGAGCCAGTGCAGCTCGCGGAGGATAGGTGTAACATGGGCGTATCTCGGTACACCCAATATCGCTCGCGCGGCTGCGTTCTGGACCAGTTGTAGTCTCCAAACACTTTTCAGGGGCAGCCCCATGTAGAGCGCGTTACAGTAGTAACGCGCCATAAACAGTTTATGGTAGGCCTTTGGATTCAGTGAAGTGACATTGTTTTGCAACATATCTGTAAGCACAGAGATGGCTCTACAATTCTAATCTGGAGATGCAAATTTTAGCACAATGGGGATACTGAAGATACATTATTATCATAACTGTGGTGGGTGTGAAAATTATACGTTATTCCCTGATTCATGCAAAATATATAACCCTTAATTGATTTCCGATTCATTCACTGTGTTTAAAAGCAACTGTGTACTTTGCCAAAAAAGCCAAGACAACTATTTTCTGTAGACACACGACCTTGCAGAAAAGGGATTCTTAGACAGCTTCAGCTTCATATGCCATGCATGGCCTGTAAAATTCATGTAGAAGATGCTTAGCATTTATATCCTGTAGTTCTGCCTCCCTTGTTTTAAGGAAATCTACTACTTTCATGTTTCTTTTCAATAAAATGATCTGCTAACTACAATTGTAGACCATGGTCAAAAGCCTACAACTTACTGTGAACCTTATGGTTTGTTGTTAAGCTATTTTTATGTTTCCCACTAAAGAATGAAGAAGTGTTAAAGAAATGCGCACAAGAATATTTATCACGAGTTAAGAAAGAAGAGCAGAGATATCAAGCCCTCAAGATTCACGCGGAAGAAAAACTGGACAGGTATTTTATTAGGGCTTGGGAGAAGCCCTGAATTTCAACCAAGAACTTCTGATCTGACGTCTGTTGTAAACTAATTCTGGAGTTTTCTTTTTCCGTCTGATTCTTGTCAGTACTTATAATTTTGATCTGACTCCTATAAAATGCATTCCGTCATTCTTTAAGGTTCCCCTTCATTTTTATAGCCAGCCCTCCCCTACTTTTTTAAAACATTCAGGAAAGGTTCAATTAAGCCCCAAGTATCAAACCTTAACATAATACAGTATAAGGTAAATATGGAAAGCTGATATACCAATATATCAGGGAGCCGAGGTGGCGCAATGGTTAGGGTGCAGTACTGCAGGCCACTTCAGCTGACTGTTATCTGCAGTTCAGCGGTTCTAATCTCACCGGCTCAAGATTGACTCAGCCTTCCATCCTTCCGAGGTGGGTAAAATGAGGACCCGGATTGTTGTTGGGGGCGATATGCTGACTCTGTAAACCGCTTAGAGAGGGCTGAAAGCCCTATGAAGCGGTATATAAGTCTAACTGCTATTGCTATTGCTAATATGGTACTGAATTTCATAAAGAATTATATCTGTGTTTCACAAGTTAAAACAATACAGGCTTTTTATAAATGTATATAAAATCTTGCCAAGAAAACTTTAGGAACTAGTCTGGCCAGTTGCCAGGAGTCAAACCTTGACATGAATGCATAAGAGGGGGGGCGGAGAGGAGGTTCCTTGGCACTCATGGTTTTAAAGCCCTACATGGTTTAGGACCTGGCTACCTGAGAGACTGCCTCCTGCCATTTACCTCCCAAAGACCGATAAGATCACACAGATTGGGCCTCCTCTGGGTGCCATCGGCTGGTCAATGTCAGCTGGTGACCCCCCCGGGGAAGGGCCTTCTCTGTTGCTGCCCCGGCCCTATGGAACGATCTCCCCGTAGAGATCCGGACCCTTACTACTCTTCCGGCCTTCCGTAAAGCTCCTAAGACCTGGCTGTTCCGGCAGGCCTGGGGCTGTTGATTAGAATCCAGCCCCACTCTAAGCAGTATGTATGTTGTGTAATTTTAAAAATTGTATTTTATTTTAATTTTTATATGTCCCTTTGTCTTGTCTGTAAGCCGCCCAGAGTCCCTAGGGAGTGGGCGGCATACAAATATCAATAAACCTAAACCTAAACTCAATATACCTGTGTTTCTGCAGAGCCAATGCTGAAATTGCACAAGTTCGGGGAAAGGCTCAGCAAGAGCAAGCAGCTTACCAAGCCAGCCTTCGTAAAGAGCAATTAAAAGTGGATGCATTGGAAAGAACACTGGAACAAAAGGTGACTCGCTCTGAACTATACAAAGCTGCTTGTAGAGGAAGTTCTGTGTTTGGCAGCTGCTTCCTAAGCAGATACAGCAATTTACTTGAAAAAAATGTAAAACCATCTATCTTTTTCCTGTCAAACGCTATCCTTAAAAACTTCAAGAAGTCTTTAAATTGGTTTGGGCTGCTGGGGGCTTTGCCTCAACAGTTTAGTAGCATCTATTTATCAAATTTATTGGGCACACAGGATAACCCTGGGCCACGTTGTCTATGGGTGGTGGCTACTTATCTATGGTGGTGATGTAGTAATATCAGAGAGAGGAGGTTAGATTTCACTGTGTATTTAGGCAGTTCAAGGATTGCGTAAACTTAGAGCCGAGGTGGCGCAGTGGTTAGGGTGCAGTACTGCAGGCCACTTCAGCTGACTGTTATCTGCAGTTCAGCGGTTCTAATCTCACCGGCTCAAGGTTGACTGAGCCTTCCATCCTTCCGAGGTGGGTGAAATGAGGACCCAGACTGGGGGGGGGGGGCAATATGCCGACTCTGTAAACCGCTTAGAGAGGGCTGAAAGCCCTATGAAGCGGTATATAAGTCTAACTGCTATTGCTATTGCTAAACTTAGTATCTAATTTTACTGTTTATTAGGGCTATACAGCATTTCATATTTGAAATCCAAAAACATTGGAATGGGAGGAAGTGTTGATAGAACATCTCTGTGCAGTGCTTCAAAGCAGCTGGATCTCAGGACAGAGGTTTCAAAGCAGGCAGCATGTTGGCCTTCCTTCCCAGTGCAAAGGCCTTTTGTAGATCAAAACTAAAACACTGCACTCCAACCTTAATTCAATGATGGGTGACTCTGGTTTATTGCAACGTTTCTCAGCCTCAACAACTTTAAGATGTCACCCATGGCCCATTGGGTTATCTTTTGAAAGATAATTTCCTGATCTAAACAGAGAATGACCAAAAGAGCAGTGAAAATAGGAGCAATGTCCCAGCTTACTTTACTTGTAGAAAATTGACAGGGAGTGTTGGAAATGACAATCGTGCAATCAATCATTCTGGGAGAATTCTGGGAGTTAAAGTCCCTTAAAGTTGAGGTTGAAAAGCGCTGGCTTAGCCTACTGATAGCCGAAATCTGGCTTCTAGGAGACAATAGTTTATCCTTTTAGAATGATTTGAATCTAGGAAAAGATTTAGGCGTAAGAGAATATAAAATGAAAGCTTTCCTGAAAGGTCCCACAGTGATGTGCTTAAGCAAAGATGATCGGTATAAGCAGAATTGAATTGCAGACAGATATTGCTCTTTCCCCAGCGTGTACAACAAATGTTATTTTCGTAATTCAAACAGAGTGCGGTACAGCTTTTAACCAAAATATATTTATTTATTTTCCTTCCTGTGTATGTGTGTTTCTTTTAGAATAAAGAAATAGAAGAGTTGACGAAGATTTGTGATGAACTGATTGCCAAAATGGGGAAAAGCTAACTTTTAACCAAAACCCTAAATTACAATCTTGAGTGCAATATGACCATTGGCACAGTGATATCCAGTCAGCGATGTGAACGTATTCTATTTTCACTTTTTGTATGCACTACTGTATTTTTTTCTTAATAATGCTGATTTGATTGTATGCAGTACAAAGACTATCAGAAATCCTTGCTATTGCCTGCAATTCTTTCCTTTGTATAATTCATAGCAAGTTGATCTCAAAAGTTCCTGTATCAGGGAGATTTGTCGAGTTCTTTAATAAATTACAGTTGCTCATCCCAGCCTTCCCTTTGTACATGAGTTCCCATGTTGGATGTCTTTTTTTTGGATTTAATATGTGTATTACATGCATGGGGACTCTTGCCTTAAGGAGTGTAAATTTGATCTGCATTTTCTGATTTGTAAAATAAACTAGAAAGTTGAAAAATTAAGGTACTTGCCTTTGTTATACTTACCACAAATATTTTTCCCTTCCAGTTTGAAAATGGATTTCATATTATTAATTGGGACATTGAAAATCAGTCTAAATCTGATATTCAGTAGCATCAGCTTTTTATATATTATTCTGTTATTTCATTGGTTGAAAACATTATTTCTCAGAATACCAATACAACCAGGATGCTATAGAAATCACCCAGTTATACTGTATACAGAATTCCCAAGAGAAAATGATATATATTAAAAATCTACTATATAAAAATATGTGACTTTTGAATGCTTCTACAAATGATGGTAGGGCCGATACAAGCTCCTGGAAATATTTGACTTTAAAAGATCTGAGTTTTTGTAAACTTATTATTTTCTTTCATATTGTGTTCTTCTTGTTTACTATATTGGGAATTCCCCATGGTTGTTTTGGAACTAAGTCCTGGTAAATTGAAATACATAAATGCTTTTTAAAAATCCACCCAGACATTTTCTGAGCAACAAGGTTACTTAGTATAGTGATAAATTCAATCCTATTCTAGAATCTATCATTTGTAATGATAAACCTCAGACCTATTTTAATGCTAAAATTCTAGATTGCAACAGAGTTGAAATTTACTGAAACAGTGCCAGAAACACCAAGAAATGTGCTCTTTTAGTAGCACTTTTAAAATATAAAATGTAAAATTCAAGTAAATGAATAAAAGAAGTATTGGATGAAAGGACCTTTATTGGTATTTATTCATCACATTCATAATTGTAATATAATAGACCAGTTTTTAATATAGTGGAGAACTGGAGGTTCAACATACTCATACTACTTTGATTAATTATTTGAGATGTGTTAGCTTATCCCAGAAATTCTGAGTAGAAATGTATATAAATGGTGCTTTTTCCAAGTACTGTGTCATTAAAAAGGATTTGCAGCATTAGTTTCAAAAAATAGACATAGCAATATATTGCTTTCAGTATCACAAAGCTTCTACTACAAAATCAATCAGCAATAGGGTGAAACATGATTCTGGAGTAAGTCACAAAAATGGGGAACTATATTAAAAGTAATTCTCATGTATCTTTATCATATAATTTAAAGTCACCACACGGATGTAGAATGCTTCATTTTTTGCCACTTCTTTATACAGCTTATACTAACCATTATAACTTGTGCCTTTCAGGAAACTTTTGATATCAAAATTCCTAATCCCTTACTTGCCAAGCTTTGTACTGTGTCAAATGAAAGTTCATGGAGCACTTTTCCTCATTAAATGCTTAATTTTCATGTGTTTCAATTTCAATTTAATTTACTGTGACTATAGACCAGTTTAGATTTTTTTTAAAAAAAGCTTAAGACAGAATTAAAATACATTTGTAAAACAATCTTAACTAATATCTATATGAAGTCTAGGATACAGCCTACATTAAATTACAATGTTATCACTAACATTATATTAAACATGATAGCTTCTAAAATTACAGCAAGGCAGCAGTATATAAAACTATTAGTACCCACAAAGTAATAGAGCCGAGGTGGCGCAGTGGTTAGGGTGCAGTACTGCAGCCACTTCAGCTGACTGCTAGTTCTACAGCTCGGCGGTTCAAATCTCACCGGTTCAGGGTTGACTCAGCCTTCCATCCTTCCGAGGTGGGTAAAATGAGGACCCAGGTTGTGGGGGCAATATGCCAACTCTGTAAACGGCTTAGAGAGGGCTGAAAGCCCTATGAAGCGGTATATAAGTCTTATTGCTATTGCTAATATCAAAAATTTGAATGAATTATAGTTATAAAGAATGTACTGCAGAAGATTGGCCATCAAGATTCAACTCATCTTCCACATTACTGCACAAAACCTAGTTATAGGCATTAAAAGCCTATAACTATGAGCAGCATCTGGGCATAAACTGAATGTGAGCAACCAGGACTCTAATCAGAGGTAGGTTGAATCTGGTTCATGTGTCTCTATGAAAGGAGCAGTGTACTAGAACATCTGTAATTCCCACCTGTCTGGAATAACAGAGGCAGAGTTTTTCACCCAAAGGTGAATCTACTGCAGAGAGGAGAGCAGGGCATTGGGCAACAAAGAAAGCTTTCCGACAGCTGGGTGCTTCTAGATGTGTGAGGTAACAATAGCAATAGCAGTTAGACTTATATACTGCTTCATAGGGCTTTCAGCCCTCTCTAAGCGGTTTACAGAGTCAGCATATCGCCCCCACAGTCTGGGTCCTCATTTCACCCACCTCGGAAGGATGGAAGGCTGAGTCAACCCTGAGCCGGTGAGATTTGAACAGCCCAACTGCAGATAACAGTCAGCTGAAGTGGTTGCAGTACAGCACTCTAACCACTGCGCTACCTCGGCTCTTATAACTCAGCAGTGACAATATATCTATACCTGATTACAGGAAAGCTGAGGTCTCTCCTAGATCCACTTGTCTCTCTTTATCCTTTGTTCTTTGCTTCAGGATTTGTTTCACTTGATCATATCCCATTAGATTCCACCCACCATAATCTTTTAAAAACGTAAAAGAAGAACTTAAGAACTGCCTGCTCAGTTCTTGAGGAAGGAGAGCAGCCCAGATTTAAAAGATTAGATTCAACAGCCTTGATCCATGTGGATTGCAAATTGTCCTGAAGAATTAATGGTGCTAAGCCTTGAAGGCAGAAGTTGAGCTTTAACCAAAGGTTTATATAGAAGCTAGGCACACTCTTCACTCAACTTTGATCGGACCCGTTTCCAATCGTAGATGTGCACTTGGGATACAGTGTGGGATCTGGAGAGCCTCTCTGAATGATACCATCTCCAGAGAGGTGAAACACAAGGCTGTTGGGGATGTGTGGGGGAGCAGAGTCCATAAAGGACCTTACTGGAAGCTTAGCTGAAAGAGCTTAAGTACCATTAGAACATAATGTCCTCTCTTGGATTGGAAAAATTTTTAAGAACGGCATTTGTGAATCTTTGACCAATAGAAGGGGAATGTTTACGGTAGGTTTCCCTCAAGCCAGAGGTATGCTTGACTACTCTTAAATACTTAAAGCTAGTCACTCATTCTATTTTGTGGCCATTAATGCTCTATAACCAGAGCTTCAACCTTTTGACAAAAGTCATAATCTTGGCTTTATGATAGTTTATTGCCAGGTTATTATTGTTGCAATATTGGACCAGTTCTCAAATCTCGTTTAAGGCCAATTGGTGTCCTGAAAAGAAGTTCAGTTTTGTTTGTGTGGAGCAACAGGACTATGTTGTGATCCCCTAGTTTAGGGGGATGGAAATTTTGGTTGTTTAGACCGTGGCACGACAAAACCGCGCTCCACTAAAGCGCGCCCGATTAAACCGCGTCGCTGACGTCATCAGCAGGGCGACAACAGCGACCGCAGAAAAAAAAGGGCGCTTTAAATAGCGCTTTGAAAGCAAGCCGATTCAAGTTAAGGTAAGGGTTAAGTTTAGGGTTAGGTTAAGGGTTAGGGTTAGGTTTAGGGTTAGGTTAAGGGTTATGATTAGGTTTAGGATTAGGTTTAGGGGGGTTAGGTTTAGGTTTAGGGGTTAATTTTAGCTTTAGCGTTTACAGCGTGCTTTTTTCATCGCGCTGTGATGACGTCAGCTACGCGGTTTCGGCGAGCGCGCTTTAGTCGAACGCGGTTTTGTGGTGGAACCGTTTAGACATCTCACCACATCATTGATACAAACATTGAAAAGAGGGGGGGGGAATCAAAAATCCTTGTTTCATCTCCTGAGCTTTAACTGGCTTCAAGAGAAACTTTTGCACAATGCATCTGACCTTGAAAGTGGTATTAATGTTTGGCTTGAATTAACTGAAGAAGCCTACGATTGATTGATGTTTCTTACAACTTCTCCCATAATTTGATTTTAGATACATGGCTTACAACTGGAGTATTCATTCTTACTAGAGTGGAATATATGTGAGCTTAATACTCTGTCTACAGTAAGGCAGTAAAATGGATGATAAATTCAACAGCTGATTTTGTCCCAATAGCTTTACATTTCGTAGAAAATGAATAGGAACATTTCTGACTTCTCATATATTGGTTAATCTATTAGAATCCGGTTAAGTACTGAATAGCTCAGCTAAGAATTGTGTATCTGAAAACATTGATGGATATACTCCCACATAACGCCAATTAGTACTCCATTGTTTTTAGGAAATGTTGAAACATGGGTGTTTGGAGAGATGAGATGTTTCCCTTTTAAATAGTTGATAAAAAGTATTTCCTGAGAATGCTAGAGTGAATGAAGGAATACATCCGATTTGAATAGCCAGGGGGAAGAAAATAACAGATTACAGTATACCCTGCACCATTTAGCCCCTACATGATCCTCTAGAGAGGATTAACTATGCTGAATAAGCATTAGAGCGTAAATGACAATCAGTTGTTTTGTCTAACAATACTTTTGTTGGCTCTCCATGATGAAGCCATTCATCAGCTGCGCCCTTCTCATCTTTCTTTTCACCATAGAAAGTAAGTTATTTTGCTCCATGTTTCTTCTCTCACTTAGCGTAATTCAAGATCTAAATATTCCAGATTTACAAATAATAATAATGCTTTTAAGGTAGCTTAAAATAGTTAATTACCAATTATTTTCTCTCTCTTTTCTTTTCCGTCTTTGAGATTCAAGAGGAGTCTAGCTGGATTGCTTCAATTATTTTAAACATAAATTAACATTTCTTTTTGGAGCAAATTCCTGTTTCTTAATTACCATTGTAAATGAAAGACTTGGTTACTTAAGGTCTGTAGTGGCTTCCTTCCTCAGAATTCATAACTACAGACGTAAAAGAGAAAAGATGTTCAGTTGTCCTGTTGAAATCTTGATATTTACACGATTAGAGTTTAGTGTTTTGTGCTTTTTTCCTAGATTGAACTTTACAAAGAATTGCATGATACAATTTTGACTTTTCAAGAACATGAAAGTTTTAAATTTATTTATTGAGAGTTAATGTTGGAAATATATCCAGTTTTAAAATACTTATAGTGAGGCTATTCTTCCATCAAGTGGAAACCATAACCGCCTTCTGTAAAATAATAGAAACTATTTACATTATTTGTTATCGGATGCTTCTATTGTAGTCAAAACTGCCTCCTGGTAAAGAGAGAATCAAAGCTGATTTGTTTTCACGGCAAATAAAGCAATTCTTTTTTATGTATATAATAATAATATCAGGTGAAGGGCTGCAGTGCTATACCTGTGCAGGTGCAAGTAATGAGGAGTGTAACCAACAAGGCTCTGAGCAATGTCCAGGACATTCTGATGCTTGTGCAATCATCAGAGGACAGTCAAGTAAGTGTTCCATAATCACAACCATCTGAAGTTTAACCTTGATTAAATTCAAAGAATTTTGAAGAATTTTGTCAGGATTGCTGTTGTTGGCTCAAGAGCAGGAAAGCAAATCAAAATTTGAATACAATATAAAAACTGGACACCATATTTTATCATTAGCATTGTTGATATATGCACTGTCAATAGATGTATGGCTGCCTGTGGATAGAACATTTCCCCTTTTTACAAAAAATAATTCTGTAATAATAAATGACTTTCCTGATGCTAAAATTGATGAATAATAAATAAGTGTTTAATTTCAGTTAAACAAGAAGGGTTTTCTACTTTTAAGTAGCCCAGTGGCACATGTCCTATGCTAAAAAGGTTCTACTTTTCTTCTAAATTAAAAAAAAAATGTAGTTTTGTACAGACGCATCTGTTTGATGTAATGCAAGGGAAGGGTAAAATGTTCTTAAATTTATTTCTTCCTTGAACTGCCCATCCCACAGTTAAGCACTTCGGTGAGCCAAGATGTTCTAGTTCAGGCTAATAAGATAAAGGAGGAGATAAGCATAGACGGTATAATATCTTGGATTTGTCTCTGAATCTCTTCTAGGTGGCATTATGAAGTCCTGTTCATATAGGTCATTCTGTGACCGAGCCCGGAGGGGAGGCTCCCAAGTTTCTGGCGTGAGTGTTTACTGCTGCTACTCGAATAACTGCAATGCCAAAGGCCTGGGCTCCAGAAACATTCTCTCGATGGGTTACTTCTCTCTCTCTGTCTTCTCTGTCTTCTGGCACCTGCTGTTTAATCTGAACTGATACACTCAAGCCAGAAAAAAGGGATAGATAGAAGACTGCAAAACCCAACTTTCCAAGCAAGATTTAAATTCCACGGACAGGAGGGATCCTTGGCAGCACAGCACACCTCCCATAATCTAATTCAGTGGACACCCCGGGAGAAACTCACCGTGCTTTGATTCAGGAAAAATGCTATAAATAGAAGAGTCTGTGTAATTAGAAGATGACAATATTGTACAGAACTGATCTGCAAATATGATATGAATTATCACTGGAAGAAACACGTGGTTTAAAAACTGGTCCTGCATACCAGAGGTGGGTTCCTACCAGTTCGCACCAGTTCGGTAGAACCGGTTCGTCAAATATACCAAACTGGTTAGAAGAGGTTCCACCAGTGGACCCGGAAAGCAGGCCACACCTACAGAAGAGGTTCCCAAAAAATTTGAAACCCACCACTCACACACACATACAGAGAGAGAGAGAGAGAGAGAGAGAGAGAGAGAGAGAGAGAGAGAGACTCATACAGAGAGAGAAAGAGAAAGAAAGGAAGAAAGAAAGAAAAAGTGAGAGAGAGATGAAAAAAAAGGGAAAAGGGACAGAGAGACAAAAGGAAGGAAAGAGGAAGAGAGAGAGAGAGAGAGAGAGAGAGAGAGAGAGAGATGGCCAGCAAGCCACTCCCACCAGTTCACATGGCCAGCAAGCCACTCCCACAAAGGAGGCCACACCCACAGAGTAGGTTCGAAAAAATTTTGAAACCCACCACTGCTGCATACATTGAATCAAGACATTAGAGGGAAAAAAACTAGTCTTCCTTTTTCCACCCAATACATTTAAGCATCTACAGTCAGAAAATTAAATGCTTGTGGTCTACAAGTTAGAATTTGCAGAGTCAGGGTTTTAGATTGGGTGTCTTTGTATGTGCAGTTGTGTCCTGAGATATTTTCTAACCAGAGTTATATGTATGAACATACATATGTATGTAATATATGTATGAACATTAAGGCAAAGTGCCATTACTGGTGTGTGGGTAGGGTTCATACTTTCACAGGCAGCCTGCTTTATATAAGGTTTATTCTCTTCATTTGGATTTATTCTATTAATCTAGTAAAAAAAGCAACTGCTTGCAGAGAGCAATCAACCGCTGTGGTATGAACAGCATTTTGATTTAACTGCATCCCACAAATTCCACTCTAAGTGATGTCATTTGAAATTTGATAAATATAATCCTAATAGTAATCCTCTAGAGGAAAATTTTAATCCCATTGAACGAGGAAGAAGTGATCAAAAGATCCAGATAAGACAAAAAATATTAGAATTTGTTATAGTGCTTGATTTTATAGATGGACTATTTTGGCATCCTTTGCATATTTAAAAATAGTTTACTCTGAAGAAGAAAATTAAAGGCATGGGGCATTGAGTGGATACAACAATAAAACATGACTAAGAAGGGAAGAGATCTTTATCTTGGATTATTACTAAGGATAAATTGAAAAAATAAATAGACACAGTTTCCATCAATAGGCTTATGAGACCTCAGTCCCATCTGCCTGTCTAAGACTGAATCTTATTGACCTCAAAGTACTTAGAACAGACATTTGGGATTATGCTATTATTACCTTAAAAATAAATTTATAATAATACCAAATGGAAGAGTTGGTCCCAATGTCCTAAAAACTGTATGGTTCAAATAACACTATAGCAATAGCAATAGCAGTTAGACTTATATACCGCTTCATAGGGCTTTCAGCCCTCTCTAAGCGGTTTACAGAGTCAGCATATCGCCCCCACAGTCTGGGTCCTCATTTCACCCATTTCACCTTGAGCCGGTGAGATTAGAACCGCTGAACTGCAGATAACAGTCAGCTGAAGTGGCCTGAAGTACTGCACTGCGCCACCTCGGCTCTTCATATTATGCATATGCAGCAAGCATTGAAAAATAGGAAATATTCTATGCTCATGTTTTTCTACCAACAGAAGCTATTCCACATCCATCTTTCATTGAATCATCCCAATAGTTCAAAGTCTACAGAAGTTAATTCAGTGTATTTATGTGGGTACTTATTTTTGGACTAATTCCTGGGTCATTTTATACTTACATTTGACAGTATTAAGAAAGATCCATGGGTATCATTTATTGATATTCTTAACTCTGTTGTCACTGGAATGTGTTTTTCTAACCCCTGATATCTATTATTTTAAAAAGTGTGAAGTGATCTTGAAAACAGGAGACTCTAGTGATGTATATTACAAGTTTCTTTCAAGAGCTTATGTCCCAAAATAGTTCTGCAAAATAGAGTAGGTTAAACAAGAGACTGACTTAAGCCATCTAATAAACTTCTGAGAAATGGATTGAAACTTGCACCCACCCACCCACCATCCTAATCTAACACCCCAAACTACTTTACTATTTCCATTAAAAGAAATTAAACCAATTACACTTACTAATGTACATGTTGAATGTCCTAGGTTCTACTAAGGTATTTTCTCACTGCAGAACCAGTTATCATAAATCTTAGTTACAGAATTATCACTTGAATCCCAATACAACTGCAGTTTGAACATTTTTGACAATCTCTCTTATGGAACCATCAAGTAACCTATCTATAACCTAAGTCCATTTGAAAGCAGTGAGAATAATTTCCATAGAATGAAAGCTTTAGTTTCACTTCCAAAGCTAACCTGGATTTCTTAAATTGTTGCCCTAAGAATTCCAATGATGCTTAAATACAAAACTGATATTTTTGGGTAGGATGAAAGAACATTGGTGCCAGATGCCTTTAATTACAACTTCTGTCAACCACAGTAGAGAATAGTCCAGTTGTGGTAATTTTATCTAAAGTATATCCACAAAACTAGTCCACAGCTCTTAATTGTGAATGTTTATATATATATTATTCCTTTGAAGTTTGGAGTTTATTCAATTTGTAGGCCGCCCTATTCCCCGAAGGGACTCAGGGCGGCTGAACAAAAGCCAAGGGAGGGGAAATTACAAAAAGTAAAACAAAAACAATCGGACAATATGAACAATTTAAAAGCACAACAGACACAGCAAATTCGAGTAGGGGGGGAACTCAACCCCAGGCTTGCTGGGACAGCCAGGTCTTCACGGCCGTCCGGAAGGCCCGAAGGGTGGAGAGGGTCCGAATCTCCACGGGGAGCTCGTTCCAAAGGGCCGGGGCAGCCACAGAGAAGGCCCTCCTCCGAGTAGTCGCCAGCCGACATTGGCTGGCAGATGGAATATGGAGGAGCCTAATCTGTGGGATCGAATGGGTCTGTGGGAGGTAATCGGCAGAAGGCGGTCTCTCAAGTGATATACTTGAATTATATTGTACTATATATTTAGCATCTATTTTTGCCTTTGTTCAAAATATTTAACAACAAATCTGCACCCATTTCATTAACCTTATAACTGGTGTGTTGTGATGTTATTAACTTGAAAGAATGGACAAAATAAAATGTAGTCAATATGCAACATTGTGTTTCTTCTTGGGTTAAGAGCATTAATAGGAGCAAGAAAGGAGATGAGCAGATAATCACCGATCAACTTCTTTGGCATCTTGGCCCTCTGTGGAATTTAAGCTGCAAACCAGAGATATCCTCAGGACAGATGTTAATTAGGTCATCAACCAATAGTCAGCTAGCTACAAGTCCAAGAAATGTAGGGCAAAAATAAATCAAACAATGGTGGGAGAGGTAGGAGAAAGAAGCATTAAAATTGGACTGTAATGTCTATAAAAAGGAAACTATACTTTCATGTTGACTAAAGGCAATTGATTTTTGGGTGGCTGCTTTCTCGGCTGCAATAAAGATTCTTATCTAATTGTTGAGTTGAGTTTGAGTTTATTATATTTCTATGCTGCCCTATTCCCCGGAGGGACTCAGGGCGGCTCACAACCAAGTCAAGGGGGGGGGGTACAAATAAGAAAAAAAGAACACGAACAAAAACAATACCACAATTTAAAACACTCAACAACCATACCATTCGAGGGGGGGGGGCAAAAACCCATTAGCCCCAGGCCTGTCGGAACAGCCAGGTTTTAAGGGCTTTGCGGAAGGCCTGGAGGGTGGTGAGGGTCCGAATCTCCACGGGGAGCTCGTGTGCTATTACTGTATGTGTCTGAGAGTTTTTAGTTGAGTTCAAACCTAAGAATTTAGGATTGGGTTTTTTTTGTAAATGCTGTTTTAGGATAAAAGAAAAAAGTATAGAAGAATTAAAACAGAAAAAGAAAAGGGAAGTACTATACTATATGTCAATGTTGATCCAAGCAAGCCTGTTCCCTTAAGCCTGCTTGTATTTGCCAATCAGCGCTTACATCTTTAGACAAGGCATGGTTACCGCTTTGGAAGCAATTTCCAATTGCTCATTGAAAAGATTGATCAGATACCTTTATGCCATCACAGTTCACTTAGAACATTCGTCAGTTCCAGCACAAAGGAGCTGAAATATTCTATACTCACCTAGAAGTGTAGACAGAGACTTTACTGAATCCCAATTACTAGTTTCTTATGAAGACATGCTCTTTGGGCCAATGACTGAAAAAAATTAGATTCATATTGATGATAGGAATATGCCAATTGCTCCTTTTTTCATCTGCTGCCACTGTAAACCAGTAAGAGAAAATGGAAGTGTGGAAAAAGCTGTATGTGAATTAAATCTCATGCAGTGGTAAAATGTACAATCCAGAGGTGGTATTCAGCAGGTTATGACCAGTTCTGAAGAACCAGTAGTGGAAATTTTGAGTAGTTCGGAGAACCAGTAAATACCACCTCTGACTGGCCCCACACCCATCTATTCTCTGCCTCCCAAGTCCCAGCTGATCAGGAGGGAATGGAGATCTTGCAATAACCTTCCCCTGGAGTGGGGTGGGAATGAAGATTTCACAGTATCCTTTCCCTGCCACGCCTCCCAAGCCATGCCATGCCATGTCATGCCCACCCAAGCCATGCCCACAGAACCACTAGTAAAAAATTTGGAATCTCACCACTGGCAAAATCCATCTGCAAGTGCACAGCTTCACTGGATCCAGTGATACTTACACCTGAATACAGTTGCATGTATTCAGATATAAATATCATTGGATTCAGTGTTGCTTTCTTAATAAATTTATGTAGCGGACATGCATGCATTCTAAGCCAGCATACAAGGCACCTCCAACAGAGTGAATGAAATAAAACAATCTGAAATTATTTGGGACGAAATCAGAGGTGGGTTCCTACCAGTTCGCACCTATTTGGTAGAACCGGTTCGTCAAATCTACCGAACCGGTTAGAAGAGGTTCCACCAGTGGACCCGGAAAGCAGGCCACACCTACAGAAGAGGTTCCAAATTTTTTTGAAACCCACCACTGGTCCTTGGATATGATTATTCTACACTATCATGCTCATATTGATAAAACTCAGTGCCTCTGTGAAAGGTAAGGATGACGACTGCGTTTGTGGTGCGATCAGAACATTGCGTGTGTTGAAGTTGTTTTAACGCAAACCAAAGATGCCTTTTAAAAAACAAGTTTACATCCTATTCTTATGCATGCCAGTGCTGTGTGTGAGGTAATTTAAGGTGGTTCTGACAAGTGTCGTCGGCATCTTCATATCCGGTCACATGGGCGGCAAGCCACTCCCATCCGGTCACATGGGCGGCAAGCCACTCCCACAAAGGAGGCCACACCCACAGAGTAGGTTCGAACAATTTTTGAAACCCACCACTGGACGAAATTGAAATGATGCAGTGCCGAAAAAAGTATTTTGGAGAGTTGTACAGGAATGACACACGGAAAAGTTGAACTCAAATGTATGCTCCTGGAAACACGCAAGAAAAAGATAGCAGAAAGGGAAGTCATAAAAGCTGTAAGAAAGTTGTACAAATGGTAAACCTGAAGATGAAAAGGGTATTTGGAAAAATGAAAAAAAAAAAGTCATGGTCTTCTTTTAGAATAGTATCCCAAATATTAAAATTGGAATTATACAAATAAAATAAGATGTGCGCATAAACCCTGCAACATTGGATCTGTGCCTAACAACTAGACTAATGTCATTATTGTTCTGTTCTGCAAAGAGAAAGGTAATAAGCGTGAACACAAAAATCACAGTGGGATTCATGTGACAGAATTCTGATTAAAAGTGGTCAGAAATGGCAATATGCAAAATTGGAAAGTGCAGCGTGGCTTTAAGTCAGAGAGGATTGTGCAGACCAGATTTTTCTTCCTCAGCAGGTCGCTGGAAATATATAAACGTATGAAAAAAAAAGGTTTTATTGCACATTTAGAACAGAACAGAATAGAATAGAGTGGGACCTTGGAGGTCTTCTAGTCCAGCCGCCTGCTCTAGCAGGGAGCTGAATTAAATTTGTTAATTTAGACAAATTAGTTTTGAAATAGGGATCTTTGGTAAAAATACACAAAAGCTTTGGTTACTGAATGTGATCAGGTAGGCATAAAGGGAAATTAAAATGAGAGTATGTAACTAAGAATGTTTAGCAAATGATTAAACCCTGAACAGGAAATGGATCAAGGATATGGGATGTCCCCATGTTTGCTTAATGCTTATAGAGCAGTGTTTCTCAACCTTGGCCACTTGAAGATGTCTGGATTTCAACTCCCAGAATTCCCCAGCCAGCATTCGCTGGCTGGGGAATTCTGGGAGTTGAAGTCCAGACATCTTCAAGTAGCCAAGGTTGAGAAACACTGTTATAGAGAGTAGAGCGACTACTTGTTGGGGGGGGGGGGGAGAGGGAGGGAGGGAGGAAGAGAGGGAGGGTTTTTAAAAAAGAATACATACCATTGGTTTCTATTTTCCTTGCTTTGTTTATTTGTTTATTTGTTTGCTGGTTGGCAACAGGAAGATAATTGCTGTACGTTTCTCTATTTGTATATTCACAACATCCATCTTTCTAAGATAGCAATAGCAATAGCAGTTAGACTTATATACCGCTTCATAGGGCTTTCAGCCCTCTCTAAGCAATAGCAATAGCAGTTAGACTTATATACCGCTTCATAGGGCTTTCAGCCCTCTCTAAGCAATAGCAATAGCAGTTAGACTTATATACCGCTTCATAGGGCTTTCAGCCCTCTCTAAGCAATAGCAATAGCAGTTAGACTTATATACTGCTTCATAGGGCTTTCAGCCCTCTCTAAGCGGTTTACAGAGTCAGCATATCGCCCCCAACAACAATCCGGGTCCTCATTTTACCCACCTCGGAAGGATGGAAGGCTGAGTCAACCCTGAGCCCGTGAGATTTGAACAGCCGAACTGCAGAACTGCGGTCAGCTGAAGTAGCCTGCAGTGCTGCCTTTAACCACTGTGCTACCTTGGCTCTTAGGGAACTTTTATGTGATGGTAACTGTGTCCCTGGCTTTGAACCAGAAATGAGAGACCTGCTGAAGAGGTATTGTGATGCCACAGTGATGTAAGATGTCACAATACTGGCTTATGCATATGCAGACCCTCTTATTCATTGATTTTATTGATGCTGGACATCTTTTTCTTTCGAAGGAGCATGCTGAAAAGAAAATTGGAAGTGGCTGGGAAGCTTTTCTTCAGCCGTTCTTGGTTATTCCACCTAAGTATTAACAATAGACTAGTGTAGCATTTCGGAACCTCTTGCCAAATGGCGAACTGCAAGGACGTTTATGGGAAAAGGAAGAATCATGGAGACTTGTCTCATATCTCTTCCGTTGTTTCTGAAGCACCGACTTCAGACGAAATAGCATGTCAGTAAGTAGAAGATCCAAATATAAGTTTGGAAGGGGCAAGTGGAGGGCAAAGGGAATTACTTCTTGGCACAGCTAGTTCTCGACTTACCACAACTGAGCCCAACTTTTAGGTGGCTGAGTGAGAAATGTGTTAAGTAAATTGTCCCGTTTTGCTACTTTTCCTGCCACATATGTGGTGAATCACATGAAGTTGTTAAATTAGTAGCACAGTGGTTAGGGGAAATCTGGTTTCCCCATTGACTTTGCTTGTCAGAAAGTTAAGGTTAAAAGGTTAAGGTTTAGTTTATTTGTATGCCGCCCTTCTCCGGGAGGGACTCAGGGCGGCGAACAACTCCAAAGGGGAAAAAAAGGGAACATAAAACACGATACACGTAATTAAAATACACAAGAATCATGCAACCATACAAGTCGAGGGGGAGGGGAACTCATCAACCCCAGGCCTGCCGGCACAGCCAGGTGTTAACGGCTTTCCGGAAGGCCTGGAGAGAGGTGAGGGTCCGAATCTCCGTGGGGAGTTCGTTCCAAAAGGCCAGAGCTGCCCTTTGCAAAAGGTGATCACGTGACCCCGGGACGCTACAACTGTCATAAATGTGAATCAGTTGCAGTGGTGGGTTGCTAATCCCGTTCCAACCGGCGGCGTCCTCATGCACGCGCGCAGTTTACGCATGCGCCTTAGCCCCTGCGCGATGCTCCAGCTGCTCACGGAGAATCGCGTGGGTGCTGTATGTGCCATCCAGCTGCTTGCGGAGAATCGCGCAGGCGCTGTATGTGCCATACGCCTGTGTGGAAGCGCAGAAGCCTTCAAAGACCGGTAAGGAGTGCGGACGGGCGGGTGGGCCCTTCGCCGTTCCCGGAAGTTACTTACTTCCGGGTTCGCCGACCAACTGGTTCGCGGGGACTGCCGCGAACCGGTTGAAACCCACCCCTGGTCAGTTGTCAAGCATTTGAATGTAAATCACGTGACTGTGGGAGGCTGCAATGGACATCAGTGGGGAAAAATGGTAAGTCACTTTTTTCAGTGCCATTGTAACTTCGAACGGTTACTAAACGAACTCCGTAAATTGAGGACTCCGGTATTTGCTTCTATCTATCTAGCATCTCTCCAACTTAATACCATTCCAGATTGGTCAGCTGTAAACCCTGTTAGTTTTATAGCAATAGCAGTTAGACTTATATACCGCTTCATAGGGCTTTCAGCCCTCTCTAAGCGGTTTACAGAGTCAGCATATTTCCCCCAACAACAATCCGGGTCCTCATTTTACCCACCTCGGAAGGAAGGAAGGCTGAGTCAACCCTGAGCTGGTGAGATTTGAACAGCCGAACTGCAGAACTGCAGTCAGCTGAAGTAGCCTGCAGTGCTGCATTTAACCACTGCACCACCTCGGCTCTTTTAGGTGGTGTGACTAAGGATCAGTGGTGGGTTCTGGATCTCGGTGCAACCAGTATAGTGCAACGGGGCCCGGCATCCAGCACATGAAAGTGTGCAGCATGCATGCACACACACGCAGCACATGCGTGCGTCCTTACCTCCCACACTCCGCAACGCTCCAGCTGCTCGGTGGAGCATTGTGCAGGCGCCGTATGCTCCATGCGCGAAAGTGCCGAAGAGTTTAAATACAGGTAAGGAGGACGGGTGGGTGAGCCCTCCGGAGCAGTCTACTGGAACACTACTCAGTGCTCCTGGCAGGCACCGGTACATCTGTACCGGGGCGTACTACCTGCAACCCACCACTGCTAAGGATGATGGGTAATGAGTAAGTAGGTAAGTAAAATCTTTATTAGAGCCGAGGTGGCGCAGTGGTTAAATGCAGCACTGCAGGCTTCTTCAGCTGACTGCAGTTCTGCAGTTCGGCTGTTCAAATCTCAGCGGCTCCAGAACCCACCACTGCTTGCTTGCTACAGATGTTAAATGAATCACTGCAATTGTTAAGTTGAAGAGCCGAGGTGGCACAGTGGTTAGGGTGCAGTACTGCAGGCCACTTCAGCTGACTGTTATCTGCAGTTCAGCGGTTCTAATCTCACCGGCTCAAGGTCGACTCAGCCTTCCATCCTTCCGAGGTGGGTGAAATGAGGACCCAGACTGTGGGGGCGATATGCTGACTCTGTAAACCGCTTAGAGAGGGCTGAAAGCCCTATGAAGCGGTATATAAGTCTAACTGCTATTGCTATTGCTATTACGGTCAAAGACCAGCAATACACATTAGTTTTTGCACTATATTAAAAAATACTAACATTAAAATATAATTAAAAAGTATTGACATTAAAAGTGGATAATAACATAATGGTCCAAAGATTGTTAGAGGTATGTCCAGATAATTGGTACAAGATGGTACTATACTTCTGTAGCCAGTTTTTTTCTTATGGACATTGCAGCAGCACAGAACTTTGCCACTGCATACGTGGGAACCGGGTTAGTGTCCTGGAGGAGAAAGCCTAGATAAACATTGTCTGCCCTCCCTGGAAATCCCTCTAATAAGGGGAGAATATATGCAGACCAGTGGTGGGTTTCAAAAAAGTTTCGAACCTACTCTGTGGGTGTGGCCTCCTTTGTGGGAGTGGCTTGCCGGTCATGTGACCTGGTGGGAGTGGCTTGCCGGCCATGTGTTTTCTCTCTCTCTCTCTCTCTCTCTCTCTCTCTCTCTTTCCTTCCTTTTGTCTCTCTGTCCCTTTTTCCTTTTTTTCTTTCATCTCTCACTTTTTCTTTCTTTTTTTTTCTTTCTTTCTTTCTTTCTTTCTTTCTTTCTTTCTTTCTTTCTTTCTTTCTTTCTTTCTTTCTTTCTTTCTTTCGCTTTCTGTCTCTGTGTGAGTCCGTGTGTGTATGAGTGTGTGTGTGTGTGTGTGAGTGGTGGGTTTCAAAATTTTTTGGAACCTCTTCTGTAGGTGTGGCCTGCTTTCCGGGTCCACTGGTGGAACCTCTTCTAACCGGTTCGGTACATTTGATGAACCGGTTCTACCGAACTGGTGCGAACTGGTAGGAACCCACCTCTGGTGCAGACCTACAAGCTTTTTTTTTTTTTGATGGGTAATGAAGTCCAACACACTGAAGAGAACCAAGTTGGGACAGGCTGTGATTCAGGATTCCAGGCATTTCATAGGATATGGATTATGTTTTAGAGCAGTGTTTCTCAACCTTGGCAACTTGAAGACGTCTGGACTTCAACTCCCAGAATTCCCCAGCCAGCGAATGCTGGCTGGGGAATTCTGGGAGTTGAAGTCCAGACGTCTTCAAGTTGCCAAGGTTGAGAAACACTGTTTTAGAGCAAGGGTGGAGGAACTATGGCCCTTTTATGACTTGTGGACTTCAACTCCCAGAATTCCTGAGCCAGGCATGCTGGGAGTTGAAGTCCACAAGTCATGAAGGGGCCATAGTGTCCCACCTCTGTAGAGCCTCGGCAACTTTTAAGATATGTGGACTTCAACTCCCAGAATTCCTCAGCCAGCCTTGGGCACACTGCCCCAGTTTTCCTTCTTAAGGATGAGGCCAACTTCCTGTTTGAGACTTGTTCTCCCCGGACTAAGGGAGGGCCGGATTTAAACTGTACTTATTGTCATTTAAATGCAAATGATGTTTAATGCATTAAATTAGTGCTTAATGATTCTGTTAGAAGAAATATTGTTCTGGGTTCAGTTCCAAATGGGGAAAAAGACCCTGGAAACATGGAGGCTGCTTGGAAAGATGGTTTAATGGTGGACAGGACCACGTGGCTTGAGCTCCTGAAAAGAAAAGGGGGCTCAAATGCTTCCAGATGTTGGGCGAAGAAGGAAAGAGAAAGAAGGGGCTTGCTGAAAGTTCCTGGGTTTTTTATACTCTCTGTTCGGCCCCACCTCTCTGTTTCCTGTTCCTGTGTAAGAAATGTATTCTGGTTGGTTGTCAGACTCCCCGGGGTGTGTGTGTGTCTTAGTTAACTTTGTAGGTTGTGTGGCTTTTTGAATCCCAACTTGGTTAAGTTCCCAGATGCCCTGTGGTGAATTTCTGTGGAAGGCTAATCCTACCTTTGTTATGTAGAGTAGCTCGGGCTTTTTTTTTTTTAAATGGCCCATTGACAAAGGTCAGGTAGGCGGCTATTAAGAGTGAGTCTGTTTCCTGCCTAAAAACATGTTTCTCCATTTCTCATTCGGGGGAAATATAATATTCTGCCTTTTCAATATTTCCCCAGGATATTTCATTTTTCTAGGAGAGGGGTGGGTGCTAACTTCCTACAATTCAGTGCAGTTAATGTGATTTATTCAGTAGATATTAAAATTATAATTTGGTATCAAGCTTTGGAGAGATTTTGGTGAGGCTTTTGTATGCCATGGGGGGGGGGGCTTTTTTGCATCTTAACAGAATGAATAAGGCAGAGAGGTCTCATGATATGAGTCATGATGCCTGGGACAACTCCGCACAAGATACTGTTTTCATCGACTTAGCAAATGTCCCACTATCAGGTAAGATAAAGTACAGGGTAGTGAAAAAGCAGAGGACAAATTTTTCGGTTCCACCACAAAACCGCGCTCGACTAAAGCACGCTCGACGAAACTGCGTAGCTGACGTCATCAACAGGGCGACAACAGCACGGAGACAGAAGCACGCTGTAAACGCTAAACCTAAAATTAACCCCCAAACCTAAACCTAACCCCACTAAACCTAACCCTAAACCTAACCCTAAACTAACCCTTAACCTAACCCTAAACCTAACCCTAACCCTTAACCTAACCCTAAACCTAACCCTTACCTTAACTTGAATCGGCTTGCTTTCAAAACACTATTTAAAGCGCCCTTCTTTCTCCGCGCTCGCTGTTGTCGCCCTGTTGATGACGTCAGCGACGCGGTTTAATCGGGCGTGGCTTAGTCGAGCGTGGTTTTGTCGTGCCACGAAATTTTTCACTTGTTTTTGCATGGGATACTGTACTTTAAGGGATGCAGTTAAAGCAGATGTAAAGTGAGATTTGGGCATTAAGTGTGAAACCTACTGGGTCAGGCTGGACAGCCTCTTAGAGCACCTTTACTTCTATATTAAAAGCCAGAGACAGAGTTGGAGCTTGCAAAAGAAACGGGAAGCCAGTGCCTAACTACAAGATGTCCCTATGTCAAAATCTATGTCAAAATCTATGTCAAAAGTCCAAGGTTCAATTAAAGTTCGTTAATGACACGTACTCCATAAACAAAAGGAGAAGTAAGACCCCATCTCCTTATAAGGCTTTCTCCTCAAGGTAACCACTAAGAAATGTGTTAAGTATCTCCATGTTGCAATGCTTTTGAGAATGTATAAGAACGCGTGCTTCGATAATGAAGGTTGTTCAGAACTTGCAATGCTAAGCCATGGGCTAGCTTTCTGAACCTGGCTGCCAAATAAACTTTTCCTGTATCCTGAGAAGTCTAAAGCCTGTCATTTTCTGCAACACAGTGGCTCAGTGGCTAAGACACTGAGCTTGTCGATCAGAAAAGTCGACAGTTTGGCGGTTCAAATCCCTAGAGCCACGCAATGGAGTGATCTCCCGTTACTTGTCCCAGCTTCTGCCAACCTCTGCATGTTAAATGCCCAAATCTTGTTCCATTTTCTAGAAGAGCTATTAATCAGAATGTCATAAAGGTCTTAGCATTGCTGAAATTGGTAATATAATTTAAAATCTCAGAATTATATATTCCTAATACGTTTGTACGGGATGAGCTCCCATTACTTGTCCCAGATTCTGCCAACCTAGCAGTTCGAAAGCATGTAAAAATGCAAGTAGAAAAATAGGAACCACCTTTGGTGGGAAGGTAACAGCGTTCCGTGTGCCCTTGGCGTTTAGTCATGCCCGCCACATGACCACGGAGACGTCTTCAGATAGCGCTGGCTCTTTGGTTTTGAAACAGGGATGAGCGGCACCCCCTACAGTTGGGAATGACTAGCACATCTGTGCGAGGGGAACTTTTACCTTCACTTTACTGTACTTGGTTATATAAAGAAAAGAACTGTATTCTTTTGAGAGGGAGGCAGAGTTTCACCTGTGCAGCTTTCCTTGGTATGGCATTGATTATACCTTTCTTTTTAACCTTTAGTAATTTGCTATCAGCTCCCTTTGTATCTCTGGGAGGACTTTCACCATGTGAGAAAGAAATGGCAAAGGTAAGTGTAATTTCTGGTAGCAATGCTATGGAAAGAAAATGAGACACTGGCTGTTATAGAATACCTGCTCCAAATTAAGTTAATGACATTGTAACCTCCTAAAATCCAATTTAAAATCCTAAAGTCCTCTAGACTGGACTACTGCAACGTGCTCTACATGGGGCAGACCTTGAAGAGCATTCGGAGACTTCAGCTTGTCCAGAATGCAGCCGCGCGAGCGATCGTGGGTGCACCCCGGTACACCCACGTCACACCTATCCTCCGCGAGCTGCACTGGCTGCCTATTGGTCTCCGGATACGCTTCAAGGCGCTAGTCGTCACTTATAAAGCCCTTCATGGTATTGGACCTGGGTACTTGAGAGACCGCCTGCTGCCAATTACCTCCAATAGACCGATTAGATCCCACAGATTAGGCCTCCTCTGAATTCCATCCACCGGCCAATGCCGGCTGGCGACCACCCGGAGGAGAGCCTTCTCTGTGGCTGCTCCGACCCTCTGGAACGAACTCCCCGTGGAGATTCGAACCCTCACCACCCTCCAGGCCTTCCACAAAGCCCTTAAAACCTGGCTGTTCCGACAGGCCTGGGGCTAAAGAGTTTTTGCCCCCCTTCTCGAATGGTATGGTTGTTGTGTGTTTTTAAATTTTGTATTGTTATGTCTTGTCTTTTTTATCCCCCTGTCTGTACCTCCTTCCCTGATTGAATTGTGAGCCGCCCTGAGTCCCCTTCGAGGAAAAGGGCGGCATATAAATGTAATAAATCCAATCCAATCCAATCCAATTACTCATTTCTTAGGAATACCTTACCTGGACTGTTAGAAACAGTCATGATCCCTTACTTACCTGAGATTCTTCCGTTAGAGCCATAAACTGAAGTGTACAGGCCATAGTGCAATTGTGTATATGGTACCATCCAGAGGTTATCTGGGTTTCTTGGTTCAGATTTTAAAACCTTATCATATTTAGCAGGGACGTGCAGTAAGGGGAGGCAGGGAAAGCAGAGCCTCACCACTGTCATCATGAAAAGAAAAGAAATGTAAAAGGAAAAAGGCAAGAGCTGAGGTCAGGCTGAGCTAGTTGCTGCCAGAGTCACCATGGATGACTCTGCTTAGTGCTTAACTGTTTAAAAAAGCCTCTAAAAAAGCACCCTCTACAGGAGGCGGAAGGAGAACGACGTGCCTCATCTAGTCTAACTTTTTATGATCACTCGAGCAGAGTTAAGCAAGGGTTAAAAGCCAAAAAATTCCTGACGTAGATGAGGCACTTGGTTCTCTTGCCTCCTCCTGTAGAGGGTGCTTTTTAGAGGCTTTTTTTAAACAGTTAAGCAGAGTCATCCACAGTGACTCTGGCAGCAACTAGCCCAGCCTGACCTCAGCTCTTGCTTTTTTCCTTTTACATTTTTTTTTTCTTTTCATGATGACAGGCAAGAGCAGAGTTGAAATCCTCTCTGAAACAGCTGGAAAAGGTACGTGTGGGTCGGAGGGAGGGGGAGGAATTCAAACTTCATCCTCCTGGTGCAACTTTGTGTGTGTGTTTTGTGTGTGTGTGTTTGAGAGAGGGAGGAAGGAGGGGAAGGGAGAAGAAAAAGAAAGAAGGAAACTTATTTAGCAAAGGAGAAAAACAAATGCTGTCGCTTTAAATCGGAACTGAACACGCCTGGCTGTGGAATTCTGAGAGTTGAAGTCCACAAGTCTAAAAAAATTGCTGCCTCACCAGCCATAAACCTTACCACACGTCACTGATATTTGCACAATCATTTTACATGAACTAAAGGTGGTACTATATTATTTCAAAAGCTAAGCTGCAAGTGTATGTGCCTCAGTTAACTACTCTATTGGAAGTAGAGTTTTGCCATACTTCTTCATTACACCATCGTTTTGCTCCCAGTCCTCAATTCCTTGATTTATAGATTCCCTGCATTTCAAGCTCTATTCCTTCAACATTACAGAACCTTTTGCTTTACATTCAGGATGAGATATTCATGAAATCCTGTTTCTTTCACTTGTAACTTTAGTTTTTGTGTGTTTTGTCCATTGTATTCCTTGACTTTGTTTCTTGTCACTGAGAAAAGTGACCACATTAACGATCAGTGACGTGCGGTGAGGTTTATGGCTGGTGAGGCACTGACACAGTGGTCGGTTTCAATTTTTTTTAGACTTGTGGACTTCAACTCCCAGAATTCCACAGCCAGGCATGCTCAATTCCGATTTAAAGCGACAGCATTTGTTTTTCTCCTTTGCAAAAAAGTTTTCCTTCATTCTTTTTCTTCTCGGACTAGATGAGGCACCTCGTTCTCCCGCCTCCTCCTGTAGAGGGCGCTTTTTAAGAGGCTTTTTTAAACAGTTAAGCACTAAGCAGAGTCATCCACTGTGACTCTGGTGGCAACTAGCTCAGCCTTTTTCCTTTTACATTTCTTTTTCTTTTCATGATGACAGTGGTGAGGCTCTGCCTCCCCTGACTGCACGTCCCTGTTAATGATATAATATTAAGCCATGGTTGCCCAACTATTTTTACTTTAATAAATCACAGTTGCTGGGTTCAGACAATATGCTTAGCCAAAAATAAATCATATTATGGCTAGCACGATATATGAACCAGTTTTTCTCATCTCGCCTTCCATCAAGTTGTACTTTGTTCCTCCCTATTTATTTCTCCTTCTAAATGAACTTTTTGTTAACTTCCCACACACAGCTGCATAGGTTAGTAATATTTTATAGTTGACTCTTCCCTGTTAAGAACTGGAATGCACATAGCAGGCAAAGCTCAAACAACATAAGGGAAGGTACCAGCATGTGTTTGAAATGAACATCCCAGATAATCCTGCAAGTATTATATTTCACACCGACAAAAGAAATAATAATGAAACAGATGGGAACTGTCCTGATTTTACAAAAGAGACAAGCCTCTTGCCTTTTGGATAAAGAAGCTCAAGAAAATGGTTAAGGGTGTTACTGCCATAAATTGCTATATATATATATATTTAAAGTCACAACCCCTGGTATGCCCAAATATGGGAGGAAGGTCACACTTCCATTCTCTGTCCTTCGGCTCGTCACAAGAGACCTTAAATATATACCTTTCACCCTGGGGCCTGGCTGATAAGGAGTCGAGCTCTGTAGCTCAATGGTTAACACATCTGCCTAAGAGGCAATAGAGCACAGGTTCGATTCCCAGCAAGGGTATGGCTAGCTGATGAGAGCTAAATAGCTTGAAATAGATCTATACTAGTCTCCCTTTAATCAGCATAAAGATAACATATATAGATAGATAGATAGATAGATAGATAGATAGATAGATAGATAGATAGATAGATAGATAGATAGATAGATAGATAGATAGATATAGATATAGATATAGATATAGATATAGATATAGATATAGATATAGATTAGATATAGATATAGATATAGATATAGATATAGATATATTTCTCATTCGAAATTAGAGGTATTTATTGGAATGTTGTGTTGTATTGCCAACCTACCTTCTAACAACTGTTAATTAGAACTTTATAGCCTCATTCCTCATATGATCTATTTCCAGTCTGATGGATTAGGGGGAAAACATAATCATGCCAAAAGGGATCACCTAAACTGGGTACCTTCCAGTGGTGGGTTTCAAAAATTGTTCGAACCTACTCTGTGGGTGTGGCCTCCTTTGTGGGAGTGGCTTGCCGCCCATGTGACCGGATGGGAGTGGCTTGCCGCCCATGTGACCGGATGGGAGTGGCTTGCCGCCCATGTGACCGGATATGAAGATGCCGACGACACTTGTCAGAACCACCTTAAATTACCTCACACACAGCACTGGCATGCATAAGAATAGGATGTAAAGTTGGTTTTTAAAAGGCATCTTTGGTTTGCGTTAAAACACCTTCAACACACGCAACGTTCTGATTGCACCACAAATGCAGTAGTCACCCTTACCTTTCACAGAGGCACTGAGTTTTATAAATATGAGCATGATAGTGTAGAATAATCATATCCAAGGACCAGTGGTGGGTTTCAAAAATTGTTCGAACCTACTCTGTGGGTGTGGCCTCCTTTGTGGGAGTGGCTTGCCACCCATGTGACCGGATGGGAGTGGCTTGCCGCCCATGTGACCGGATATGAAGATGCCAACGACACGTGTCAGAACCACCTTAAATTACCTCACACACAGCCCTGGCATGCATAAGAATAGGATGTAAAGTTGGTTTTTAAAAGGCATCTTTGGTTTGCGTTAAAACAACTTCAACACACGCAATGTTCTGATTGCACCACAAACGCAGTAGTCATCCTTACCTTTCACAGAGGCACTGAGTTTTATAAATATGAGCATGATAGTGTAGAATAATCCTATCCAAGGACCAGTGGTGGGTTTCAAAAACTTTTGGAAGCTCTTCTGTAGACGTGGCCTGCTTTCCGGGTCCACTGGTGGAACCTCTTCTAACCGGTTCGGTAGATTTGACGAACCGGTTCTACCGAATAGGTGCGAACTGGTAGGAACCCACCTCTGGTACTTCAGAAAATGCTGCAAATCTTTACAGCTAAACCACATTGCCAAGATGTATCTTTATTGCTTCACAAAAGCCTCCCAATGCCTTTCACCCGCCCATCTTCACAAAAATTATCACTGAGAATTTTGTGGCTCAGATTTCATTTTCCTTTTGCTTTAGAGCGAGAGGGAGGATGTGTTATTATGTAAGCCATTCTACATAACAGTATTTAACAATATTCTAAAGAATTCACTTTCAATTATTCTTCAGTGAAAGAACAATTTCCCTACAACTGTCATTATCTCCATCTGTCATGGCTGAAATGAGGGACAGGGGAAGTAGGCTGTGATATCTGAATGCTCCTTAATCCAGCAACTTGTTTCCAAGGCAGACAACTAGTTTATCTAAAGAAAATAATAGAATAAAGGCAAGAAGCAACACACTATTTTATTTCTAGGACCTAACCATGTAGCCGAATTATAGCAAATCTGAAATTCGCCTAATTATTTTCTCGATAGAGCAGACAATCAATCTCTTCTCCTGCTGCCAATTACCTCCAATAGACCGATTAGATCCCACAGATTAGGCCTCCTCCGAATTCCATCCGCCAGCCAATGCCGGCTGGCGACTACCCGGAGGAGAGCCTTCTCTGTGGCTGCTCCGGCCCTCTGGAACGAGCTCCCCGTGGAGATTCGAACCCTCACCACCCTCCAGGCCTTCCGCAAAGCCCTTAAAACCTGGCTGTTCTGACAGGCCTGGGGCTAAAGAGCTTTTGTCCCCCTCCTCGAATGGCATAGTGGTTGTGTGTTTTTAAATTGTGTATTGTTTTGTTCGTCTTTTTATCCCTTATCTGTATCCCCTTCCCTGACTTGGATTGTGAGCCGCCCTGAGTCCCCTTCGGGGAAAAGGGCGGCATATAAGTGCAATAAATTCAATTCAATTCAATTCAATTCTTTAGATAAAATGCTGAGGGGGTAATGGGCTAAAATTGCTTTTGTATAAGATTTCAGGACCCGTGAAGCCACGTTTCTTCCGCAATCAAGCAGGACCCACCAATCGCTGGCAATTTCCATTCAGTTCACCCTGTGACTTACTAGGAATTTCACAGAGCGATAAAGCGAAACAAGAGGGTTTCCATAAGGACTTGATGAGAATAGTAACAGGTAAGGTGATAACCAGAAATACTGGCTGGGTTCAGATTCTACAATAAGAATTGCATTTGTTTTTAGCCTTCATTTGCTAACAAGTTACGATGCATGGATTCAAATACTATGTGAAGGAGAGAAGTAAAACATATACAGGTAGTCCTTGAGTTACGCCTAGAATTGAGCCCAAAATTTCGGTTGCTAAGCAAGGTGGTAAGTGAGTCATGCCCTGTTTTACCATCTTTTTGCTATGGTTGTTAAGTGAATAAATCGTGGCACGACAAAACCACGGTCCACTAAAGCGCGCCCGATTAAAGCGCGTCGCTGATGTCATCAGCAGTGCGACAACAGCGACCGCGGAGAAAAAAGGGCGCTTTAAAAAGCGCTTTGAAAGCAAGCCGATTCACGTTAAGGTAAGGGTTAGGTTTAGGATTAGGGTTAGGGTTAGGTTAAGGGTTAGGGTTGGGTTTAGGGTTAGGTTAAGCGTTAGGGTTAGGTTTAGCGTTAGATTAAGGGTTAGCGTTAGGTTTAGCGTTAGGTTAAGGGTTAGGTTTAGGGTTAGGTTTAGGGTTAGGTTAAGGGTTAGGTTTAGGGTTAGGTTTAGGGTTAGGTTTCGGAGGGTTAGGTTTAGGTTTAGGGGTTAATTTTAGCTTTAGCGCTCACAGTGTGCTTTTTTGTCGCGCTGTAATGACGTCAGGTACGCGGTTTTGTCGAGCGCGCTTTAGTCGAACGCGGTTTTGTGGTGGAACCGAATAAATGTGGTGTTAAGCAAAACATGTGTTTTGTTAGCAAATTTGGCTTCCCCCCTTGACTGGTTGAAAGCTGGCTGGAGAGGTTGCAAATGAGATTCACATGACCTGGGATACTGCAATTGTTGTAAAAACATGCCAGTTGCCAAGTTCCTGAAGTCTGATCGCATGACTTTAGGCCTGCTGCAACGGTCATCTGTGTGAAAACTGGTCCTAACTCACTTTTTTTTTTCCGGTGATAAATTTTTATTTTATTTTAAACACATAAACACATCAACAAAAACAAACACATAACTTAAAAACAACATAGGAACAATAAGTTCCATCGTATATCATACCGCAGTTCCGAATCGGTTTCTTTGCAGTTAGTGTTTTCCCTACTATCTATCTTTCTATCTTTCATTCATAATCTCCTTGTTCGTTATCCATTTGTATGTACATTTATTTATTTATTTAAACTTAGCTACTTATGACCAGCTATTATTTACCTATATTATGCTATATATTTTTACTGTCATTTGTTCTCTTACATACAGATTATAGATATACATTCCCATAATTACTAGGAACAATAAGGATTACAGAAATAAAGTATTCTGGGGAACTAGGGATGTTTGCTTGACTACACAAGGATTTGAAATGAGGTGGAAAACAGGGATCACATCTCCAGATCAGTCCTCATGGCCTTGTTCAGATAACTCACTTTGATCATTGTGTATTCAGTTAACAATGTCAAATTCCTGCCCTATAAAACAGAATTTCTCCTGGAAATTGAGATGGCCCTGATCCTGCTTTCCTGACTTATGTAAGGTGCTGGTTGTCCCCCCACCTCACCCCAGGTGTTGGATCAGAAGGTCTTGTGAACCTGTCAAGATCTGTTGTTTTGTTGAACTGCTTGCTTTGTGATTGTCTATAGTTTGTGTAGGAATATTTGTCATTTAAATTGTATACTTCCTTGAGTTGCATGTCAAGTGGGGGACCAACATAATATATCAGATTTATTTGCTGCCCATCCTGGCTTGTAGGAACTCTGGGCGGCTTACAACATTAAAAGCTATAAAACTATCTTGTATTAATCAGATATTTTTGATCAGTTGATCTAATGTGAGTTTCTTGCAAACAAATTACATCATTCTTGAACTGTTTAAGATAGTGATTTATTTTCTTTCTTTTCTGTGGAGAGTTTAATCCATTGACGTTCCATGTTAGGAACTTAGTTGTCATCTTTGGCTCCCTGAAGCTTTTTTAGAGCCATCTGAACATCCTGGAATTTAACCTTTGGTCTGGCTCTTCCCACTGCTTCTAAGCTGGTACCTGTAGCATCTTGACCGGTAACAGATGTTTGTTGTGATTGTTGCATTTTTAATTGTTGGTCCATTCGTCTGGTAATCACACACATATTTCTAGAAAATGATAAAATGTAATTACAATCAAAAGTAATTAAATGACCAAGCCAATTTTCTGGGTTGACCAGAAACAAAGAGAACCATAAACTATCTGCATGGCCTGAGTTTATATGTTATACAGAGATACAATGTGGTTGGCTCGTTCACGGTTCATTGTGTTGTAAAAATCCATCCATTCTCACCAATTTTCAGGCATTCAGCCTAGCTATCTGCAGGCAAACTTAAGTATTCCATTAGCAAAGAGAATGGTATAATGTTGAAGAAACACAAGGCTCTCTCTCTCTCTTTCAGTTCATACGGTTGAATTAATGGCACATACAGTAAATATTGGTGCTACCTTATAATCACTAACATGCTTCCTTGCATTTTTCCCCCAACTGTCCAGTTGATAACCCTGTGCCTCTGGGGGAAGAATTCGGGTCCTGGAAAACAGGTGCAGAACTTCTTGATGAATTTAGTGACCAATCTTTGTCACATATGTGTCCCGAAATCAAACCCAAACCCAGGTAAGATCCAGAAGTAGTTATTTGTGTAACATTGCACCAAATGCTTCAATGTGGAAAGTATTAATAGCTTATCTCTGGCTTATAGATGCTGAAGAAGATAATGTAACATATGCAAGCAACTAACAATTATGGTTCCATTATGCTTAGTAGTAAGAATATACTTCCTACTTATATAGATAATATATTGCTAAACATTTCCAAACTTCTGCTTCTTCTAAATAGGCGTTTTGAAATTTGAAACATGGACAGAAGAAAGTTGGGAAAATTTCATATGTCAGTGTTTTTCAAACTTGGCAACTTTAAGATGTGTGGATTTCAAAGAACTCTTGGGATTGAAATCCATACATGTTAAAGTTGCCAAGTTTGAAAAACACTGATGCATGTCCATCACCCATGTAAAAGATGTCCCGCAAACCACATAATGGCATCTACATACATCATTATACATTTACATACTACATGCATTTGGCTGAACAATATGCAACTGTATATGGAAAATTATCATTAGTTGCTGGGTTCGTTTCAAAGTAAGCCTAGCATTGGTTCTCATTGACTGGGGGAAACAAAGATGGAAAATCAGTTTATTATGTATATAGTATATGTTAGATGCACATTAAGTTACAGACATTGATAGCAATAGCAATAGCAATAGCAGTTAGACTTATATACCGCTTCATAGGGCTTTCAGGCCTCTCTAAGCGGTTTACAGAGCCAGCATATTGCCCCCACAGTCTGGGTCCTCATTTCACCCACCTCGGAAGGATGGAAGGCTGAGTCAACCTTGAGCCGGTGAGATTTGAACCGCCGAACTGCAGCTAACAGTCAGCTGAAGTGGCTGCAGTACTGCACTCTACCCACTGCGCCACCTCGGCTCTTTTATATATATTTAGCCGACTGCTACTGCACTCTCCTATAATCTTACTACTCGTAGGGCTGACTTCCTCATATCCAGAGACATTTACACAGGTCACTTTATGCTTAGTAATTATTACTGCATTGTACGGGTAATTTAAGCTCAGATCAAAATATTACTATTTTTCACTTGTCCAATCTTCCAGATGTGTTGGGGATGTATCTTATAAATTTCCTGCCAGCATGACCCCCATAATTGCAATCCTGATTCCTCTGGTTTGGGAAATTTAATTTACAGTGCATTATATAGATTATGGCTTTTAATTAAAATAAGTGCATTTTTTCCCACTAAGGACATTCTCCCGCCAAAGATTGCCCAATCAGATGCTTTTTTGTTATACACAGAAGATCACAGAAGGCATGGAACCGGGTAAGCCGTCTGAATGGAGATACATAAGCTGCATGACTGATTTTTGATCTCCAGAGAACTAACTATGGCTTTTAACTAGGTTCCATCTTTCTCTTCAGATGTAACTTTGGACTGTTTGGGCTATGAATGGGAACTTCATCGAATGTATTTATTTAAATCCCATGTCCTTTCACAACTTCTTGCTGAAGCTGTACAGGATAGCTACTCCCCAAACACAAGAAGTATATTGAAATCTAAAAAAGGTATTGGTAGATGTTCCAAAATTTATTTTTATATGCCTATAGAAGTGTTTAAGACACTGAGGTCTTAATATATGGCATCTTCTATTTTACTGGATTCACAATGGTTTACAGCCAGAAAATTTCATGGATACTTACTGACTCCAAGTCATAAATCTATAGTCATATTTTCCAGCTGGAATCAGAGAGTAAAATTAGAGTTGCTATTTTCCTATAGTATTTTTACATTTCACCCTCTTCTATATGAGGAATCAAGATGTTCTAAGATACAAAATCTTAGAAAAATGTTTCATTCTTTGAACTAGTATATTAATATGTAGTATTGGTATGTTGTTATATTAGCCAGAAAAATAGATTAATGAAAAATAAATGATTTAGACATTTTTCTTTATTTACCATTGCCTTGAATATGCTGCCTTTTTATAGTGTCATATTTTCTGTGTTTCCAATGTTTTGGGCAGGAACCCGTTGTTATAAATGCTGCCTACTACTTGGTCATAAGCATGATGAAGTCTGCCAACAGAAGGAAAAATTGCCAAAAGTCAATATTGCTCTGAAGATTAGTGATGAAGATGTCACCCGGTTTGGTAATGCAAACTATCTTACTCTATAAATTGACGGTTTGCCATTAAGAGCCGAGGTGGCGCAGTGGTTAGAGTGCAGCACTGCAGGCTACTTCAGCTGACTGCAGTTCGGCTGTTCAAATCTCACCGGCTCAGGGTTGACTCAGCCTTCCATCCTTCCGAGGTGGGTAAAATGAGAACCCGGATTGTTGGGGGCAATATGCTGACTCTGTAAACCGCTTAGAGAGGGCTGAAATCCCTATGAAGCGGTATATAAGTCTAACTGCTATTGCTATTGCTTTGCTAATGTGTTTCACAGGCCACTATCAGGGAAAAGATTATATCTCACATTATACTACCAATACTGGTTAGTAATTTTTAAATCTTTTCCCACTTCATCTTCTAGGGCTGTGATGGCGAACCTATGGCAGGCATAGGGCCGTTTTTCTCCCTCCGGAGCCTTCAGAGAAGCCTCTTGAAGGCCCCTGAATGCTCCGGAAGGTAAAAAATGGACCTATGGAGAACCCAGAAGTTCAGGAATGATGACTTCCGGGTTCCCCGTAGGTCCATTTTTCACCCTCCGGAGGCTTTAGGGAAACTCCTGAGGCCTCTGGAGGGCGGGGCGGGGGAGGCTGTTTTCGCCCTCCACAGGGTGCTAGGAAGCCTCTGGAGCCTGGGGAGGGTGAAAAAACCACGGCAAAAGCAGGGGTGGTGGTGGTTATGCGCACAGCATTATGGGTGTGGCGCACCAGCACATGACCTCCCTGTGCTCTCCCGCTTTTGGCACGGGAGCCAAACAAAGTTCATCATCACTGTTCTAGGGTCTTTTAAAACTGACTTTAAAAAATAATAATAAATACAGGTAGTCCTCAACTTCCGATCACAACTGAGCCTAAAACTTTTGTTGTTAAATGAGGCAATTGCTAAGTGAGCATTTTATGACCTTTCTTGTGCCAGTCGTTAAGTGGATCACTGCAACTGTTAAGTTAGTAGTGGCGTTTTAAAGAGAATCCTGTTGCCTTTTGAAGGGGGGTGGGGGGGAAAAAAGCACTTCTAAGACAACTATGATGTGGGTGATTGAGAATTTCCACAGACATTTTATAGTAATCTGAATGAATATTATGTCCAGGAGCGATGCTGACATCTTATTATATTTGTAACCACATGTTTATTGGCATATTCTGTTGATGTGATGAAGCCTTTGCTGTTGCCCTCAAGTACATGTACAATTCTGAATCAGAAGTGAATGAAGAAGATGTTCTAGGAATTCTGGCGGCCGCAGAAGTGTTACAGTTCCCTAGCCTTTTCCTAAAGTAAGTAGATTATAACATACCATAATACAATTTGCTTGAGATTTGGGGAGTGAGTTATGCCATGGAACTCCTCTTATTACAAAAAAATGTTCTGAGTGGAGTGTCAGCTTTCATCTGCCAAAGTTTATCCCAAAACTGTGTTTTGTATTTGTATTTTATTTATTGTATTTATTATACTTGTATGCTGCCCTATTCCCGGGGGGACTCAGGGCCGCGAACAAACCGTGACCCGTCAAAACCGCGGAGGACAAAATCGCGCTCGACGAAAGCGCGCATGTGACGTCATCACAGCGTGACGAAAAAAATTAAAAATTGAAATAAAATTAAAATTAAAGCAAGCCGATTCACATAAAGGTAAGGGTTAGGTTTAGGGTTAGGGTTAGGGTTAGGTTAAGGGTTAGGGTTAGGTTTAGAGCGTTAGGGTTACGTTTAGCGTTAGGTTAAGGGTTAGCGTTAGGTTTAGCGTTACGTTAACGGTTAGGTTTAGGGTTAGATTTAGGGTTAGATTAAGGGTTAGGTTTAGGGTTAGGTTTAGGGTTAGGTTTGGGGGGGTTAGGGTAAGGTTTTTGCTTTATTTTTACATTTTTCGATCACAGCGCGATGTTTTCGTCGCGCTGTGGTGACGTCAAATGCACGCTTTCGTCGAGCGCGATTTTGTCCTCCGCGGTTTTGTGGTGGAACCGAACAAACACATGGGGAGGGGGCAATACAAAAACGAGCAAGACACAAACAGAATACAAAAGACAGATTAAAAACTACACAACAATCGCAACAATTCAAGTGGGGCTGGGAACTCATCAGCCCCAGGCCTGCCGGAACAGCCAGGTCTTGATGGCTTTGCAGAAAGCCTGAAGGGTGGTGAGGGTCTGGATCTCCATGGGGAGATCGTTCCAGAGGGCCGGAGCAGCCACAGAAAAGGCCCTCCCCCGGGGGTCGACAGTCGAACATTGGCTAGCTGATGGTATCTGGAGGAGGCCTAATCTGTGGGATCTGATTGGTCGAAGGGAGGTAATTGGCAGCAGGCGGTCTCTCAAGTACCCAGGTCCGATACCATGTAGGGCCATGTAGTTTTAAACTATATTTATATTTAAATGCCAAGGGTAATTAGGTCAGGAATTGGAAACCTGTTGCCTCTTTGATGAACTTTATCTACCAGCACAGAAGATAAAGAGAAATTCAGCAATTTTATTTACTTACTTACTTACTTACTTACTTACTTACTTACTTACTTACTTATTTATTTGATTTTTATCCCACTTTATTATTTTATAAATAACTGAAGGGAACAAACATACACAGTACTGTACTTCTTTATCTTCCTGTTTTCCCCACAATAAAAAACCTTGTGAGGAATGTTGGGCTGAGAGAGTGACTGGTCCAAAATCTCACCCAGCTGATTTTTGGGGGTACGGCAAAACTGACTGGCTTTTGTGTCTAAAGCAGGACTGGTGTCTTGGTTTCTAGGCCAGCACCTTCACCAGGCTGAGGTTTCACAAGCAAACAGACATCAGATGCATTTCAGCCTCAGAATTCCTTTAGCCACGCAGTGGGAAATTCCGGAAGTGTATCACAGTGATTCTTCAGAGAATCATCTTGAAGACGATTTCAGAATTCCGTATAGCAATAGCAATAGCAGTTAGACTTATATACCGCTCCATAGGGCTTTCAGCCCTCTCTAAGCTGTTTACAGAGTCAGCATATCGCCCCCACAGTCTGGGTCCTCATTTCGGTTCCACCACAAAACTGCGGTAGACTAAAGCGCGCTCGACGAAAGCGCGTAAGTGACGTCATCACAGCACGACGAAAACAGCACGCTGTGAGCGGTAAACTTAAAATAAACGCATAAATCTAAACCTAACCCCCCCAAACCTAACCCTAAACCTAACCCTAAGCCTAACCCTTAACCTAACCCTAAACCTAACCCTATACCTAACCCTTAACCTAACGCTAAACCTAACCCTAACGCTTAACGTAACCCTAAACCTAACCCTATACCTAACACTTACACCTAACCCTAAACCTAACCCTAACGCTTAACGTAACCCTAAACCTAACCCTAACCCTTAACCTAACGCTAACCCTAACCCTAACCCTAACCCTAACCCTAACCCTAACCCTAACCCTAACCCTAACCCTAACCCTAACCCTAACCCTAACCCTAACCCTAACCCTAACCCTAACCCTAACCCTAACCCTAACCCTTACCTTTATGTGAATCGGCTTGCTTTAAAAGCGCTTTTTAAAGCGCCCTTTTTTCTCCGTGGTCGTATTTGTCGCGCTGCTGATGACGTCAGGTACGCGCTTTAATCGGGCGCGCTTTAGTGGACCGCGGTTTTGTCGTGCCACGCTCATTTCACCCACCTCGGAAGGATGGAAGGCTGAGTCAACCCTGAGCCGGTGAGATTTGAACCGCCGAACTGCTGCTAACAGTCAGCTGAAGTGGCTGCAGTACTGCATTCTAACCACTGCGCCACCCCGGTATAGGAGAAGTCTACATTCCCCATGCCTGATCTAAACTATTGTTTCTCTAGTAATATTGTAAAGCAGACTTCACTAAACCTGCAGGCTTCCAAATATGTTCAAAGTTATCTCTCATAACTTCTACCGCGATGGAGTACTACCAATGATCATGCTTCTAGAATTCTTCTGTGATTAAGAGACGTCCAATACATTTGAAGGCTTCCAGGTTGGAGAAAGCTGCTGTGGAATAATATATCAAGCATATTTGTTTATGTTAATCCACCCAATAGGATCCAGTGAAGTTTTGCATCTTCTTGTATCTTAACTTCTAAATCAGGTTTTAAATATCATTGGCAAAGTTTCCTGTATTCCCATACCTCTTTTGAAGCAATAT